>NW_020837955.1:16276164-16593396 GCF_003676395.1 Aethalodelphis obliquidens
TGTGTGTGTGTGTGTGTGTGTGTGTGTGTGTGTGTGTGTGTGTGTGTATGTGCGTGCACGCGTGCATTCTTTGGACTCTGAACTTATTCTGGGGAAGCGACCCATGCAGGGTTCTTAGGTCACAGATGGGGCCCTAAGGCTGGAGGGAACCCTGGAGGGGACCCCACACCTGGTAGCACATTCCGGCAGGTTGGAGGCTAGGTTCCTAGCAGTCAGGGGGTTGGGTGGGCAAGTCGTTTCCTGGTGTTGACTGGGAAAATGATGGGGGTGGAGAGAGAGAAAGAGTGTGAGAGGAGTGTGGTCCAGCCACAGAGAAAGACTCTGGGGAGGCTGCAGGTGTTGGCGAGCGGCCCCCAGGGGACTTTCTTCCAGTAAAGGCGAGAGAAACTCCAGCCCTGACCACACTCAACCCTCAGTCTATGCACACGTATGTAGGACAACCACTGCCAGCGTATTAGGATTATTAATACAGGCTGTCCCTTGCCTTCTTTCATGTGAACACCTCCGTAACTTTGCTATTAACCTCTCCCAATTTGCCAAAGAGGAAATGAGGTACAGAGAAGTCAGTTAACTCATCCAATCTCACACAGCCAGGAAGTGGTTCAGCTGGGAATCCAGCCCCTGTCTGTCTGACGTTGTCCAGTTCTTGTTATGGCCTTTGTCCCCAGAGGGCAGTGTTAGCCTTGCTCCTCCTGCCTTCTCCCTCTCCTGCCCACACCCCACCCATACCGACTGCAGGCCAGCGCAGGTTCCCAGGGCCTCCAGCTGCAGGCCCGGCCAGCACACCAGGAGGGGCTGCGCGCAGGCCCATTACCAGCCCTCTCCTGCCCTCTTATGGCCACCCCTGAGCCAGTCTCTGCTACAGGGCTCCCTGGGGTTCACCAATGACCTTGGCAAGGATGTCCAGGGCCCTGGCTCCTAGGAGAGACAGAGGGCTCAAATCCAGCCTCAGAGAGGGGAGCTGGGAGAGCTCCTTCTCCAAGGGACCATGTTGGGGGCAACCCTTGGACCCTCTTTCCACCAGGGAACAGAGACAGCTCCACGCCCGCCCAACCCCCAGCACAGCTCTCTGCTACCTGGAAGTCAAAGAAAAACACCAGTGATGGGGGAGCACTTCTACACTCCACTTCCCTCCCTCTTATTCCTCCCAATTTCCCTCCTCCTACTTTGTGCTCCATTAAACCCTCCAGACTCAGCAGTCCTCAGATCTCTGCTCAGTTAGTCCCTTTACTTGCAAATGCTGGTTCCTGCCCTGAAGCACCTCCAGTCCCACCTGGGAAATCCTACTTCCTACTCCCACTGCGCGCCCCACACAGTGGACGCGAGTTCCCACTGAGAAGACACAATTAATTACTGTTAAAATCAACCTGAAACCCCACTACTCACACCTAGATGTGTAGCCACTCAGTAGGAACCAAGGTGCACCTGACATTTGTTCTTGATTTTTCATCATTATAGGATCATTTTCTTTGGTTGCTACCTATTCCCTGTAACAATAATGTAATGGCTCCATGATTTCTGGGATTTCTCAATCTGGGTTTAGGGGTGTCCAAGGGGTGGCATCCGACCTCTCATTCAACCCCAGGAATTCTGCTTTTATCTTTTTCACAGCCTCTTTGTCCTTCTTGTTGTCATTGTAATACATTGGAGCTCTGGGACAGATTTTATTTGGAAAAAAATTTTGTGCTTTAAAACACTTAAAAATTACAGAGGTAAATTAATGACTATATACCTAACCCAACACGTCATTTCAAAGAATGATTTTGTGCATGTAGACTTTTTTTCTTTTAAAGTTATTTCCTCGGCATTTCTCTTCTGCCCTGGCACTGTCGTCCTCTGGAGAACGCACGTGCCTTGTCTCTGCCTGTGGAACAGGGCTCCCGAGAGCCAGGGGCTGGGTCCTGGTCATCCCCAAGCCTGGCCAGGCACCTTGCACACAGTAGGTGCTCATGTAGCACTTGTGGAATTGAATGTGGAAGGGAAGGTTGCTCCATGTGCCCAGGTTGGATGGGCGAGAAGTTCCCTTTCAGAATCGCTCAGCAGGGTCAGGGAAGGGCAGAGGTTCTCCGCGTGCGTCTCTGTCAGCAGGGCAGGGCCAAGACCGCATCGGCTGGACACTATGCAGTGTGTAAAGTCCTTTCATTTTGCTCTAGTTCGTTTAATCTTTGTAATAACATTTTCAGGAGGTAGATATTAAGATTCTCATTTTATAGGTGAGGAAACTTAAGCTCAAAGACATTAGCTCGTCCCAAATCACAGAGTTACTCAGTGGCTGAGTAGGGACCCTGGGCCAGATTTGCCCCCCACCCCCACCATCACCCTTTGCTGACTGTGAGCTGAGGACTGCACAGCATAAGCGGAAGTGCTCTGAACGGGAAGCCGAGTTTGGTGATGGGGGTTATGAATTATTTGCTAAAACCTCAGGCTAAGTACTAGGCATTCTGTGGTTTTGACAAAGTGTAAACGCCTTTCCTCAAGTAGAGGGCTTTTGTAAGCCGGGCTTCCTTGGCTGGGAATCTAGGTCTGAGTTGTGTGTTCTGAGATGTGCATAACTTTGCTGTTTGTGGAGTCGAAGTTCCTAAGCTCTTCCTTGGCATCAGTAATAATTGTCTGTTAAACGTTTGCATTTTCCCCTCCGCAAGCACCCTCCCCGGCCTTTAGGCTAAACCTGTTTCTGTAACTTTGGAAGTGTGACAGGGAAGGGAATTAATATTGAGGAAGGGACTGCCATGTGCCAGGTATGTCACTTCCATTCTCTCATTAAATCCTCTGCTTGAGCCTGAGAAGTAATCAATCATCTGAACTCAAGGTTTCAGATGAGAAATGGAGACTTGCCCAGGGCCTTACACCACGGAAGGGAGGAGCTTGGTCTTGAACTTGTGTGGGGCTGATTGCCTTTCTCCTGCCTCTAAGGGTAAGGGTCTGGTATCCCAGAGAGGAGTTCTCAGAAACCAGTAACATCCTGGGCAGGAATCTAAGCTGTATTTAATTGAGGCAAAAGTAGAAACTGTTCCAAGAAACCAGGGACACTTGAGAACATTAAAATCTGTGTCAAGAATTCCAAGGACAGAGTCCTTCAAAAGCTGCTGACAAACAACTTTAGAATTAAGGGGCTTTAGAATTCTATTCAATTCAACAAACTTTTATTACTGCTACTCCTGACGGGGTGCTGGGCCTGGTGCTTTGGGGAAGCAAAGATGAATAAGGCAGGTCTCTGCCTGATAGTTTCTGGCCTTACATTTAGGTCTTTAATCCATTTTGAGCTTATTTTTGTGTATGGTGTTAGGGAGTGTTCTAATCTCATACTTTTACATGTACCTGTCCAGTTTTCCCAGCACCACTTATTGAAGAGGCTATCCTTTCTCCACTGTACATTCCTGCCTCCTTTATCAAAGATAAGGTGACCATATGTGCGTGGGTTTATCTCTGGGCTTTCTATGCTGTTCCATTGATGTATATTTCTGTTTTTGTGCCAGTACCATACTGTCTTGATTACTGTAGCTTTGTAGTATAGTCTGAAGTCAGGGAGCCTGATTCCTCCAGCTCTGTTTTTCGTTCTCAAGGTTGCTTTGGCTATTCGGGGTCTTTTGCGTTTCCATACAAATTGTGAAATTTTTTGTTCTAGTTCTATGAAAAATGCCAGTGGTAGTTTGATAGGGATTGCATTGAATCTGTAGATTGCTTTGGGGAGTATAGTCATTTTCACAATGTTGATTCTTCCAATCCAAGAACATGGTATATCTCTCCATCTATTTGTATCATCTTTAATTTCTTTCATCAGTGTCTTATAATTTTCTGCATACAGGTCTTTTGTCTCTTTAGGTAGGTTTGGAGTTCTCCGGAGGGGGATGAGGTGGGGGAGGGAGAGGGGGCGATTCTGGCATCACCGTATTGAATGGAGTCTTCAGGTGATGGTCTCCAAACATGTTTGGGGAGCATTGCGTTCTGGACCCTTCTCTTGTAGCTCATCCACATCAGCATTTTCAAAGGCTTGAGAAGGAAGGACATTGGTTTAACTTTCTTTAGTCCAGAGGTTCCCAAACTTATTTGGCAATGGAGCCCCCTCTCCCCATGCTCTCTTGATGCCGGTAAATTATTTATGAACATCCTCAGAATATTCCATGGAACACATTTTGGGACACAGTGGGTGGCCTGGGGCAGCTTCATGGTGGGGCTGGGAGGCTGATGAACACATTCTCATCTTTTAAAATAAACTAGAAGGTTCTACCTTTTGGGGCTATCGGTCTTTCTCACTCTTTGCTCTCTTGGGGTGAAGATGTGTCTGCAGATGCTTGGGTTTAGACTTGGCTGCTTTCTTAAAAGTGTGTCTTTTGAAATTGAGGGATTACTCAGCCTTTGTGCCTTTTAGCTAAAGGGATCTCTCGGGTTGGAAACAAGTGTTTGGGGAACATGAGTAGGGTCACGGCTTTCATAACGTAGGCAAGAGCACAATTTCCAACAAGAGATTGACACAGCCTGCATTTTAATAAGGAGAACATACTGGAAAACAACCGAGGAGGGGCCCTCTGCCTCCAGCTTGGGGGGTTTGTCAACAGGGCTCTGCTCTCATCTATACTGAGGTCACCTCGTCCCTGGCCAGAATCCAGGCATTTATTTGCAGGATGAAACTGTAGGTGGGCAACTGTTTCCAACATGTCACCACCCCTGGCCTTGTAACAGTGGCCTCTTCTTGGGAGTGGCACGTAGCAGAGCTGCTTACCCAGCAGAGCCAGTGCATGCGAAGGAGTGACCTAGATGCCTAGGGCTGTGACAAAATTAAACGTCTTCACAGGTGTGGTGCCGTTTTTCCTTGGTGGGGAAATACCCTGGCGCTGTGGTTAAAAGGATGCTCTTCGGTGTCATGCAGGTTTGGCCCTGCCTTGGGACTGTCACGTGAGCTTTCTGAGCCTGGGGTTCTCCTATCAAACAGGGATAATTCCTCCCTTGGCATGTCTAGCGCTTGATGAATTTGAAGGCCCCCCTTCCCCGGGTCTGCCATTATGATTGGATTGTCAAGAAGAGAATGTATGTGAGAAAGTTTCATAAACTGTAAAGTGCTGTACAGTAGGAAGGGTTATAGCTAAACTTTGCTGAGCGCTCACTCTTTGCCAAGGTCTGTTCTAATTGAGTTACATGTATTATCTCATTTAAGCCTCAAAACCCTATGCGATCTCCCTTAGGAGATCCTAAGATTCTCTCCATTTTACAGATGAGGAAACTGAGACCCAGAGAGGTTAAGTCACTAGCTTAAGGTTACATGTAATGCAGCTGCGATTCCCACCCAGGTGTGTCTGTGCAGAGCCCCAGACCTCAGTTTCTGAATCTTTGTTCGGGCATCTCTTTGCGGGTGGGGGACAGGGATCTGAACGTTCTAGGAGGGCACAGGGTTCTAAGGGCTTCATATTGTTTCCTGAGGTTTCTTGGTCAGGTGTCCCAGGGCGAGGAGTGGGGAGGGAGGAGGGTTCTTCTCACTCTGGCCCTGCAGGTGACAATACTTCCCACCTCCTGGTGAAGAGGAGGTGGGGGGGTCGTAATAAAGGCACTGCCGCTTACTCTGCTGGGAGGTTACTGGTTACAGGAACGTTGATTGACCCCTTTGTCTTGTTCAGTCCTCACAACAACTGTGAGGATGGGCAACTGACTCCTCGTTTATATATAGCTGGGAACGCTGAGGTACAGAGGAAACCTGTGCCGTCACCCAGCTAGTGAGCTTCAGAGCTGAGACCCACGCCAGGATGCCCGCTCCAGGGCCTGTGCCTCTCACTACCACTCTGCATAATGCTGCTGTTTCACACCCACTGAAGGGCCAAAGGGGGAAACACAGCCAGTTCCTAACCAGGCTTGGAGAGAACTGGGTGGGCCCTTTACGTATTGACATTTTATTAATCCGCAGGGTGAAGGTAGGCCTTACTGTCCTGCTTTTACAGATGAGGGAGTTTAGAGGCTCTTCCAAGGCCACCCAGCGAGGAGGGGGCGCCAGGCCCGCCTGGCTCCAAAGCCCACCTTGTCCCTCTACACCTTGGTCACCCTTAGGAGCCCTCTGCTCTCTGAGGCTCTGAGTCCACGAAAGATCCAGGGGCACCGTGTCCTTCTCAGTGGGACACTCGGGGGAACAGGGCTCTGCTCACGTCTACTTTCCTCGCAGCCCAGACCCAAGGGTAGATGGTTGGGGAAAAAAAGCGTAACCATGAAAGGGAGAAAAGCCCTGGTGTGGTGAACCAAATCATCTGCCTTCCACCTGTGATGCCACACCCACCAGAGTGTCAGCAGAGAATTTAGGTTTCTTTTTCCTGCATCCTCTGGGCATTTCATGGGACAAAGTCATGATCAACTCTTCTCCAGAATCGCACGCTCACACTGGTACCTCATAGCAGTACAGAAGGCACCAGGCCCAGGTCTTTGCAGGAGAGATCAGGGACGTGGTTGGAAGAGCCAGGCTGCAGTCGCCCCGCTGGGCAGAGCTGATGGGGCGGGACCGGGCGGTGGGGGATGCTCGTACAGGCTGAGCCTGGGCAAAGCGGGAAGCCAGAAGCAGGCGTTCATTCACTCACCCACTCGCTCCTCTCACCACACTGTATGGAATGCCTGCTGCGTGGCTGGCACCATGGCTGGTGCCGGGGATAAGAGACAGAGGCTCTGGAGCACGTTGGACTGCATTCAAATTCCAGCTCCGTCCCTGAGCCAGTCATTTAACCTCTCTGTGTATCAGCATCCTCCTCTCCAAACTGAGGACAGTGGCAACGCTCAGCTCACCAAGCTGCAATGGAGGATTAGATGAGATTAGGGACATTAAATTCTTAGAACAGTGCATGGCACATAGGTAAGAGCTGAATAAATGGTGGCTATCAGTGCTATTATTATCTCTGTCCTTGGGAGTTCAGTCTGGTGAGACACAGACATGAAAAGAAACAGATAATTTCCTAATGACTCGGGGCCAGGAAATGATGCTGAGTTTCACCAAGTAGCGGTGTCAGAATTTCCTGCTTCCCTGCTCTCTACGAAATGCCCTGAGGTCCTATTCTGTGCTTCTCGCTGTAGATGCATCCGTCTGCAAACACTGCGGCCACCCTGAGACCGTGGGGTGCGTGGGGAGGATCCAGGACAGGGAGCCTCGCTGCTTTACTCCTGTTCAGTTTCACCTTCTGAAAGGAGAGAAAAAACCTTGGGATTGGAAACAGTTGCAGAGGATTCTTTACAATTCTGCACTGCAGACAAGAGATAATGAGATGGAAAATCCAAATGGCCAAAATGAATATATAATAGCAAGAAGTTTAACAGCCTGATGACAAGCAGCACATGCAATGCTAATCCTCTGGCAGGTGATAAGCATTTCGGAAGTGATAAAGCAGAAAGGGGTTAGTAGGGTGAAGGTGGGGACCCTCACTCCCGGGCCCAGCGGAATTCCTCTGGGGATGGGGGTCGGGTCAGCCGGCTGGGCTTGGTAGGGGGCTTGTCTTTCCATTTTGCTGCACCTGGAAGAATCACCCAGAGGTGGAGCTCTGTTCTCAAGTATCACCTGCTTTATTATATTCATGATCTTAAGGACAATATTTCTCCAGGGGCAGAGGGGACAAGACTTTCCAGTGGCCCCAGAAATTCTCAGCTTTAATTAAACTTGTGAGAATCTCACTCTCTGATCCTAATTGTAGAAAATAAACAATTCTAATTTTTTTCTTTCGTATTGTCAACCTTATACCCAAAAGAACATATCTTTAGGAGCTAGCTTTAAATTTTTAATTATTAAAAAGTTATCATTTGGGGATAAATCACACTCTGTATGGAAAAGCTACTTCCTTTTAAGAGGTCAGGTGTGCTGGTCTTAGGACGAGATGGGAATGAAGGTAAATGTAACTCTTAGGTTTGCCTGCTGGCAGGACTGTTGGTTCCCTGAAGTGGCTACTGTCGTGTCCAGGCATGATCTAGACACGACAGTACGGTTTAGCCGAGACCCTGTGGGCAAGAGGAGGATGAAGAAACAGATTGGAGGAAAGGGAATCCAGGAGGGATTCCCTTTAAATTCCCTTTAAATCCAGGAGGGATTTAAGTGAACTAGCATCGTGCCTGGTTTGAGATTTCCCACTAGGGTGATCTTGTCTTGGGGGGTGTGGGTTGAATGGGCCCACCCCCTCCAAGATATGTCCACATCTTAATCCCCAGAACCTATGAATGTGACCTTATTTGGAAAAAGAGTCGTTGCAGATGTGAGCAAATTAAGGATCATCCTGGATTTTCTGGGTGGATCCTAAATCCTTATAAGAGCCAGAAGGCCAGATATCACAATCATGTAACCTGATTACACGTGTTCTGGTGGAACACTGGGAACCACCAGAAGCTGGAAGAGGCAAGGATTCTCCCCTAGAGCCTTTGGAGGGAGTGCAGCCCTGCTGATAACCTTGATTTTGACCCAGGGATACTGATTTTGGGATTCTCGTCTCCAGAACTGTGAGAGAATAAATTTCTGTTGTTTTAAGACCCCAAGTGTGTGGTAATTTGTTATGGCAGCCCTAAGAAACTGATACAGTGGGTACAGAACGAAGTGGTGGAAACATTGGTTGAAGACTGGAACCCACGAAGATCATGGCTCTCAAATGGGTAGGACCTTTAGAGGCAATGGGCCCAGGCAGGGTGGTGGAGGGAAAGAAGGGAATAGAGATCAAGAGCCTCTTCTCCTCTTCCTCAGGCAGCACAAGCTTGGGCCAGGGGTGAGATATCCTGTATTAAATGGACAGGGCCTCTCCTGGGCGACATGGATGGTCAGGTGGTGACTTCCGTTGATTCCTGCTTCTCCATCCTTTCAGTCGTGTCTACCTGGCTTGCCATGGTCACAAGGAAGAGATTTGCCCGGGTGACTTAAGGATGCTGAGAACGTAAACTAGCAGCAATATCAGCTCAGCAGCAGCCGACTCACCCTGGAATCTAGTACTTCAACCAGATGTGTCAGCAGCGATAGGGCTCTGGGACAGTGCTGGGGGCTGCCCAAGTCCCTGGGATACTTCTGAGATCAGAGCCCCATGTCTGGGCATCTGGAAGGGGTTTTCTGACCTTCATGGCCCAGATTCCTGCTCACCCCTGCTCAGTATTCTCATCCCAGTTCTTGATTTTTTTCTTAAAACGTTGGTACCTACTGCTCCTTAACTGCTGGGCAGCCTCAGGAGACAACAGCATGAATGAACAAGCAGCAAACAAATGTGAAAGAGAAATCGCACACACAGCCAATCTCAGCCTGGTAGCTTTTATTTTTTTTTTCTTCTAGGACACGTGTGTTTGTGGTTACATGTGATACTGCACACATTAATGCAGTCATATTTTCTGCTAGTAAAATTGCTGCTGGCTCACATAATGGGATTAAATATGTCAGTATTTCATGGTGTTCCGCAAAGAGCCCCATAACTTCCAGGTGCTCAGCCACAGGGACAAGTCTGAGAGCAACTGATCTATAATAAAGGGTAAAAGCATTGAACACACAGTAAGCAGGATGTTTGAAAGAAGCCATTTGTCACTAACCCATCAGCATTCTGGGAGGTGGAAACTGAATACGGGTACGGGCCAACTGACAAATGTAAGTTATTTAAATTTTTCAAAGAGGATTTGATTAGACTTCATGTCTAATAGAATTGATACAAAACCCTCTCAGAGACCTCTTTTGGCCTTCAGAGCTACAGAAAATCAGTCTCATTATTTCATGAGCCAAACATAGCCTCATGACTTGCTGGCCACGGTTTGATTCATCTGTCCCAGCCAGTCCATGCAGATAGATGCTGTACGTGTAGAATCCACAGCACAGGCACTGGTCCCCAGCCTCACGGTCCACACACCCCACCTCTCATCCTTGGTTTAGGAAGTACCCTCCAGAGAAGGGAATCTCCTGGGATTAGGGCCATTGTCTCCTTGACCTGCGTTGTATTCTACTGAGCTGTCAGATAAAACCCAGGAAAGGGACCTGGAGGCCCAGCAGTTATTGTTAAGAAGACATTCTGTAAAGGCCAAGAAGCCTGGACATTGACTGACCTCTTGCCAGAAAGCATTGCTCTCCCTCTGAACCCAGAAGTGGACTAGCCACAGGGGAGTGTGGCATGTATCTTGGTCACTGGCCACGGCCACATCAGAGTCAGTTCAAACAGGAAGTTTCTGGAAGACCAACGGGGTAGTGATTTGGACTGCGAAGGACAGAAAAATCAACAGAACAATTAGACCATGCAAATAATACAATTCTTGTTTTATTAATATTAGATGAGGATGAGAAAGAAGAAGATGGTTTAGAAAAAGCAAGTAAGCAAGTGATACACTTTTGACTTAGAAAGCGTGACTTGAAATCAAGCAGACAAAAGTATTCCTTTGTAACCTGGAGTAGATTACAAGCAGCGTGCACAGAAAACAGCTAAAAAGAAAAGATTCAGGAAAATCCCTCTTCAATGGATTCACAATTGGCTCTTACAGAAAGTTATGAGTTTAGGGCATGCTGTTCAATCAGTTATAATGTATTCAGTCCCTGCCATGTGTCAGGTCCTGTGCTGGGCCCTGGGGAAACAGCCGTGCAGAAGGCAGACACTGAACTCCCTGATGGGAATCCAGGAAGAAAGGTGCTAATTACAACATCAGGTGTAATGACGGGAAGGGTCATGATGGGAAACCCAGCGTCTGAACAAAGGAGGGGCATCTCCCCTAGGCAGGGGGGATAGGCATAGGGGTGCCCGTCTCCATGGTCACTGGTACAGACGGAATCCTGCCTTACGTGGCCCTTGGTGACATTTCTCACACTGGGCCACACCATGCCCCTCGCAGAGGAGCTACCAGAAGCACAAATGGTTTTGAAAGCGTTTTAGTGACTGGGCCCATTCATAATGCAGCTCCAGAAGCCCCAGAAGCTCAGACAACGGGTAGCATGATGGAGTCTACTCTATTATACATATTTGATCTTCTCAAATGGTATGACCGTAAATAATAGTTGCTGCCCTGAAAAGCTTCAAGCTCACACTTTGTTTTTTTTAACATCTTTATTGGAGTATAATTGCTTTACAATGGTGTGTTAGTTTCTGCTGTGTAACAAAGTGAATCACCTATACATATACACACATCCCCATATCTCCTCCCAAGCTCACAGTTTTAATCTCCTGCACTAGGAGTCTAATAGAGAGGATTTCAAAGCGTGCTCTCCGGGGACAGGGTTTCCTGGCAGGTCCAGTCTAGGCCTCAGGGGGGAGGTTAAATTCAGATCAGGAGGTGCCTGCTCCCGGTGAGGGAGATGGGCAGCCTGGGAGTGTGAAACTGCAGGTGTAGATGTAGAAGCCCGTGCTGGGGGCCCGAGGAGACAGAGACCTGTCCTGGGGGTCCCAGGAAAGTGGAGGAGGCTGCATTGCCTCCAGCCTCCCAGAGAGGAGGTGAAGCATTTCGGCAGAGCCAGAGCTGCTTCTGATTCGCTGGATGGCCTCAGGCAAAATACAAGGTTGCTCTGTGAGCACAATGCAGATCAGCGCCACCCTACCTTCTAGGTGAACTTGCCAGGGAAGGTGTGCCGGTAGCACAGCGTCCCGCACGGAGCAAGCGCTCAGGAGGGCCTGGCCGACAGCACTGCTGCTCCTGCCTGGCGAGCCCAGGTTAGATCCCACGAGAGCAGCTGCCGCGGCTGCTAATGGACACCTGTGACCTTCAGGTTAGACTCCAGTCCCCTCGGCCTGGCCCACAAGGCCCTCCGCGAGCTTGCCCTCTCCTCTCCCATCCTGACCTCCTTCCTCACTGCTGATAAGGTCCCAGCCAGACAGCTTGCAGTTGCCTATCATGGCCACATAGGCCACACTGTCACCTGCCCTACTGCTCTGACTGGGGGTACGCTTGCCTCCAGGCATCTCTGGCCTGGCTGGCCCCTTCGGGTCACCATGTTTTAACTGCTCCTGCCTTCTCCCTGAAGCCTCCCTGACATGCAGGTGCACCTGCTGCCTCTCCTTCGGCTCCTGTAGACCCCCCGCCCGTGAGGAGCTTGTCGACTGCCTGCTTCTCCACGTGGCTGTGAGCGTCTGGCTAGGATGAGACTCACTCATCTTTCTCTCTCCAGGGCCTGGCAGAGTGCTTGGTTCCTGGTGCCGAGTAAAAGCGTGTTGAACAAATGAATAAATGACACAGAGATTCACAATTGCTGAAGGATTTTCATCCCTGATGCACTATTTGTTCCACCAAAGCCCCTGGGAGCATTAGGGTACCTCGCAGAAGCTCAGAGAGGTTAAATGACTTGTCCAGAGTTACCTGACAAGTCAGCAGCGTGAAGCAGCTCCAAAGCAATTCTGAGTGACTACAGAGTATCCCAGAGTCGGGGTCATCTAAGTACGGAGCAGGGCATCTCTTCTGACTCTGGCTCCTACAGAAACCTGAGTCCCAGGCCTCCAGTAGTTCCAAGTCATTGCAGGGGGAGCTGGGAGTGGAGGGGCTCTTCCTGGAACTGGAATCCACCACGAGCCCCCAGAGTCACTGGATTCTATTAACAGTGTGCTTGAACCTCGAGAGGCATTCTCTTTCAAGTGCTTACAGCCCCATTTACAGAAGAGGAAATTGAGGCAGAGAGAAGTTCTGTCACCTGCTAAAGGTCACACAGCTAGTAAGTGACAGAACTTGGCGAGGAACCCAAGCTCTTAACCGCTGCTCAGTTCCCTCGGTCTTGGACACAGAGATCATGTCAGGGCCTCACACAAATCTAGCCCCCAGGATGGTTGGTGCTGATGATTTAAAGGGCCCAGCGGTGCTTAATCTTCCTGCCAGACTCCATCATTTTAGTAAATGTTGAGATCTAAGAGCTCATAAAACTGAGCTATAACAGTGCCCTGCCAACAGCTCTGCAGGGGCTCTCTATCCTGGGCTGCACCTGACCCAGCGGTCCCAGCCTTGTCCCAAGTCACCCTGGGAGAGTTCTGTGGCCGATGAAAGCTGCCAGGCTTCTTGAGTCCTCAAGGGGCCCATCAGGTTGTTTATGTCCTCACTGGGGCTGGATTGACATGTGGCGTGGCAGGGTGCACAGTGACAGGCTGAATTTGTAAATTGTTCAGGATTCTGGCTGCAGCAGCCGCAATCCTGGGCAGGCATGTGGGTTCAGCCTGGTCGCAAAAGCAAATGCACATGGACGGATCAGCTGCCCGAGGACCATCTTGCTGTGGCCACCGCGAGACAGAGGTTATTCACGCCTGTAAAAGCAACTCTGTGGCTACCGGGAGTCCTCCTCCTAATCTGCCTCGGTGGTGGTTTTCTTCCAAAGTCTAGGGTTCATGTCACCAATCTATACATTCTCCAGCCACGCCTCCAACACCTGGCATGGTCCTGTCGTGTAGTAGGTGTCTAGTCAATGTGTATTGGATGGATGGAGGGAGGGAGGGAGGGAGGGAAGGAGGGAAGAATAGACTGAAGCAGGGAAGGAAGTGAGGACGGGATAAACTGATGATTTAAATGTCCCCAATTCTTCATGCTCTTCTGTATCCACACCTTTCGCAATGTGACTTTCAGCTCCTCACATGAAGAGGTGGAGGTTTTTCCTCCCCCGTCCCTTAAACCTGGGCTGGCCTTGTGACTGGCTTTGGCCAATGGAATGCAGTGGAAGTGATGAGCCAACCCTTCAAGACACCCTGCGCATTTCTGCTTTTTCTCTTGGAACTCTGTTAAGCGGCAGAGCGAATCAGCATGAGCTGGCTTTCCAGGTGATGAGAGACACATGGCCCAGTCACCCCATCACCTCAGCCTACAGCCAGCCAACCACCAGCATGTGTGTGAAGAGCCTCCAGCGGACCCACCAGCTGATTGCAGATGCAAGACTGAGCCCAGCTGAGGTCAGCCAAGCCTGGTTTAGATCTGCCCAGCTGACCCGTGGTCTCGTGAGCAGTAATAAATGCTTGTTGCTTTAAGCCATTTAGCCATGGAGTGGCTAGTTATGTAGGCGTAGCTGACACAATGTAGACACGCAGGAAATGATGCCTTTTAGGTTCAGCATAGCCGCCACCTCCCATCTTTCTTTCCCCTTTTGTGCTGTGCCCTCATCGCCTGTCACACCCTAGCCAGAAACTTCTGGTGTGTTAGCCAGAAACTTCTATCCCACGTTTGGACTTCTGTGTCTGAGATGCTGGGCAAGCGCCTTCAATTCAGTTCAACCAGCAGCTTTCATGGAGTGCCCACGGTATAAAAGACATCCTTCCAGCTCCTATGGAGATGGAGAAAAACAACCTATGACTCTTGCCTTCGATAAGCTTCTAGCAGCCGTAAGAATAGCGATATTCAAATAACTGGTGTCTGCACAGTTCCTGAGGATATTCAAAGCGCCTTCACACACAGCACATACGTGAGCTTACACTTTGGGGGGTGACACAGCAGGCTAGATGCCGATTCAGCTATTACTGAGTGCCTACTGTGTACACAGTGTCATGAGAGACGCTGCTGAAAGAGAAACGAACGGCCCAAGGTCACTGTAAAGATTCATATTTCTCGAAGTGTTTGGTGTGGTCGAGTCCACCCCCTTTTCGCATGCATCTGGGCTTGGTTGAGGAAACAGACATGCTGAGGCAAAGATCACAAGGAACAAATGTAAAGCTCCACTTTTACATTAAAAAAAAAAAAAAAGTGTTGCAAGCACAGGTTAGGGGAGTCATGGCTTACCATCAAGTCCCGGAGACGAAGCTCGGGAGAGGATTTAGCTGCCAAAGCTACAACTGGAAAAAGCCAATTCAAATGCTAGATTACAGAAGCAATCTAACTTCATGATGGTGGGGGACAGGGAGAGCTGCCGGGCTGCTCAGACCACAGGTAGAAGAAGGCATCCCAGGCTGGGCTCTACGTTCTAAGGAGCATATTAATACACCAGGGTGTGGTTCAAGGGAAATGACCGGGATGGAGAAGAGGCAGGAAACCACGCCTGGAATGTTTGAGCGAATATGGGCTATTTAGCCTGGAGAAGAGAAGGCTAAGGAAAGATGGGAAGGCAGATTCAAATGGCTGAAAAGCCTGCTGTGTTTAAAAGGTCTGGTCTTTTCCAGTGTTTCCCAAGAGGTGCAGGGTGAGGAATGGTAAAGGGACACATTTCAGTTCAATTTGAAAAATAACTGTCTAACATCTTGACCTGCCCTCCCATCAACGGAACAGGCTCTTCCTCTGTAGATCTGCAGTTTCCATTGACTAATGGTTGCTGGAAAAGCATTCCCAGGCATGGTAGGAGTTTGGATTCAATGACCACTAAGGCTCCTTCCACCTCTGAGTTTCCATGAAGGGCTCTGCAAAAGTAGAGGCTTCTAAGCCCCCAAGGTCTGCAATGCTCTTTTGTAAAGATAGCTAAGAGGAAGGTCAACGTGGAACGATACTTCCATCAGCACATTGGCCACTGGTGGCTGCTGAGAAAGCCTGGGCCCCTCTTTTCATTATGATGAGTGGCTCGTCTCTCCCAATGAAAGGGTGCAAGAAAATATAAAGCCGCCATGTTAACCAGAGGGAACTGGAGAGGAAGACAGACAAGGGAGGGAACTAACAAGAAACACCAAGCCAAAGGTGTGGTCAGAATAACAGGGCTGCTGCACGGAGACGGATCGGCCGGGCAAAGGGCTGCAGAGGGTGCAGGGCTCACTGGCTGCAGGCATGCTGCTCTGGGATGATGATGTTGATGATGATAATAGTAATAATAGTTAACATTTATTGAGCACTTACTTTTTGCCAGGGACTATGCTTTACAAATATCTCATTTAAACCTCACGACGATCCAATGTAGTAGGTGCGCTTGTTATTCCTAGTTTATAGAAAAGCAATTAAAGCACAGAGAGCTTAAGGAAATTCTCCAAGGTCAAACAGCCAGGAAGTGGCAGAGTTTGCATTTGAACCTAGGTCTTCTGACTAGAGCCTGCACTTTTCACCTCTTCCCATTCACATCTTCTCTGTCTTTGTAGAGCTAGAGGAGGGGCGTCTGTCTGTCTTTCAGTCACCTGCAGTCCCCAGGGTGTGATCGGGTGGTGTCAAGAAACATTTCAAGAGCGCTGAGCAATCCCACTACCTCAGTATATTGATTTCTCCTCCGGAGTGAGACAGACATGAAAGATGAGCTCTGCCTGGTGGCATAAATTAGCTCTGCGCCCTTGGGGTTTTGCCCGCTGTGCCGCCCCCTTTCTGTGCAGCCTCCTTGCCGTGCAGGTGGGGGAACTGCCTGCAGCAGAGCCGTTGCTTTAGATCGATTCATGACTGGTACATGGCAAATGCCGGGACAAGAGCTTCCGCGTCGCAAGCCTGGACGAATGGCAGAGCAGAGCCAAGCAGAGGGCAATGCAATTTACAAGGAATCTTAGCAACCAGGCAACGGGAAATAAACCAGAAAATCACCTAGGAAACTCAGCGGAGCATGAGCTAAAGGAATTGCAGGATTTGTGAACCAATTTACAGCCCTCAGAGGAGAGGTGAGAGAGGCACAGGGCAGCTCCGAAAGACAGAAGACTGCGAGGCTGTCACCCGCCCAGACCTGCCGAAAGGCAGTGATAACACACGTCTCTGCCGAGAGACAGCTGGGTGGTGACCTCTGGGGACTTTCCTGGGCTGATCTCAGCCTCCCTCTCTGAGAGGGACCTGGGGTGGGTCATCAGTGTGGAGGGATGGATGGGGGTGCGGGGGGTAAAGATGTGAATGGAGGGAACTTCTCTTCTCCTTGCTCCCAGGAAATCGATAAAAGATAGATGAAGTGTTCTCAGCCAGAAACAGAGCCTACCTTTGGTCTCCACTGCAAGGAGTAAGTCTCTTAGGCAGCGAACACCCCCTCTCATGGGTCCGTGGGCACTTCAAGAAGCCCCTCTCTCCATTCCACTGCATCAGTTGCCACGTGGACCGGCATGGAAGTGGCGTGGCTATCATCCTTGCCGGGAAATAACCTACTGTTATATCAATAAGAGGCCGTGTTCGACCAGAGAGGCTTACCCGGACTTTAGTTATATAGGAAAAGGACTAAGTGACACCAGCATATAGCAATTCATTCCTAAAAAATCCCATTCTTCTCAATCAGGCCTAATATCTTCAACTGCATCCTTTTTTTTTTTTTTTTTGGCGGTACGCAGGCCTCTCACTGCTGTGGCCTCTCCCGTTGCGGAGCACAGGCTCCAGACGCGCAGGCTCAGCGGCCATGGCTCACGGGCCCAGCCGCTCCGCGGCACGTGGGATCCTCCCGGACCGGGGCACAAACCCGTGTCCCCTGCAGGGCAGGGGAGGCGCACTCCCAACCACTGCGCCACCAGGGAAGCCCTCAACTGCATCTTATAATAGCTCTCTGGGCACAGTTGCCTTGAAATACCAGGAAGGAACTCGGAATTAATGAAAGGAATTATTAATTACTAAGGCACCCATGACTTTAAAGACATGGCCTAGGGGTCAAGATTGTCAGTTACTATTTATGATTTGTGTTGCTGCTAACGTCCAAACAAATTTGAGATGATTGACACTTAAAAATAGAGGCCCCAGGACAGTGAAATTAAAGATGAATTCTCCAAAGTCATATGGGTGAAGGGAGGAAATGATTAAACCAGAAACCCAGCAGAAGAGAGCTCCTCCAATTGTGCATTAAACTGAGCTAAAGAGAACGGGGAAATGTGATGAGTTATTGGATAAAAGGAAGCATAGCCATTTGTCAGGAGAGGCAAACTTTTCCCTGACATTCAATGTAAGCACAAATTTATCATGAGAATCTCAATATAAGGACAGTGAGGCGCATAATAGACACTTCCTCCAAAGACTTCTGCAGAAGAAGCAGAAACATCCTTCAGATGGTCGTTTATTATATCGACCCTGAATAAAAGCTGAGGTCTTAGGGATGAGCCCTTCTGGATTTAATATAGCCCCAGCTAATGGCTTATGGATTGTTGTAGAGGCAGGTCCAGTTAGGAGTGCTTAAAGGTCTGGAGACAGAGGTCAAATGCTTGGAGAGATGTGTGGCTTTCCTCCTGCAGGCCAGACTGAGAATGCACTCCCCTTGCCTGGGACACCACTTTGCCCGTTCCCCCAAAGGCATTAGAGATAAGCAAGGCAGGGGAAGGTCATGAAAGCCCTTGGACAAAAGAAGACAAACCAGACTACAAAATGGAATATATTATTCATTTACACAAACAAAACATATATGCAAAGAAAAAAGACTGAAAGGAAATCTGCCAAAACGTTCATAGTGCTAACCTTTGGGTTGTGGACATTTGGAGGATGCTTAATGATTTTCTTTAATTTTCAAATCTTTTAGATTGACCTTGTGTAACTTTTACAATAAGAAAGAAAAAAGAAAAGATTTATTTTCTAAATCCTGGTTTTTGAGGTCTCTAAGTGGTGGAGGGGTATCACCAGTAACAACCCATGTTTTCTTGAACCGATGCTTAAAGCACTCTCTTCTTTTTCTGATTCTCCACAAGCTACTAAACCTAACCCATCTTTCCAAATTGTGTAAATAAATCACATGTTAGTTTCACAATGGGGTAAAGAGAATAATGGAAGAACTCTGGCAGCTGTGATCGCCTGAAAATAAGAATGTGTTACTTCGCTGGTACAAGTTCTCTGGCAGGAAAGCTGACAATACATGGCAAAAGTCTCAAAAATGTGCATACTGTTGTTTACCTGTGGGTCCTTACTCTAAGGAAATAATCATGGCTACCTGTGAAGACTGCAGAGTAAAGTTTCCCTGACAGCATTATCAAAACAGTAAAATGTGGGGACCAACCTAAATATTCACCATTAGAGATTTAGTTAAATAAACTGTGGTCCTAAGGAACACAATACAACCATCACAAAGGAGAGCTTGGAAGGTTTCTTAATGGCAAGGGATGATGCTTTGTAGTTCTCTGTTAAGTGAAAACTGCAGGGACCATTCTATTTTTGGAGAAAGGAAAAATGTATATATCAGAAGGATTATAGACGATTTTCCTTTTTTTCCCCCTCCCCCTATTTTTGCCCTATCTGTATTTGCTAAAATTTCTAGTATGACTATGCATTTCTTTGGTAAGAAGAAAAAAGGGGAAGAAAGCTTTTTTTTTCAAAGTAGTACTATTTCCTAGTTCTGTTTTCTGGAGGAAAACTAGAGGAACATCTCTCGTGTTGTGATGCTCTGTGAGACGCATGTTTGGAACAGGCTTGCTGGCTTCAGGACAGGAAGTTGGAGCTGAATAGAATCAGAGCATCTCTAGGCCATTTATCTCCTCTGCTTCCTTTTTGTCCTGCCTTGGCTTGAAGCAATTAATGTAAGAGCCTGAAAGCCCAGTGGGTCCATCCTTCTCCCTTCCCTTCCCATCCCAACGGACATGATGGTAAAGGATTAGGTAGGAGATGATTATGAGGCTTGTCCTGAAACAGCGGCTTCTGAGTGAAGCCCCCTACTGTAGTGTGTGTGAGAAGTGACAGGAGGAAAGACCAAGAACAATTGCTGACCCTGACATCAGGCTGGCTTTTAAAAGACGGCATGTTCTTCTCAGGATAAACCAGCTTCTCAGAGACAAGGACTCAAAAGCAGTGTCCCTGTGTCTTGTGTATACACTCCTTGAGATTTATTTGGCTTTTTGCTATTAAGTTCAGCCCTTGGAAAAATTCATCTCAGTCCAGTTTCTTACCGTGTTTCTCCTCTTTGCAGACAGGCTAAGACAGACGAACATTTTTCCACTTGCTTTCCCTAGCTTATAAGCCATGAGGAGTGAAGGGAAATGTTTTCAAGGGAAAAGAATAAATTTGGCCATGTCAGAAGTGTTGTCTGGACTTGGGGCCATGAGATGAAAGGGATGTCTGGTCAAAATAAAGACAGGCAGGAAAAATGTCTTTAGGGAGAAGGCAAGAAATCACAGACTACAGGAGCCCTGGGCTTGGCAAGACACAAATGAAGCTGGCCAAGTGCCTCATTGTCTGTTGAGATGGTTCTTAAAGTATGGCCCAGGGATCTGGGTGGGTCATGAAGGTTTCCCATGTGTTTCACAGAAAACAAGGAAACAGGTACTTATTGAGGGTCCCCCAAATGCAGGTTGCTTTGCATATGATATCTCATCAAGCCTCACCACAACCAGAAGAAGGAGCTGTTGTTACCCACACCCAATAGGTGCAGAGATTAAGGTTCAGAAGGGTTGAGTAACTTGCCTGAAGACACACAGCTAGAAAGCAGAGGAGTCTGAATTTGAACCCACACGGGTCTGACTCTGCCATGCAATTTCCTTAGGTGTCAATAGTTATAATATGACAAAAGCAGATGAGAATATTTAGGACTGTGCTCTTGTCTTGGCACCAGTCAGCTCCAACTATCTTCCAGAAGCACTTGTTTTGAAAACTTTAAAGGCTTTCTATTTCTGCCATAGATCAGTTGTTTGCTTTTGAGATTATAAACAAAGGGTCACTTCACAGTGTCTTCCCAAAGCAGGACCGGTTTCCTATTTACTCTTGTGAGAGATTTTTAAATTTATTTTATTTTGCTTTGGCATTTTGCACTGGTCAGCAGAAGAGGGGTCTGGACTTGCTTCACTGGAGAGGATAATGGCTAGACCTTTTTAAGAGGCTCTGCTCATCACAGTGAAGATCTCCCTTCCCTTTATCAAAGGTTTGGGGGCCATGGATAGCAATTGCAGGGCTTGGTTATTTAAGAAACAGATTTTTATAATTGATTCTGAAGTACGTTCAAACGAACAAGGACATTGCAAGAAGAGTACCAAGAATTCCCATCACCCCCTCACCCCGATTCTCCATTTGTTAACACGTTACTTCATTTCCTCCATTCTTCTCTCTCTCTCTCTCTCTCTGTGTGTGTGTGTGTGTGTGTGTGTGTGTATCTACCCATTATCATTATTCTTTTTCTGAAGTATTTGAGAACAAGCTGCAGACGTGATCCCTCACACCCCTAAATACTTCAGTGTGTAACTTCCCCAAATCAATGACACTATCTTAGGTAACAACCACAAATCCTCCAAATCAGGAGATGACATTGCTACAATAGGACCATCCAATTCACAAATCTCACTCAGAATTTGCCAAATGTCCCAACACTGTTTCTTTTTCTTTTCTGGTTCAAGACCAGTCCAAAAGTTCATGTTGCTTTTGGCTGTCACGTTCCTTTATTTCCATTCAATATGCATCAGTTCCTCAGTCTTTCCCTATCTTTCTTGACCTTGGCAGTTTAAAAAGGGTACAGATCTCTCACTGGGTTTTTCCAACGCTTCTTCACGTGTAGACTCAAGCCATGCATTTTGACAGGAAAACCACAGAAACGAGGCTGAGGTCTTCTCAGTGCATCTCATCAGAGGCTCACGATGTCAACTTTTCACCCCAGTGGGATAGACCCTCTGTCATCTGGTCAAGAGGTGTCTGCCAGCCTTCTCTACTGTAAGCTCACCAGTTCCCCTTTGTGGTTGACAAGTATTTTGTGGAGAGATAGTCTAAGTCTGTGCTAGATCTTATTCCTCATCAAACCTCTACCCAGACTTAGCATCTCTGCATGCCTGTGCCAACGGCCTCTAACATGGTTGCCGAACAGTGAAAACTGATTTCCATCATTCCTTCTACCTTTGTTTGTGGACATCTTGTGGTAAAGAAGAGTTACCTCTTCTGGTTTTCTTGTCTGTCTATTTCTGTCTAACTATCTATCTATCTATCATCTATATCTATCTATCCATCTATCTAATCATCTATCTATCTATCTGTCTATCTATCTATCTAGCCACAAGTTTACATCAACACTTCCAGCTACAGTCTGTCACCTCAGGATTGTTTCTAATCTTTCCCTCTTCCATATTTGTAAATTCCTTCTCCCACAGTGAAAAACTTGGCTCCAATTAGCCCCAAAATACTTACTTTTTCACTCACTCCCCTTTCTGTACCCTGCAGAGTTTCCAGCCCTGTCACCACCATCTCAGTCCACGGCAACTTCCTGGGTCCAGGGCCTTTCATCACCTCTTTGGCCCTGCTGCCTCTCAGCTCCCAGCCATACTGGTACCTCCAAGGGAATGAAAGAGAGAGGAAGATGAAGAAGAGGAGGAGGAGGAATTTGTGAACTTGGTCATTTTGTTCGGGATCGTTCTGTCTTGCTTCCCTCTGTACTTATTCCAGTCTGGGAACCACCCTCACTCCTAGGCTATGCTAAAGGGATGGACCTATTTTTATACTAAAGGACTCCCACTCTTCCAGGTGGTTGGATGGCGGAGAGTCAAGGCATTGGTTGGCCAACGATTGGTGAGATGGTTGAGTCCTTTCTATCAAGGACTGGAGCCGAAGCTGGTGGACTCTAGGCAGCAAAGCTGGGGCTTGTGCTGAATGACGCAGCAGCCACTGCACGCAGGTGGGTGGCCAGTCTGCAGGGAGCTGGGGATCACAGGCATGGGTCCAGCTTAAGTGGAGCATGACGCTCTTACAACTTGGGGGTCCGCTTTAAGAAAAAGATTATGGATACGAGTCTATAAACTTGTAGGTTTTAGATATTCCTTGCTCTTTCCATTACTGTTTTAATTAAATTAGCCCAAATGGCTTTCTGATTCTTGCACCAAGAAGCCAGAACCCTGAGCATTAAAGCATTGACAACGAGCAGACACTAGCTATTTTTTTTCTTTCGATTTTGAAGGCCAACTCAGCTCAACGTTTTTGTCCCTGAAAAATATTCCTCTTAACTAGACCACTGAACTGCCAGATAAGGTTTGGGATTTTGCAGCAGTAAACAAAGAAGAATCAGAAGTTATAGTTTTGGCATCACTACCCCGGATTTTTAGTCTGGCTCTACATCAAGTGTCTGAGTTTCCTTCAGGATTACTGTTGATTCAAGATTACTGGACATGCTTTAAATCCAATTCCAAATAACTTCAGAGTTCATGGCAGAAAAAGTTTAGAGACTCGCTAGCAGGAGATAACTTTTAGAAATAAAAATTAATCCCCCTTACAGGAGGCAGTAGGCCCCAGGTGAGCAGAAGCAGACTGCTAATTAGGGAAGCTCCCCAGGGTTAGCTGACTTGCCAACAGGGGGCAGGGGAGTTGGGGGGGGTGGTGGAGGGGTCCCTCCAGCCCCCTCCCCTCTTCCTCCATCCCATTCTTCTCCCATACAATCCAAGAATTGTTAGTGATTTGGGGGACCGTTTAGGAAGGATATGGCAAAGTTAACGTTGCTGATGTCAAAAAGAAGAAAAACCGCCCAGTGCTAGAACAGGAGGAAGCTTTCTCACTATCTAGGCAGTTCCGGGCTCAAGTTCTAACTGTACTCACTCACTAACTTTCCTGAACATTGGGGTCCCTCTTCTATAAAATGGGTGTAAAATCAACACCAAAAGCTCTTTGTAAATAGCAGAGTAAACAACAAGAATTCAACCACCGCTAACAGTTCTGGACTCTGTGTGTAACAGGCTCTGTTCTGAGCGCTTACATTATTTCATTTAATCTTTACAACAATCACATGTCTAACCATATGACATACAAGGATTATTGTTCCCATTTTACAAATGAGGAAACTAAGGCACAGAGAGGTTAGATGATTTGCCCAAGGTCATTTAACTGATTAGTTGTTATTTTTATTACATTCAAAGACACTGGTTCAGAAAAGACTGAAGTGACTCGCTCAAGGTCACGGCATTAGTCTGATGAAGGGATAGCTTTTTAGTTTCAAGGGGAAATTAGCAGCAGGTTCTTTTTTTTTTTTTTCTTGGTACGCGGGCCTCTCACCGTTGTGGCCTCTCCCGTTGCGGAGCACAGGCTCCGGGCGCGCAGGCTCAGCGGCCATGGCTCATGGGCCCAGCCGCTCCGCGGCACGTGGGATCTTCCCGGACCGGGGCACGAACCCGTGTCCCCTGCAGCGGCAGGCGGACTCTCAACCACTGCACCACCAGGGAAGCCCAAGCAGCAGGTTCTTTTCCCAATAAAGGGGGAAAGCTGAGCCTTGGAGGACATGGAAGGCTTATGAGGGGTGGGCAAAATAAGCCCAAGGTCCGATAAGACAGGAAGAAAACTTTCAAATCCTTTCTCCAGCAGGCTGGAGCACGGGGGTGCGGAGAAGGGCCGAAGGGCTCTAAGATTCTGGTACTTTCTCCTCTGGTGAGGAGAGGAGCAGCCCTTCTGTCTGTGGAGCTTAGAAGGCCAGCGTCCCGGAAACGTGCCCCGCAGGGGCTCCCACTGAGTGGCTGCGCTGCCCAGGCACAGGTAATCACCACCCTTTAAAAGTTTAGCGCTGCAAGTAAGACACACTTTTAGATTTCAAGCATAGTGTCTTCTACATTCATATTGCCATGTTACAATGAAATGGCATCAGCTAGTTCTTTATGTAAGACCTATAGGCTTTGACTCATTTAGAGGACAATTTGGTGACCTCCCCCCAAAAGAAAATCTTATTATAAAGAAATAGTGCTTGGAGGATGTTCAAGCCCCCAAAAGGATATCTGCTGGGGACCCTCTCAACTCAGTTCCGTGGCTGTTCAGTGGCAGAGCCAGGACTAAATACTTCCTTGGACTTCGGAGCTTGGCCTGTGGGATTGTTCTGACGTGGGTCCAATCCCAGGTTTATCTCTCACTCACTGAGGGAATTTGAGCAAACTACTCATTGTTTCTACACCTCCCTTTCCTCCAGGGTCTGTTGTGAGGATTAAATGAGATAATGCCTGTGAGGGCTTAGCGTGGACCTGGTGTGGTGCTGCAGAACTGTTACTGTAGTCTAATGTTCTTCCTATGGCTCACGAATAATACTCCCGATCTCATTCTTTTGAAGTGGTCTTTTGTTTTTCCTTCAATTTTTTTGAAGTACAACTGACATACAATAATCTGCACGTACTTAAAGTGTACAGTTTGATGAGTTTTGACGTATGTACATGCCCATGGAACTATCACCACAATCAAGATGATGAGCATATCCACCACGTCACAAAGCTCCCTTGTGCTCTTTTATAATCCACCCCTCCCCCTCCCTCCTTGTCCCCCAGCAAACACGGGTCTGCTTTCTGTCACTATACATTAGCTTGCATTTTCTAGAATTTTTATGGATGGAATCCTACTGTAAGCACTTGCTTTTTTGTCTGGCTTCTTTTACTCAGCATAATTATTTTGAGATTCATCTATCCTATTTATTATTGACTTGTTTTTGGGGGGGTATCATCCTTTTCTCCCTCACATGATGGACAAAGTATTTCCAAGTGAGAGATGTGGACCCGTGGAGCACCTCCTCAAGGTCCTGGCTGCGGTTTCTAGGCGTACACTTGCGGCTGCCTGAGGTTCCTAACACTTGCGTTCTGAGCACTCAGTTGCTCCCTGTGTCCCAGTAGCATGCAAGTGCAGGTGGCTCAAATGCAGCAGGACTTCAAGGGCACACACCAGGCAGCCTTCTCACATGACACGTGCCCAGACCCCATCCCCAGGATTCATAGTTCTGAGGGGTGGTGTGGTTGAAGAACGCTGTTCTCAAGCAATGGCACGAATTTCCTAAAGTCACCTGGGCAGTAAACATTACAGCAAAAGGGAGGGAATTAGGGCAGCACCTGGTGGTAAGAATCACATTTCATAGACAAAAATGAGATGCTCTGTAGTGTCTGAAATACATTGTAAGACATCTGTGGGGCATCATGAATGTGGTATCTACAGGTTTTATGACCACACGTGAAAATAAATCTGCTCCCTGGGCTTATTTCAGCATTCTAAACATATGTGACCAGAGTGCCACCGAGTATTGTGTGGACCAGGAAATCAACAAGGGTGGTGCCATCACCTGCCTCCACATGGGATTCCAGAAAACCACACCGAGAGGCACGGAGATCAGTATCGAAAATGAGACACTCAAGTTACCACAAAGAGCTATTCTTGCTTATTCCAAATTGCTCTGTTTCTCTAAGCAGCTATTTTCATGGCAAAGCCAGCCTCTTCCGTAGCTATGTACAGGGATGACTCAGCAACTTAAAAACAAGTGGGAGGAGAAAAGAAATCTACAAATAAGCTCACACGCCAGGGATAACCCTGGGGGTAATTCAAAAGGTAGTGCAAGTTGGTTATTTTCCAAAATATCCGGCCTCTTTGAATTCCACCGTTGGGTTGGAAACCATCATGAGCTAAATATACATGAATGTTGGAGGGTCACTTTCTAGTAAGCGCTCAGTGTTTATAAAAATAGGGATTTAGAAGGAAAAGTCTCCTCCGTGTCTAGCGGTGGCGGTTCCCTGTGCTGCTGTTTGCTCCGCTCTCCAGGGACTGGGTTTTGACGACAGATGAGGGGAAGCGCGGGTCTATTTTTAAAGGTCTCTGGTTTTCTGACTGTTGCCAGGGAGAAGGTGGACAAAAGAGGAGCACAGTAAAGGAAGGTCACCTCAGACATTGGTTCAGTGAGTCAGTTAACGATTATTTACTGGTTCTACTGCCCGAAATACATTGGGTCTACCCACTTGGCTCCATCTCCTTGGCTGCCATATTTATTTGTCCAGAAGGCCATTATTTTTCACCTTGTCTAAGTGGACTTCCTGTTTTCACTGGGGGCTCCTCCAGGAGTCCATTCTCCATCCTGCAGCCAGAGAGAGTTTTTCATTCCTTTTTTTGTTTGTTTTTTTTTATAGTTTTGCTTTTTATTTATTTATTTTAAACATTTTTATTGGAGTATAGTTGCTTAGTTTCTGCTGTACAGCAAGTGGCTCAGCTATACGTATACATATGTCCCCTCTTTTTTGGCTTTCCATTCCTTTAGGTCACCACAGAGCATTGAGTAGAGTTCCCTGAGCTACACAATAGGTTCTCATTAGGTATCTATTTTATACATAGTATCAACAGTGTATATATGTCAATCCCAATCTCCCAATTCATCCTGCCCCCCACCTCTCCCCATTGGTATCCATACATTTGTTCTCTACATGTGTGTCTCTATTTCTGCTTTGTAAATAAGATTGTCTAGACGAACTTATTTACAGAGAGAGCTTTTCAGAAGTGGAAATTGGACCAAATCACACCCTTGATTAATAGAAATGCATAGTAAAAGATCTGGAAGCATACCTATCCTACCAAACTCTTCATAGTGGGTGTCCCCAGGGAAGGGGTGCAGGAAGACCTGAATGTTTTTACTGTGTGGTTGGAATTTTCTATAGTGAGCTGTATTTCTTTCATGATTTTGAAAGGATCTCAAATGTTTAATTTGGTCCCTATGTGCTAGGAACACTTAATCTTGCATTAGAGTCCTAGACACTGAAAGTTCGAAGAGTTATGCGTGTTTGTTATGGCCTCGCAGGGCAGAAGTTGTGATCACAGAGTGGAAGTGATGGGGGATGTGAGCTTTAAGCGGGAGCTTGCATAAGCAGAGCTGCCCGAAGATTCACTGGTTGGCCAGCATGGGTGGTGATGGCCAGGACAGGCGTTTGGGCTGAGGCTGGGTGCCTTCTGCTGGAAGTGGTGTCAGGGACTTGAGTGCCACATGCCCTAAGGGTCCCTGTATTTCTGTGATTCCACGTGATGCCCCAGAAGGCAGATGTTTTTTTAGCCTAACTGCTAAGGGGATATTCTCCAGGGGCCTTAGTCCCTGTCTGCTTTCTTTCTTTTGTACCTCCAATTTCTATCAGTCAATACATTTCTAGAAGCCTTGAATTAACCTCTCAGCTTCATGTACCAAGAAGGTTATGGATGGTGATTCTTCTGCGAGGAAAAAAGCACACGTAAGATGCACGTGGATCCAAACTGGGTACTAGAAGTGGAAAGAAGAAGGGATCCTGGAAAAGCAGCTAAGGAGAAGCAAAACAGCACAACATTCCCTGCTAATCTCGCTTCAACCCCAGAAGCCACTTCGCTGTAACTCCATTCCCGGTGTGTGTGCCCCGCTGCCTCTGGCCGCTCACTTTCGGACCCCAGCTCCTTCCCCAGGCAAAGACCACTCCCTGATGTAGCTCCTCGTATGGCTTCTGGAACGGAAGTCCTAGTGCCATCCAAAGGGATGACATATCCTTCGAGATGTCATTATTCCTATTCTGGAATAAATAGAGATATTAATCTGATTGGAAAAGCACTTTGTGGAGCCTCCCTTGTTCCCTGTACTGTCCCAGACATTTACAAGTTGGTTGAACCATGTTTTTATTTTTTCCACTACCCCAAGGCCATACCATTTTTCTTTTTAATATACAGATCATGCCTTGCACAGAGTAAATGCTCAATAAATATTTGTTGAATTGATTTTCCCGTTCGGAGATGTGGCAGAAAGACCCTTTTGCTTTATGTGCGTAACCGGGGTAAACCTCGGGTTCTGAGCTGGATCAACAATAATAAATGTACCCCAAGGACGGGAGTGGGGGGCAAGGACAGGAATGTGAGCCGTAGGCAGGAGTCAAGGTAAGAATTTGAGAGTGTGTGAGGCAAGGAACAGATGAAGGCATGTATAGCCAAAGTGGGTCGTATGAGAGTTCAAGGGCCAGACGTTGCCCAAGGGTGGCCGAGTCAGACTCCCCGGGCTCATGTGTGTCCTGTTCTGTGATGCACATCCCTTTGGGTAACTCAGTTAATTCCACCCACTGAGCCCCATCCTCATCAGTGAAACAAGGTGGCCCCTAGTCAGTGTGAGGATTTAATGAGGGAGCTAATATATTTGAAAACACTATACACTGTGAAATGCGATGCAGAGAAAAGGCGAATTAGCAAGATTTGAACGCATCTAGTGACCTTGCAGAATTCTTCACAAGTATTCTTCTGCCTCCATCCCTCTCCTGCAGTTTTATTCCCAGGAACCCAGTATCTCTGAGATGGAGGATCTTGGAGTTCCTCTGGCCTGTTCCCGTCCTGTTCTAGACTAGGAAATGGG
Source organism: Aethalodelphis obliquidens (assembly GCF_003676395.1). Lineage (NCBI taxonomy): Eukaryota > Metazoa > Chordata > Mammalia > Artiodactyla > Delphinidae > Aethalodelphis > Aethalodelphis obliquidens. Next base: position 16,304,870 of record NW_020837955.1, read on the forward strand.
TTCAAGAGATTCAGTCACAAAGCGGCTAATTAAAAAACAAATCAGGACTTCCCTGGCAGCACAGTGGTTAAGAATCTGCCTGCCAATGCAGGGGACACCTGTTCGAGCCCTGGTCCGGGAAGATCCCACATGCCGTGGATGAACTAAGCCTGTGTGCCACAACTACTGAGCCTGTGCTCTAGAGCCCGCGAGCCACAACTACTGAGCCCGCATACCACAACTACTGAAGCCCATGCTCCTAGAGCCCATGCTCCACAACAAGAGAAGCCACCGCAATGAGAAGCCCGCACACCACAACAAAGAGTAGCCCCTGCTCGCTGCAACTAGAGAAAGCCTGCACGCAGCAATGAAGACCCAACGCAGCCAAAAAAAAAAAAAAAAAGCAACGAATCAAATGGTATCAAACTGATCAAAGGTTGTCAGCATCAGACTCTTCTAATTTAAAGGTTTGCTTTGTTCTTTATTCCCCTAGTTTACATTTTACTTTGATCCCACATGTCATTTTAAGGACATCCTGATCACTATAGAAAAATGGGGTCTAACTATTGAGTTGTGACAGAGAAGCTCACTCAGCAGCCCCCAGACCTCTTGTCTTCCTAGTAATGATAATTATCGCAGCTCAGACCCTTTGACTCTCTGCTGCTCTGACCAGGCTACTTTGGAAAGGATGACCTTCTGCAGGGTCTGCATCCCACTGGTCAAGGCAGGAGGAAAAAATAAAGAGCCTCTGCTCCCCCATGTCGGCAGGATCACCGTGCTCTCTCTTGCCCAAGGGCAAGTCTCCTTCGATTCTGTCTGGTTTCCTGCCCGGAGCCTGCTTCCTGCCACCCCTCCGTTTTACCTGATGTCTTGACAGAGCTCAGCCCCAATTCGATGGCAAATCCACCTGAGCTTCCCTGTTTGGGCGCTGGTTCATCTAACCGCACGGTACCAGCAAACACGAGGGACGGATATGTAGCCGTGTGCGTGTATGTCATAGAGAGGTTACCTAGCGGAATGATTACAGAACCGATCCGATAATGAATGAAACATGTCCTGTGTGGGGTTTTTTGTTTTGTTTTTTTAAACAAAAAGACTAAAACTGAGAAACCTGAAGAAAGATGGGCACATTCTGTTCTGGTTTGTCCTTTTTCGAGCGCTGAGTCCCAGGAAGGCAGAGCGCTGGGCGGGGGAGGGTGGGGAGTGGAGCCAGTGCCACCTCATTTAGCAGACTTCCAAAGGCAGCCACCACCTCAGTTGTTGGGAGACATTTCATTCTGCTCGTGCCCACGGCCCCAAAACCCTGCCGGCCCAGCTCGGCTGTCCCCCTGCAGCCGTGCACCGTGATGCACCTGCCCGGGGCACCCCAGCTGCCCCTGAGTCCTGGCTTTTTTTTTTTTTTTTTGCCGTACGCGGCCTCTCACTGTTGTGGCCTCTCCCGTTGCGGAGCAATAGGCTCCGGACGCGCAGGCCCAGCGGCCATGGCTCACGGGCCCAGCCGCTCCACGGCATGTGGGAACTTCCCGGACCGGGGCATGAACCCGTGTCCCCTCCATCGGCAGGCGGACTCTCAACCACTGCGCCACCAGGGAAGTCCGAGTCCTGGCTATTGAACTAGTGGCCGCTTGACCTCCCCAGATGTCTCACCCTGCACTTCTTGACCCGGAAACCAGCCTTCTTGCTCTGCTATCTCTTGATACTGGCAAACCTCTTCCTGGCTCCCCACATCGGTCCCTCCCTACAAAGGCTGACAGTAAGATGCAGGACACATTTGCCAAACCACCAAAGGCATTGCATAAATATATGAATGTATACACTTGTTAAAAACTGGCACACAATACTGCTAGTGACTGAATCAGAGCTGGCTGGGGAAACACAGATAAGCTATTAGCAAACTCGTTAATTTGTGGCACCTGGACACCATGAAGAGCATGCTGGTGTTGGAGGGCTGTGTGTTCTCACACACTCACTGGCTGTGTTGCTGCTGGAATAAGTCTCAGTTTCCTCTTCTGCAAAATGGGCTTAATAGTCAAAAACAATGCCCATCCTATTTACTTTATGAGGTTGTTGTGAGGATCAAAGAGTGTAAAGTTCTATGAAGCCTATAAAAAACACTACGCTTGCAAACAAGATTATTAGTTCCATAATTAGCAAAGTGCCTTGCTTAAACTAAGCGCTCACTAGACTTTAGAACTGTAGTTTGATTGTGAAAGAAAATGCTATTATTTCATGGCATTTTTTACCTGACATTCTCATCTGTTTGCCTCTTTATTACCTGTCTCCTCCATTAGACTCAAAGCTCTCTGAGAGCAGGAATTCTGACCATCTTAACTCAGAGCTATAGTCCTTATGCCTTGGCTGGTTTTGGTACATTGATAATTAAGTAGTTTTGGAGTGGAGGAATGACAGCTTTCTGGTTCAGAGGGAAGCAATGGAGGGAGTAGTTAAAATGGGCCTAATTCTTGTGAATGCATGTTTATCTAACTAGAGCTTGCTGCTGGTGTAGAAACGAAAATATACCTTAGAAAGCGACCAGATCTCTTAGAGATGGAAATATGGATGGAAACACTGAGCATGAGGAACAGGTAAGAGAATTGTGAATTTTGAGTAGAGAGAAAACATTTGTTCTAAACATCTCCTAAAGGGCTGACTCCTTCTGGGTTGCCCCAGAAGGTAGACGGGGACCTGCAGAGATATGGAGTTTGTTTTAGTTAAAGGTATTTGAAAATAGGTTGTCCCAGGAGGCATGAGTTTCTTGTCAGAGGAGGTATTCAAAAAGAGGCTAGATGTATTTGTGGAACTAATGTTGTAGGTGGTTGAGTTACCATGTTGCTAGATGAGATATAAGATGGCATCCATGGCCCTATTTAATCCTGCCTGTAAGGCTCTGGAGGCAAAGTCCAATATAAATAAATAATATAAAATAATAGGGAAAGAGAAAGAAAGGAAAGGGGAGCAGGGAAAGGAGGGGAAGACATGGAGACCTCTGCTATTTGCTTTCTTGAAAATCCTTTTCATCCACAATCCCAGGTCCCCCTTGGGGAACCTCAGACACCACCCACACTCAACTCAGAACAACCCATGGTTCACATGCTCCTTCTCCAGCCATATCTACGCCTCTCGCTGGGTCACATGGCCTGAGTCTAGCCCTCAGCCCCAGTCACCTCAATCCTTAGTCAACCCTCTCATCAGACCGTCCTAGCGGCAGCTCTCCACCTGCTCTCCTTTAGTATAAGCAAGACAGCTATTTACTTCATAAGAAGGGCTTTTCATGTATGACCTCAAAATACTCATACCGAGTGGGATTTGATAGCCCTCATAGATTGCATGTTTGTGTCCTGCCAAAATTCGTATGTTGAAACCCTAACCCTAAATTCATATGTGGCTATATTTGGAGATGGGGCCTCTACAAAAAGTGGTTAAGGTTAAATGAGGTCATAAAGGTGGAGCCCTGATCCAATAGTATTAGTGTCCTTATGAGAAGAGACACCAAAGTGATCACTCGTGTTCTCTCTCTCTCTCTCTCTCGTGTGAGGACACTGTGAGAAGGTAGGTGTCTGCAAGCCAGGAAGAGTCCTCACCAGAAACTGAATCAGCCAAGCACCTTGATCTTGCACTTCCCACCTTCTAGAACTCTGAGAAAATACATTTCTGTTGTTTAAGTCATTATGATATATTGTTATAGCAGAATAAGAAGATGAATACACCCTCTTAGAGGTAAAGTAACTTCAAGAAAAAGGCATGATTTAAACTTCAGTTCTGCCACTTACTACCAGGGGGCCCTTGGGTACATAGTTTTTTCTCTCTGAGCCGCAGTGTACTCGTTGGTAAAATGTGGATCTCAACATTTATCATAGAGAGCTACTGCGAGGATTAAGGGAGGAGTCTTATTAGGGTATGTGGGACACAGTAAAACTTTACCTTAGAAAACGTTAGATTTAAAGGAAGATACCTTTGTCTTGAGGCATGAGCATCTCTTGGTGTGATCCCTTGGAAGAAAAAAACAACAGCCATGACATAAACCACCTGCCCCCATCAAAGCTGCCTCCTCTGGACATTGAACTTGAAGTTCCCACTTGTTTATCAGTTACTCTTTTGGTGGAAGAGTGCATCGTCTACCAACAGCAGCCTCTCCTAACATCCACATCCAAGAAGTCCTTCATGTGCTCCTCTCTGTAGACTTTTGGAATCACGGCTCAGTGAATCAACCAGCCTGCCGGAACATTTACGCTGTCCTGCCCTCCTGAGCCCTGCAGACATAGGCCATAATTCCATGTGCACAATTTCCAAGTAACGATCATGGCCCCGGGGCTATAATTCATTCCCTGAGGCCACCCCCTGAAGGACACCTGGAGGTCCCGGACTGAGGAGCCAACCTACCCACTCAGCCCATGAGCACTGGCAGCTTGTTAGATCAAATCAGAGGCAGGGAGAGATTTATAGTTTATCTCAAAACACCCTGGACAGCAATGTCAATTCCAGACAAACGGCAGGAGAGGGTACCTGGTGCCGAATTACAGGCCCGGCTTCTGAGGAGCAGCTGGCCTGAGTGCTTGCCCTGAACACTTCTCAGCGTGCTGTCTCATCAGAGTGTGCACATCTGGACGCCCAATAAGAGCAAGAGCTATACATTTTTCTTGCTGTTGAAGTATGGCTCCCCGGGGACCCAGCAGGTCTGGCCAGCACAGACACTTCCCGCATCCTGAACTCAAACAAGCCCACATTCTCCAGGATAACAGAGGGAGAGCTTCCAAGTCTACAGGCTGCTGTCAGCCAGGAATTCAGGCATCCTTGCTTCGTGCTGAGAGGAAGCTCTTAAACAGATCACTGCCTTGGCCGAGCTTAGCGGAGAAGGAAGTAGAAAATGTGATTAACATGTAACTATAAAATGTTGCAGCCATAAAAAGAGAAGGGAGAGAAGTTAGCACGTAAGTAATGGCTGCGTGAATGGCCACATCAAGCCACTTCCAAAAGCTCCATCTCACCAAAGAGCAGTCATCTTGTTTGCCAAGTGGAGACTGCCTTAAGGAATCTCGAAATTAGTACCATTCTGCCAGCAGCCACACGAACTGTACGGAGATTCTGACCACAGTCAGTTTGCTAGAGTCTCTGATGTCCTTGCAGTTGACTTTAAAAAATAGGACGCATCCTGCAGGAAAAATGATGGGGGTTGGTTGGCTGGTTCTCAAACTGCGTTGTCATAATCAGGTGTGACATGTTACAACTCATTTGTTTCGAAAGTAAAGAATTCATGCTGGGAAGAAAAAGAGAGAAAACATATTTGAGATTTCTCTGTACTAAACATCATCATCTCACTTACATTTTGAACTGATTTCCTGGAGGGAGAGAGAAAGAAGTTATTAAAGGGGAAACAAAGACCACAACAGTGATCAACTAAATGGGAGAAAAACCGCCTGCCTTGTGAGGGAACTCATCACACAAGGGAGGAAGTTCACCAAATGGGTCTAGGATGTCTAATGATAGCCTGGGGATTTCATGTTCTAGAAAAGGGAGTTTCTTTGTGATCATGCTCATTAAGGACTGAAGCTTATAGCTTGGGGAGGGTGGAATAAATCCATAAGTCCGTATGTGTGAACCCATATCCACATTGTGAACATGCATCCTATGAAATATATGACGAATCCATAAGTCTGTATATGACGAGTTAAAACAAATCCCACCTTTCACTGCGCAAGAGAGTCTTCCTTTATGTCCAATACCAGTTTTGTCTGGTTAGACCCAGTAGGGGTGAAACATGGCATCTAGTTTTGATAACTCCAAGACAAATGATGCTGCAGGTGGAAAGTTCTTCTTTTACAGAATAGAGTCATTGAGGCAGAAATTGGGGCAAGTACTCCAAGAGTCTGCTCTGGGCAGCATCACTGCCGTGGCGGTAGGAAAAACACTGAGATTTGCAGACCTTGTGTATCGATGGCCCCTGCCTGAGCACGCATGGCGGGGGCTCCAGCTCTCCCATCCCTCCCCCAGAGACTTTTGGCAATGCCCTCCCAAGCCTGATGCTACATGGCCCGACCTTCTTCTGTGATAGCCTCTGGCTCACACCTCTTCTGATGCTTGCCCTTCCTTGCTGTCCTGGAGAAAACATTCTTCCCTGGTATGTCACTCCCACGGGAAGTTCCTCCAGTCCTGCCCTACTTGCAACAAGACACACACCTCATGTGCTCTGACTTCTCAGGCAAAAGCTCCAAGACAAGAGGAAAGGTTGCACTGGGAGAATCCTGTGTCAAGGAGGAATATCTCGCTGTGTGAGCAGGGCTCTCCCCAGGTCCTGAAGGCCTGACCCTGTAGGGTAGCCTCTTCCCACAGCAGTGCAACCTCCCATAGTCTCTGAACCTCAGTTTCCCCTTCTGTGAAACAGGCATGGGGTTACTAGGAAGATTACCTGGGACAGCAAACAGGCTTTGAAAATTGTAACACACCTCTCCAATGGCAGGTGGCATTGCTATTACGACACATGAAGAAGCAGATGTTTTGGAGTTTGGGGCCATTTTCCTGGGAGAAGGAAGGGGTAAAGAGGCTAGGATGGTGGGTTCTGCTCCAGATGCTGGAGATGCTGTATGGGAGTTAAAATCGCAACAAAGGAAATAACTGAAAATACGCACAGGAAGAGCTCTGTATGGAACAGGCTCAGGAGACTCAGGAAGTGACCACAAAAGCCTTCAAAGAGCAAAGAAGAAAAATGGTAAGTATGCGCGTCAGGCTACAGAGATCTATGATTAAAGAAGAAATGTGAAAATGAATAACGAGAATTAAAGTTCTGCAGACAAGAAAAGGAGGGGAGGAAACAACCCCAACCCTCCCTGCACATACATCCTTCATTACATCCTTCTTCCGCCCTGGGAAGGAGGGAGGGGCAGTGCACAGCTTTGAAGGACAAAACGGGGCAAGTCGAAACCACATGGCTGATGAGATAATGAGAGGTTAATAAGAGCAATTTCCAGATCTGTCGGAGAATGTGGGCGTGACTAAGCCTGGAACATGATTTGGGGGTCCCCTCTAAGATGTTACTGACAGAAGGGGAAGCGGGGGATTTTAGGATCAGAAACCTTGCCCTGGAGGGGAAGGACCACTTCCGGAACAGATATCAAAGAACTTTCTCCTCGTAATTCTCACCTCATTGTTCAGAGAGGAAGAGGGATGGGGGATGGAGAGAGCAAGTCCTGACCAAGCCTGCAGTGGTGGGCGTGACCCCACTCAGTTCCTGGGGTCAGCTTCCCTGCCAGCTCCCCTTACAGCCTGGAAGGCCAGTACCCGGTCCATACCATGTAACATTTGCAATAATTTGTATTTAACGCCAGCTGCTGTTTGAGCCACATTACTATTAATGGTGAGAGCTGAGGGAGTGATTCTCGAGGCATAGAAAGTTCCCTGAAGAAGCTTGGAGTCGCATCGCAAGGACCACACGTGGAAAAGAATGGTGTGACAGGACCTGAGCTTCTAAACAAGTCAGACCTGGCTTCTGATCCTGGGGCCCCTACCTGCTAAACTTGTCTCCTTGGAAAGGGACTTAACTACTCAGTTTACTGGCTGAGATTCAGTTTTCTCAGCTGTAAGACAGGAATGACATTACGTCCCCCAGAGGATGGTCAAGTAGATGACCTAAGGTAACAGGTGCAGTGCCCAGGGCTACACTGCAGTACCGTGCTCAAGAAAGCGGTTCCTTACCAGGGCATTCAGGGAAACCAAGGCAAATAGAATCTTAGTTTGCAGCTGCACAGACTGCACCTAACACTGTCATTTAGCCATTGAGGCAAGCTCAGAGAAGTCACCGTATTCTCCTTTGTCCCACTCCCATCTTTTTCAAGCCCAGGGGTGCCTTTTAAAAGTCAGGAAAGGCAAACTGTTTAAAAGAAATACCAAGTTCCAGGCAAATGTTGCGGTGGGCGGGTGAGGGTCTTAGCCCCTGGGATCCACCTCTGCCCTGTATTCACTCCTCTGGGGACTGGTGGCTTCTTTCCTAGTTCCAGCCACTCCGTCTGCCCTGGATTAAACCTTCCCCATCCCTCTGAACTCTTCTGAACGCTTTTGTAGTCCCAGAAGCCTTGGCTCTCAGGCTGCCCCCTGAATGTGAAAAAGTCTCCATTTCACCTCGCCTAGTAGATCGCACTGATCCACGCTGAGGGGCGAACGAGGCTGAACTCATGAATATATCTGCAGCCCAGGAGTACAGGAGGGGTGAGGGGTGAGGGCTGCAGGAGGGGGTGTGCAGGGGGCGGGGTGTGGTCACCAGGTTCACAGGCCAGCACACACCGTCAGGAGCGGTGTGACTGCCCCTGGCCCGAGAAGACCCCTCCTCACTCGCAGACACATTCTCCCCAGGCTCGGGGGGAGAGGATGAAGCACTGGATGAGTTCGTATTGGCCCCCAGTCTTCGGCGGCCTCAACGTTGTAGCTGAGATCAAGGGCAGAGGCCCTGTGGGCTGAGTCCCTGCCGGCCAGTGGCTGAGCTGCCCACATCCGCCCCTGCCCCCCCGGGCACAGACTTCTCACCTGACAGACGTGACCAAGACCTGCTCACAGTGAGCTCAGCGTTTTATTTCCCTGCTGTGACACGTAGTATTTGAGCTGTGAGATCCCATTAGCTCTCCCGTGACCCTGGGGCTTTACATTTTCCATTGAATTAATTTTAACCAACATTCATTGGTTGTGTGCAAAGCTCTGGGCTCAGCACAGAAAAGCTAATGGTCAATTGGCCCCAGGGGAGCTCCCAGTGTAACAGGAACAAACCTGTAAGCCCAGGCTTCCAGTACCAGGCTGGGCGGGTCTGGGGAATGAGCAGTCTGCCGGAGGGCAGGGCAGAGGGACAATTCCTCCCACAGGGACTAGTGGGCCGGGTACAGCTGCTGGTTTAGAGACAGCTACTGAGAAGAGGGAGACCTGAAGTGAGCTTTCTTGGGAGGTCTTCAGACAGAAGAGGCACAGAGGAGGGGGTGCAGGCAGCCTGTGGCGGGTGGGGAGAGAAGCTGGAGAGGGAGTTGGGACCAGACCACAAAGAGCACTGGTTAATACTCAAACCTGGCGGCCAGGGAAGGGTCAGGAGTCTGATCTCTCATACGGTACGGAAATATCTGAGTGTACATGCATTTTTTAAGGGGAGACTATACATTTTATCAGGGACTCAGTGAGATACCTCACTGCTGATCTAGACCATAGGGGACCCATCAGAACTTTAAAAAACTTATTTATTATAGAGATTTTCCAAGTATACCAAAAGTAATGGACCCAATATACTGGCATCAAAATGCCCCACCTTCAGTGATGACCAGCTCACGGCCAGTCTTCTTTCAGCTGTTCCTCCACCTCTTCCCACACTCCCAAATTAATTTGACATGAATTCCAGACATAATATTGTTTCAATTGTAAACATTCAGTATGTATCCAAAAGATAAGGATTCTTAAAAAAAAAACCCACAAGCTTAAGTCATCTAAAATGTTTAACAACATTTCCTTAATATCATCAACTATCCAGTCAAGTGTTTACATCCCCTTATTTTTATTATCAGTTTGCTTATTTGATTCAGGACCCATATAAAGCTTGCAAATTGGTCTTTAAATCCTCTTTTAATTCATAGGCTCCCCTTTCATTTCTGTCTCTCTTTTTTTTTCTTCCTCTTGCAATGTTTTGTTGAAGAAACCTAGTCATTTGTCCTGCAGAGCTTTTCACAGGCTGGATTTTGCAGGTGTGCCCAGGGTCATTTAACATGTGCCTCTATCTGTGTCTCCTGTAAATTGGGAGTTAGAGCTAGAGATGTCATCAGATTCAGGTTTGATTGTTCTTTTTTTCCCCCTGAGACTACTTCAGGAGGGTCATAACGCCTGGTCGTCTCCCTTCCTGCCATCAGCATGATATTATGCAGGAAGAGAAATGCTGGGCATTTCAGAAAGGGCTCTCTGTAGAGCGGAGTCTGGGCAGAGTTAGGGAGACTTGGAGGCAGGCCAGCCAGTTGGGAAGCTCCTGCAGTGATCTCAGCAGCTGCTGCCTTCCAGCCTTGCAGATGATCTCTTGTAAACAAGGGCTGGCTTCCTGTCTGCATTTCAGAAGGGCCCACTGGAGCTGCGGGCAACCCTCTGAAGCGACAAGCTTGTTTTTGTGACCTGGAGGGACTTGAGAGCCACCTGAGGTGCATGAAGCAACTAAATACAGCAAAAGAAATGAGCCGCTTTTATGGCTATGTTTGCTTTTTTTCTGAAGCTTTGCTAGGTGAATTATATCTCCAATGTGCCGCCCCTCCCCAGAAACATAAAATCCCCAGGGGTTAGGAGGTGGGATGGAGCTGAGAACCCCCGTGTGTGGTTTGCTGTGTGTGTTTTAAACGAGAAAAACAGCAGCTGTTTTTTTACTAGCAAATGCTTAAACAGTGAAAAAGCCCCAGATTGCAATATCTCATCCTACTAAAAAGGTACCAGGAACTTAACATTTGAAAATGGTTTCCAATCTCTTTTGGGACCAGAAATAGTCCTGTTATCTGTATGCCCATCTGCTAGTCTCTGACTCTCCTTGAAATGCAGGAAGGAGAGAGAAAGAGAGAGAGAGAAGCATAGCATACCTCTTACACATAAAAGTATCCAGTAATGTAATTTCTGAATGTGTAACTCGGCTTATTTTCCGATAGTCTTGAGTCATAAAATGAGACATTAATTTTAGAAAACACTTTGATTCTAGGATGTAATAAAATCATATTGGATGCTGTGAAACATTTTAAAGTGTGCTCTTAAAGGAAAATAATACACTTTGGATGACTATTAAGGAGTTCAGCTATTCAAAATAAACTATAAAATGCAAATAGAAATGTACCTGGACTATGTTTGCATTTTGGCACCAATACCTTAGAGCTCTGCTGTGGCAACAAGAATGGCAGCTGAGGGCTTCCCTGGTGGCGCAGTGGTTGAGAGTCCGCCTGCCGATGCAGGGGACACGGGTTCGTGTCCCGGTCCGGGAAGATCCCACATGCCACAGAGTGGCTGGGCCCGTGAGCCATGGCTGCTGAGCCTGCGCATCCGGAGCCTGTGCTCCGCAACGGGAGAGGCCACACGGTGAGAGGCCCACGTACTGCTAAAAAAAAAAAAAAAGAAAAGAAAGTCAGTCAATAATAGAGGAAGAGGTTAGCTATCATTTATAGCTGAGGGAATATTTTGTAATCTCACTTTTGTTATTCAGTAAGGGTAATATCAAGGTATTTCTCTGATTTGTGAATATTGAAATTCTGTGGTATGGTAACCAGCTGCCAAGCTGATGCCCAGGGACTCCTGGCCTTCATGACTAGAGGGGGATGTGTAGTCCTTCCATATTGCATAGGATTGGCCTGTGTGGTCAATAGAATATGGCAGAAATAATGGAAAGTCACTTCTGAGATTAGGTCATAAAATACATTGTATCTGTATGCAAGTGATTGAGGTTGGATTCTTATCTCACACCATATGCAAACAGTTTACTCAAAATGGGTCAAAGACCTGAATGTAAGAACTAGAACTATATAAAACTCTTAGAAGAAACCTAGGGAAATCTTTATGACCTCGGATTAGGCAATGGTTTCTTAGATATGACACCAAAAGCACAAGAGAACAAAAGAAAAATAGATAAACTGGACACCATCAAAATTAAAATTTTTTGTGCTTCAAGACCAAAGTCTTGATCAAGAAAGTGAAAATAAAACCCAAAAAATGGGAGAAAACTTTTGCAAATTATATTTGATAAGGATCTTATATTTAGAGTATATAAAGAACACTTATAACTCAATAATAAAAAGACAAATAAAGGGTCTGAATAGACATTTCTCCAAAGGAGATATACACATGGCCAATAAGCACATGAAAAGATGCTCAACATCACTGGCCATGAGGGAAATGCAAATCAAAATCACAATGAAATACCACTTTACACCCATTAGGATGGCTATAATAAAAAAAGTAGACAATAACAAGTGTTGACATGGATGGGAAGAAATTCAACCCCTTATACATTGCTGTATACATGGGAATGTAAAACAGTGCAGCTACTTTGAGAAACAGTCTGGCGGTTTCTCAAAATGTTAAACATAGAGTTACCATATCACTGAGCAATTCCATTCCTATGTGCATACCCAAGTGAAGTAAAAACACAGGTTGACACAAAAACTTGTACATGTATATTCATAGCAGTATTATTCATAACAGCCAGAAAGTGGAAACAACCCAAATGTCTATCAGTTGATAAATGGATAAATAAAATGTGGTCTCTCCACATAATGGAATATTATTCAGCACTAAAAAGGAATGAAGTACTGATATATGCTACCAAAAGGATGACCTTTGAAAACATTATGCTAAGTGAAAGAAGCCAACCGTGAAAGACCACATTGTACGACTGCACTTATATGAAATGTCCAGAATAGGTAACTCCCTACAGAGAGAAAGTGGATTATTTGTTGTCTAGGACTGGGGAGCTTAGGGAGAAATGGGGAGAAATGGTTATGGGGTTTCTTTTGGGGGTGATGAAAATACTCTAAAATTGCTCATGGTGATGGTTGTTCAACTCTGTGAATATCCTAAAAATATTCACATACTATACACCCAAGTACTTACCAGCCTGCTTAAAAATTAGAATATTACTCACTCCAGTGGAATTCTTTTCCTTTTCCCAAAGGAAACTCTGAATTTTATGTTAATCCTTCCTTTACTTTTCTTTCCATCTATTGTTTTCTAAGGTTTCTGGTTGTTTGTTTGTTTGCCCATAGCAGCCAGCATGTTTGCAGTGGGGAGGATTCTAGACCAGACTAACCATTTTCAGGTTTCTGGGTGAAAAATCCAGACAAGATCCAGACAAGATCCAGACAAGATCTTCCCTCTCCCATGACCACCCTAAGTAACATAGACTCTGGGTGGCATGGCTGTGTCTTGAAACAAATGCCATTAGTCATGTACCATTAAAGATCAAAGGGACTTTAAATATCTAGGCTGAAGATGGTAAATTGTCGTCAGAATGCTGCCATTCCTGCGCTCATGCAGACATCACTAATCCATCAGGATGTTCTTTCATACTGACCTGTTTTGATCCCAGGGAAGAGATGGTGGCTGTTACTACCATCAATCAACCACAGGAAGGAAACTAACATTTATTAGACACCTACTATATGCCAGGGACTGTGCCAAATGCTTTACCCTTTATCTTATTTAAACACCACAATTCTCTAAGCACTAGTATCTCCATTTAGGGCTGAGGAAGCATCACTCAGAGATATTGAGTCACTTGCCCATGCAGTTAGCAAATGTCAGAGCAGAGATTCAAACCTGTGCAGTTGGGGAGCTGGGTGGAACCTGATCCCCGAGAGACAAATTAATCACAGTGAAAAGATGCCACAAGACCACACAGAAGTCCATCTCAATCAAACACGTGAATGAAGCTACCAAGTAGATCCAGTTCCTCCCCTAAGAAGGCACAGCCTCTCTCTGGGCAGACATTAGCCAGCAGCAACGGTATCCATGGGTGCCCGGGATTCTCCAACCCTCATTACTGGAGGTGATGAGAAAAAAGAGCGAGATGGGAAGCAAGGTGTCCTTTGGCAGCAGAGTCCCAGAGCTGACACCCCTGCAGTGAGGGGATCTGAAGGAGACTTCTTCTTTCCTGCCCTGTCTAATGTCAGGCTTGCCTCTAAGGAATCACTGGTCACCAAAACCCTCAGACACAAGTTTTTAACAATTTTGAAAGTTCCGGGCTATAAACTCAACTCTAGATAGGCCACGCAGAGGGCCTAGTTCAGACAGCTCTCACCTGATAGAAAATCCGAGGAGGCCTACGGATGTGGCCCACCCTGTAAAGCTCATTTGGGCACAGGCATCTGAACAGACACTCAAATCACTTGCTGGACGAGAGATCTGAGCTGAATTCTGGCTCCAAACAAAGGTGGGACCGGTCAGGGCACCCCACTGGAACTTCTGCTGTTCCCGCAGGAGAGGCTCCTGCCTCCAGGTCTGGTGGAAGCTGCGTGGATGGAGCCAAGTCAATGCTTAATCATCATCTAAGACCAAAACATTTTTTTAAAAACACCCCAAAAATGCTGCTTTCAAGTTTGACGTAAGGGGACTCAGAGCGCTGAGCACAGAGCAGGAGCTGCTCCAAGCAACCAAAACGGGCGGGGCTGAAGCAAAGCAGCCGGGGGCTTTGCCTCCGCATTTCAAAAGCCTGAGTCAACCCATGATATTTTAGCCGCCTGTTGACTTCCTGAAGCCTAATTACAGCCCCCTGGGGAGGCGGGGGGGGGGGGGGGGGACACACACACATTCCTCTGGGTAACGCAGGGAGGCCCACGCACAGCCCCATGACCCCTCTTTGCATGTGCAGTGTGAAGTGGGAGATGATGCATAACAGGAAAGGGCTGTCACAGCTTCTGAGCCGGGACCGGCTGATGTCGCGGGAATTGCCAACTTCGCCCTCAGTGCGCTCACCAGCTCAGTGTCCTCTTTATCCCAGGTGAAAAGGGACGGTTGTCTCATTTGGTGCCCAGGGTCCCCAGAATGTTTACTCTTCTTTGTAGAGAATATTTCTGGGCCCGTCCTCTTTTCTCCCACACTATCTAGGACAAAGCTCCCCTTACAGATGGAGGGAGGACTGTGGAACCTGCTCTGGTTCCGTGTCTCCCCCCAGGATAAACAGCTTTACCCTCAGCTTTACGAATTCCTTCCTTATTCTTACTTATCTTAGAAGCTATTTTTAATTGACCCGGTGCCTCATGATCTATTGATAAAAGCACCACTAAAAGTGTCCTGTGTGCATGGAAATCACTGTTAATTTGATGTTAAGTTGAGGCCTTGGCATAGATTAGATGCAAACTCAGATTTTTACTTTGATGCTATGGCTCTTCCCTTTACGCTATTCTCCTTCCCCTAAGAGGGAGACAGAGGAGAAGGAGGAAATAGGGAACAGACGGGGGGTGGTGTTTGTCTCTAGTTGCAAGTGACAGAAACTGACATCTAGCTTAGATGGGAAAGGATTTTATTAGAGGGGCACCAGGTGGCTTTCAGAATCCAGTGGCGGGTCCAAGAACAGGGCTTCGAAAAGGACAGGAACCAGAGCGTACTGGGGTTTGGGCAGGAGAAACTAATTAATAATAGCTGCCTTGGGGCTCTGTCCCTGGAACAAATTTGCTCCCACAATTTCTGTCTCACTTGGAGCAATTGTCGAAGTCCCAGGAGAGAGCCTGATTGGTTGTACTAGGACTACTTGTGTACCTTAGGCCAGGAAAGAGAAGAGCCCCAAGATGACACACAGTGCAGGGGAGACATCTAACTCTACACGCTGTTAGCAAATGAAGGAGAAATGGATGCTGAGTGCCCAAACGACAAATGACCACTATGCCAAAACTTTCTAGGTGTTGGGGACGAAGATTCTGGCCACCGCAAACCGGATTAGGGCTGGGGCAGGGCCCTGCAGGTTGAGTCTTATTCATGACATTGGGATGGCCGCCATCATTACCACCATCTCTTTCTATCTAGGAAAGGGGGGCTGGGCCCCTACATTCTCCAAACCTGTCTGCTGGGGGTGGGGGGTAGCATTTCTTCTCTCAGGAAGTAGTCCTCATCCAAAAACATAAGATCCAGCTATAAAGTGGTAGACCAATAGCGACTTACAATCAACTGTGTAGACACACTGTCTTATAAAGACCACTCATAATGCAGTGGTCTTTATGGTCAAATGACTTGAGTTGGACATCTAGCACTACTTACCTGTTATGAGCCTCTGAGAAAACACCTATGTACTCTCTGAGCCTCAGTTTGTTCTGCTGTAAAATGGGGAGATAATAACATGTACTCTGCCTCCGTCTACATGTCGTTCTATCAAATGAAATAAAAATTGTCAGAGTTTGTAAGCTGTGAGCTATATACAGATACAAAGAGGCATGCTATAATTTTCATTATTATCAAGTGAGGCCAGGCTGCTTGAATAAGTGGACAGAGGCAGGAAATGCAGCTGGAAACCACAGTACCTGAGGGGAGGTTTGAGGAGTGGAGGATGGGAGCTTAGAGGGCAGTCATCTAGGCTTTCCGATTCTTCTCAAGGTCAAGTGCTATGAATAGGTGAGGCTCCACTAGATGCTGTCACACATCCCAAGGTCAAATGGCCTGAGGGTAGAGTTATAAATTCCACCAGTAATTTTAACAGCTCTGTTTTTTTTTTAACATCTTTATTGGGGTATAATTGCTTTACAATGGTGTGTTAGTTTCTGCTTTATAACAAAGTGAATCAGTTATACATGTACACATGTTCCCATATGTCTTCCCTCTTGCATCTCCCTCCCTCCCACCCTCCCTATCCCACCCCTCCAGGCGGTCACAAAGCACCGAGCCAATATCCCTGTGCCATGCGGCTGCTTCCAACTAGCTATCTACCTTACTACGTTAGTGTGTATATGTCCATGACTCTCTCTCGCCCTGTCACAGTTCACCCTTCCCCCTCCCCATAACCTCAAGTCCGTTCTCCCATAGGTCTGTGTCTTTATTCCTGTCTTACCCCTAGGTTCTTCATGACATTTTTTTTTTCTTAAATTCCATATATATGTAACAGCTCTGTTTTAAGCTCTGTCTCCTTTACTGAGACCCCCAACTGCGAAAGCCTTCCTGGCAATTAAGCTTCTTGAGGCTGAGCATTGACAAAGCTGGGTTGCCTCCAGACTCCCTTCCTTGCCTCTCACAGGTTGGCATCACGCAAGGATGGAAGCTGATAAAACACTCCCTCTTCCATCGCCTACCTATATCTCGCTGGCCATGTTTCCTGCAGCTGTGCTCCAAGATGAACATTTCAATCGTCGTTCCTTAATAGCTTCATCTCCCCCTACTCCAGCGGGATGTGAATTCCGCTCCTCGCTTACATGCCCCACTTTAAGCCATCTGCACGCACTACAGGACACTTGCCACCTGACATCTTGATGTTCAAAACCATCCAGATCCTCTGGAATCTCACTGCTTGTGCTATTTATGCCCTCGGAGCATGAAACAGAAAGCAGCCCTCTCATCTCTTTATTCTAAATGTTTCATACAGGTTCCATGGACCTGGTCTGTCACAAGATGGGCTTGGTCTAACACAGTTTTTTTATTAATTTCTCATTGTCTTCCATATCCTTGTCCCTTAGTGACTATTCCGGACCCTCTCTTCTTTAAAATCCTATTCCCACTCACATTTTTATTGCTTATTTACTTCCCAGAGGCTTCCTGAGGTTATGGACTCTGTTTTATTTTCGTCTGTATCCCTAACACCCAGCACACGCCCACCCCATCGTAAGTGCTCAATAAATGCAGGCCATGCCTGCACGGATAAGCCCTCTGACGCTGCTGTAACATGTGGTACCCCTGGTTCTAAACTAAGCATCATTAAAGCAGCAGTCTGGAAAGGGTTCTGTTAACCTCGTTGTCTCAATTTGGGAGTTGCAATCTTGTTGGGTCAGTCACCTGTGGGGCCCTCCATTACAGATTTATAATTATAATGATATCCAATAACGTTTTTACTGTAGGACTTCTAAAGACAGCAAAAGAATTATTTGAGACGGTCTGAATCTTCACTCTGGAACGAGAATCTTAGACGGCTTACTGTAAAGTAAACAAGCATAATTACATACTGTGAAGTACAGATATACAGTGGGATTCTGATATTAATTTCCACTCACTCCTTACCAAGGATTGGTGAAAATCCTTAGCCAAGTGCAGTTAAGGAAATGTCCCTGTTTC
This sequence comes from Aethalodelphis obliquidens, assembly GCF_003676395.1. Classification (NCBI taxonomy): domain Eukaryota; kingdom Metazoa; phylum Chordata; class Mammalia; order Artiodactyla; family Delphinidae; genus Aethalodelphis; species Aethalodelphis obliquidens. Next base: position 16,322,564 of record NW_020837955.1, read on the forward strand.
ACCTGGTTTGGGTTTATTGTCAGCGTGCCACTCACAGATCCTCTTCCTCCAGCTTCCAGGCTGTTCCTGCTTCACACTGCACAGTCCCGGGAGGCTCCGCTCCCTGCACCAGGATTCCCCACACAAGGACTTGTGTCACTGCAGAGACTTCTTGTGTTCTGATTGCAATCCTACACAATCCAGATTTTAAATTAAAAAGGTGAAAGTGGAAAGATGTGGATAGAGGTTCATAGAATATCATCATTGGAAGAGACACGAAACATCGCTGAGTCCAAGGATCACACAGTTTTCTTCCTCAGGTGTCTTGCCAACCAGCGCTGCGTCCAGGCTTTGCTGGAAAGAAGGTAGTGACCACTCAGTGATTTGGTCACAGGCACGGGATGAAGAGTGACACATGTCACATATCTGCCTCCTTGCAGAAAGGCAGGGGAGTCATATGGGTGAAGGAAGGGCAGGATTCAAGTTGAAAATAGCCCTGGGGTTTCAGGAAAGTGGAGGCATGGTGGCAGAAATAGTATTCTTTTACTCAATATCAACTGATATTCAAAATCACTTTCATTCCAACAAGACTAGTAGCAAAGTGCAAAATGGTGGCAAGAATGCCACCCGGCTGGTATGGGGCAAAACAGGCCCAAACCCAAGCTTCCGTCAAACAACCAAAGCTGCAACTCGGCTGATTTCCAGATCGTGAGTGTTGGTGGGAGCACAGGGCAGTGGCTGACCAGCAGAGCCCCACCTCCCTCAGACCAGGTGCGGCCGACTTCATGGACCAGCATGTTAGGAGAATCTCAGCTCTAAAGCAGCTTCTGCAAACCCTCTTTCAGCTTCAGCAGAAGGGAAGTTGCCATCCCACAGGGGAGGGCAAATCAAAGTGTATCCTGGGACACAAAATGCTGGAGACGTTTAAAAAGTTGTAATTTAAAGAAAGGGGGATAACACTTTGATGAGACATAAATAAACACATGCATATGAGCCACAGAGAGTTACAGAGTAAATTACTGCTTATTAATAAAAATAAACCAAAGGGATTAAAAGACATAATACAACCTGTAAATTCTCTGGCGCTCTGAATTTTTGATGTTAGAAGTGAAACACAAAATTCCTAATTTTAAAATTCCAAACCTAAAATTAAAATGTCCAATTATAGGGACTAAGTAAATGAAGGTTTATACACTTAGGGGACTGTTATGCACCTATTAAATCTTACTAAGAATGAAGGGTTTAGAACAACATGGGAGATGCTTGTGATGACTTCAAGTGAAACCACAGTTTTGTAAACACGGGATAATGTGTTTCCAGCTAGGAAAAAAGGTGCTTCACTGGAAAAAGCTCTCTTTATTCCTTTACAGAGTAAGAAAGGGTTAACGTTACGTATTATGTGTACTTACATCATTATCGCTCTCTGCATGTTTTCAGCTGTCCATCAGGCAATAAAATAATAACGGCATTTGTGCTCAAGAGCTGTAGCTATGGGTGGCTTTCCTTTTGTTAGTTTTATTACAACTTCCCTTCCATTAGAGTTTATTGTAGCAATATTAGAAAAGTGATAAAAGTAGATTAAAACATTCGTAATTCTACCCTGGATAGATAGCATTTGGTGTTTCCTTTCCAGGTATTTTCATATACAGATACATATGTAAGTACATTTATTTTATAAAATTAGAATAATACTTGTGTCTGGTGAATGTTTATAACCATCGACTTTGCACTGGCTGATACCATCCTGGCCCTGGGAAGCTTCCTCTTTCCTCTGGGTGGAAGCTCACGGGCAGTCAGATCACAGAGCAGTTTGTAACCCAACCAAGTCTGTATGTTGCTTTGTAAGATGTTAAACCTGAAATCAAAATAATGTGCAATCTTCTTAGTTTCCACAGAGGTAGCCCCTCCCCCAGTAATCTGATGAGCAATTTGCTTTTGTCCTAGAAAAAAACAGAGAAGGGCAGGATGGCTCATCGAATCCAGCGCCCTTGCCAAATGGCGTGTGGACAGGAAAATGTCAAGGGGTCCTCCTGGAAGCACTCGACCAAGAACAGCACCCTCAGTGAGCAAGGGAGCGTGCCTGCCAGGGCCCCCCACCCTCCTGCTGCCCAGACATCATCCACCCTCTCCGTGCCTGAGCTGTGTGCCCACCCCCCCAGGGAGGGAGACTCCAAAGCACTCTGATGTTGCTGTCACAGAGACAGGGAAGACACAGTGGAGACACGGATTAGGAACTGTCCCTCCCTCTTTTGTTCCCCAGATACCCAGCCCCTGAGGGCTGAGAGCCACTTAGAGGTCTTGTATGAGTTTCCTGGAGCAGCTCCGACTAAGTACCACAAACCAAGTGGCTTAAAACAACAGAAATGTATTCCCTCACAGTCCTGGAGGCTAGAAGTTGGAAATCAAAGTGTGGGCAGGGCTGTACCCCCTTTGAAGCTTCTAGGGGAGGATCCTCCCTTGCCTCTTGCTTCTCGTAGCCCCAGGTGTTCCTTGGCTGGTGGCAGCATCTCTCAGGTCTCTGTCTTCACATGGCCGTCTTCCCTCTGTGTCGGTGTCTTCACATGGTGTTCTCCTGTGTGTGTGTCTCATTCTACCTCTTCCTATAAGGACACCTGTCATACTGGATTAGGACACACGCTGATGACTGTGTCTTAACTGGATTACATCTTCACAGACTCTATTTCCCAACAAGGTCACATTCACAGATACTGGGGGTTAGAACCACAACATATCTTTTTGGGGACCGACTGAATCAATCCTCTTTCAGTATTTAGATGTATCTGGAGGGAGTGATTAAACAGGACAGATTAAGTACCTGAAAACCCTACAACTCTGCTCTCTAACACACCTCTATAATACTCAGAAAATCTTTTTGGGGTCTCTATGACAATCATAGCTTTGAAAAGTCATTTAGTTTCCCTGGGTCTTAGTTTTCTCATTTATGAAATGAGTTAATGCCTGTGAAGGCGTTGGCCATGACACTGGTGGGAACTAAGTGTTGTTTTGATGACTGTTAGTGACCCAGGAACGCCAGTCTTTCTCCTGGTTCCTGCAGGCGACTCATACACTTTCCTTCTCATGTACAATTAAAGGCTGCTTGACAGCAACCCTCAAGAATTTGGTATTCATAAGCTAAAATTAGTGTTTGCAGGGTTCACCAAGGACTCAAGTTTGTTATTCCAGGCTATACACAGGTGGAATTTCTCCAGTTTTTGGAAGGATGCTTTTTGGTTAGTTGTCTGGCATTCATTTTGAGTTGTTGTGGTTTCCAATAGCTGCTATTCATACTTTTTATTTATAAGTCACTATTGGTTTTGTGCCCTCATTTTCCATTTTAGTCTGATGAGAGATTTTGGTTTGCCCTAGAGTGGGTATTTTGGTCCTATAAAATAGTCCACCATTCAGACGTGGATATAAATGAATTGTAGTTTAGTAAATAATCCCTTATAGATTCCAGTTGCTAAAGGAGACAGACGCACAATCCCTCACAGTTTGCTTGTATGGTAGAGTGAACAGCCAGCCATCCCAGTCTGGTCAGGACTGAGGGTTTCGCCAGGATGTGGAATTTTCAGTGCTAAAACTGGGAAAATCTGGGCAACCTGGCACCATTGGCCACACTCTAGTGTAGGCACACTTCCTTGGTGTCTTGCCTGCCTGTGGATTTATGCTATTCTATTCTAACTTGCATCTCACAATTTAGTGTAATACATCTAAGTAGGGTTGTTTTTGAGACCAGAGGCCGTTCACTCACGATGTAAAATCCAGTGTATGTCAGGCTCTTCTCTTTTAATACAAATGGGTAGTGAGTCTGATGTCACATGTTCAACAAGTTCAGTGCAACAAATTCATTGGGTTCCTCTGCGATTCTCACCTCCTTCCCTTTAAGCTCATTCCCCTAATTACCAAACTCAGGAGAGGCATGGAATCAATAGGTGGGACGTTGGTGTTCTTTGGAGCTGCCCAAGTGGGTATACTTGCAAAGGTTTAGGAACCCCTGGTTAAAGGACTCAGAAGAACGTTCCTCCCTGCCGCCTCCCCTCTGCGGCCTCGGGTTGCAGATCACCTTGATTTAGCTCAAGGTTCTAGGCAAAGGCAGAGTGAGGCCCACAGCCTCGTGAAGTATCCCTGGAGGTCCTGACTGAGAACTACCTCAAGGGAGGGTGCTTCTCACCACCTTAGGAAGATTTTGATACTGAGAGACTCCTTAGATAGTGTCCAGTACAGATCCTCGTATTTGGGTCCACTGTTTTGTGGGAAGCACAGGTGGGGGGAAGGGAGCTGCTATTAATCGACGTGTACACCTTCAGCATGGCAGAGGGGCTTTTTGCTTCTAACTTAATTTACTTTAGTCCTCGCAGCAACTCTGTGAAGTCTGACTAACCCGACTTTGCAGATGAGGAACCTAGCTGGCCTGACATACCTCAAACCCTGTGCCCCGTAGTCCCCAGGGTCCCCGAGAACCGAGCACTCCACCTGCCTGAGCAGAGGCCGCTCTCAAACTGTGAAAGGAGCAGAAGCCTTAAGAAGCTCAAACAAACAAACAAGAGGTTGACAATTTAAAAATAAAACCAACACATACTGAGCCTGGAATGGAAGCTCAATATGGGTCCGTCCTTAGAACGCACTGCCCCCGATTCACCCCAAGCCCTGGGCGACCCCTCTGCCACTGTTTAGGTTACATTTAGGGTTCCATTGGCTCATGGGGCATCATGGCCACCATAAAAGGTGGCCGAACCATGGATGGGAGGCTGCTTTCCCCCCACGTACATCTCTTCCCAACTCGTAATGTCTTTTCAAACACAAACATTTCTCTGCCTTATATTTCCAGAGGAGGTGTCCTTAAGCGCGGGTAGGCGACAGTGCTGTGACCTGGCTCCTGCTCAGCCGTTAAGGTTTTTCTGTCTCCTGGCAAGGGACAGACACAGCATTCCAGGCAGGGTAAGCAGTGGCACTGCTATTTATTTACCTGCTAATCCCACTTATGTGCAATTGATTTACTATTATAACTCCCCTTGCTTCCTGCCCTGAAGGGCTCCTGTAATTGACACCTGACTGCTTCTCTGTGCCCTGCTTCCTGCGCTGAGGGTTGGGAGCTGGTCTTGGGGTGACTCATTGTTAGGAGGTTGTTTACACCGAAGAGAGGTTTTCTTGTTATAGACTGAGGAGGGTTACTATAAAAGCAGTGGTGGTGTTTTTTTTGCCCCTAATAACCGGTTCCCCTTTAGGTCACCCCTTTCCAAGGAAGTTTGTTTACTATTATTAAACTTCTTCCCCACTCCAAGTGCGGGCTGCTCCAGTTTATACAGTGTGCAGATGACTTTCCACCTTCTCTAGCGCAAACCCAGCCCCTGGGTTTCTCACCTGTCTCCATCCTTGATGAAATGCAGGTCAGCTGCACAGTCCCAAAGCAGGCGCTCACGGCCAAGGTGTCCGGGCTGCTCTTAGAATAAAGAGCTTGCCGGGGCCGTTACTTACCAGGTTTTACAAACATCTCTAAAAAGCAGGGTCTGCTCAGTAACGCTTCTACAATAAAGGTCCCCTGGCCAGGGTCTTTCACCTTTCTTGTGGGAGGGGTGAGCGAGGAAGTGTTGGCACTGAGGTTGCTGGTGACAGGGCCCTTCTACTGAGAACAGAAGGATCCATGCTGGCCCCCCGGGGACACCCCCATATTGAGCTCCTGGCCTGAGCAGACAGTGGGGATGATGGTCTGAAGATCTGGTTCTAGCCTTCTGGAGACACTGCTCCACTCCTAAGTCGCTTCCATCTCCGAACAGCTCATTTGGGTGCCTAGGAGAAGCCGAGAGAAGGCAGCCGCAAAGCTTGCCCTGGAGGGGCGCTGCCAACATGTGAATGTGGTCACTTAAACAAGTGAAGGGACTGGTCACCTTCCAAGTTGTGTACAGTCGCAGGTGTCTTCTCAAATAAACCTCGTGTTGGCTGTAGAATGAAATCAGCCTTCAGCCAGGCTTGAGCCTTCTGTCCTGCCTATTTCCCATCATTGCTTTTCACAAATCCTCTTCCCAGCCAATAGCGTGCTCCTGAGCTCTCTGCCCATTGCCACCTCCTTGCCTTTGCCGCGTGGCACTCTGGAGGACTAGAATGCCCTCCTCATCCTTTTCAACCATCAAGTCTGGAGTGACCTCACTCTAGCTCAGGTCCCCTCTGCTGGAAGAAATACTCCCTGACCCTACCTGTCCACAGGCAGCTCTCTCTCCATCAAATTCCACTCGTGTGCTCAGTACAGGTTCATATGGCACTGGAGATGTCAATAATCCTTACATGCGTGTTCTCTGCCTTCCCCCAGTACCCTGTGGATACTGTGAGACTAGGGACTATTGCTTCACATTCATGCGCAGCCCTTCACATATGTAGGCCGACAATGAGTGAGACTTGACGATGGTACAACCAGTTATCTACTAGTCAGACCCAGAGTGTAGCTTCTTGCTTAGAAACGGCTTTTGGTGTCAGAAAGACCTCACTTCTAATCTTGACTGTGTCAACTCCCAGCTTTATGACCTTAGGCAAAAGCTATTTAACTTCATTGGACTTGTTTTTCATCTGTGAAAACAGACACCCAGTGGAATTGGCTCTCGGGTTTGTTGTGGATTTAAACGAAGTAACACGTGAAATGCATGGTTGGTGCATTGGCTGGCACCGAAGCAGGTCTCAATAAACAGCAACCGTTATTATCATCTGATTCTTTTTTGGGCTGGTGCCCAGGTATATCTGCTACAGCAAGACTCAGCAAATAGCAAATTAATGTTGGTTTTAGGGGAGGCATCCTAGTGAGAATGTTGAAGTGAGGCCTGGAGATCCAATAAGGAGAGAAATCAGGGGTTAAGCCAACCCTATTTCTCCCAACTTTTCAACCACCTGCAGACCGACTAGCTCTTAGCCGATTCTCCAGATATTGCAGAGCTTTTCCAGAGGCAGGTGAAGAGTGACTATGTGTGACTCTGAAGACCTGTACTTGTCACCTGACCTTGAACATAACAAACAGCCCGTGAGGAAGGTAGCTCCAATTACAGTCGTGGACTTGGAAGAGCTCTCTTAAGGCAGATTGATTTATTGGACCAGAAATTCAGCTCAACAGCCCATGCACAGAATCTGTCTTTGGCAAACTGCCCTGCCTGCTTCCTTCCCTCTTGCTCTGATATATTGATCTGTGTGTGTGAGTTGGTGCAGTTGATTGTAGAGGTCTGTGTGTGTGTGCTACTGTCCCAGGATGGAAGCTCCTGGCTGGGGGGCCCTCTGTCTGAGGGATCGCCAAGCCTGAAACTAGAAGGTCTCTTGCTCCATTTCTTCATGTGGTAGCTTAATTTCATTCATCTGCTTCAGGTGGGCCCAGAATGTTCCAGACTTCCTCTCACTCTGTCTGACCTTCTGTTTCTGAGTGCAGTAACGTGTCATTTTGCAAGGAAGGAAGAAACCTAGTCTTCGTTGTGTGCCTTGTGCCCGGCAAAACATCACTATCCCCACCAGTCAAAAAAAACTGAGACTCAGAGGTGTTAAGGAACTTTCCCAAGGTCAAATGGCCTTGATCCATGCCCAGGTGTGTCTGAGTGATGACCTCAGTGATGGCAGACTCCAAGCTTAGTCCTGCTGGGGGACAAATGGCCAGCCATTACAGGAGGGACATCGAGATCACAGGGTCACCTTAAATAGAAATACTCTGAAATGTAGGGTCACAATTTCCATTCATGTTATCAGACATATTTTATACCCACCATGTGCATGGCTGTTTGCCCTCCCTTGTACTATCTATTGCTGTGTAACAAATTACCACAAACTTAGCAGCTTAATACCCATTTATTATCCCATAGTTTCTGCCGGTCAGGACTCCAGGCAGGTTTAGCTGAATCCTCTGCTTAGGGTCTCATAATGCTGCCATCAAGATGCTGCCCAGGGCTGCACTCTCCTCTGGAGGCTCGACTGGGGATGGATCCATTTCCCTGCTCACATGCCTGTTGGCAGCATTCAGTTCCTTGAGGTTGTAGGACTGAGAGCTTGTTTTTTGCTGGCTCTTGGTTGGAGGCTGCTCTCAGGTCCTACAGGCTGTTTTCCATGTGGGGATTCCCAGTGTGGCCACCTGTTTCCTCACAGCCAGCCCAGGAGAGAGAGTTTCCTGCAAGATGGCGCTACCATCTTGTGTGACATAATCACATACATCCCATCACCTTTGTCATAGTCTGTTGGTTAGAATCAAGTCACAGGTCCTGCCCACATTCAAGGGGAGAGAGTCACACAAGGGCATGGACACAAGGAAGCAGAGATCATGGGCTGGGGGCACCTTGGGGGTCTGCCCACCACATCCCTCTTGTCCTTTCCCTGTTCTTTCTTTCTCTTTTTCTTCATTTCACCATCATCCTCATCTAGACTCAGACCTAGGGCTTTGCCAGTAAGTAAGAGCTTTACAGCAATGACATTAACAAGTAATATGGCTTTGTGCCAGGCACCAAGCTAGTTTTCTTTTTAACTTTCTCTTAAAGTATAATAGACACACAGAAATCTGAAACATCCAAAGTGGAGAGTTTGATGAATTTGTTTGAGACCGAACATACCCGTGTAACCATCCCACAGATCAAACAGCAGGATATTACCAGCACCCCAAGGCCCTCTGCAAGCTCCCTTCCAGTCCCTACACCCTCAAAGGTAAACCTGTAACAGCATAGGTTATCTCTTCCTGTTTCTGTACATTTTATAAATGGCGTCCTACAGCCTGTGTTATTTTATGTCTGGCTTTCTTGACTCAACATAGTGCTGTGGCATGCGGTTCCAGGTTGTTCGTTCTCATGGCTGAACAGGATTCCCTTGTGTGAATATACCACAATTTGCTTATCCGTTCCACTGTTGATGGGCACTGAGTTGTCGCCAGTTTGGAGGTGTTACAAATGGTGCTGCTGTGAGCAGTGTATTATGTACCTTTTGGTGAACACCTGTAAGCATTTCTGTTGGAAATCTCCATGAGAGTGGCATTGCTGGGTCGTAGGGTGTGCATATTTCCATGGGCTATGTTTCTATATAGAATCCTCACATCCCCTCTGTGAGGAAGTCATCATCATCCCCTTTATGCATGACAACATTTGAGCCAGACCCACACTTCTTCCAGAGCTCCTGAAAGATTAGACCGGAGGAAAGGCACAGTGGAGAAAGTATAGGTCTGGCTCTAATGCTTTTTCACTATCGGCAACCCTCTTTATTACTTTTGTTTAAGAGACCCATCGTTTTGGAAGAGTTCTGCACATCAAGCTACCAAGCAAATGTCGTTTGTTCACTATCATTTAATTCATCTTCCAGTTCTCTTATTAGTCAGAGACATATCTAACCGGCTGCAGTGTGGCTGATCCAACAACATGTATAACAGAACTGATATAATTTCAGAAAAAGACAAAGGAAGTCCTGGTTTGGGTTCACCTCTGTAGCCTCCTTACAAGAACACAGGGTTTCTAAAGGGCTGTGGAAACACTGACAGTCTGCTGTCCTTCCCCTTGTGATGTGAGGGAACTCCAGGCGATGGAGATCCCCACCCCTCCACTAAGGAAATCTAAGACCCAGACCCTGTCTGAAATCCTCTGATTTATGATCAATAAATATATATTAGTGCATAAGTAATTCATTCAGACTAGACCTAGATCATCGTTTCAAACAAACTTTCAAAGCCCCAACCATTTATTATGGGCTTATTCTTAAACTAAGATAGGTTATGAGAAGATAGTAAGGAACACTTTCCAAAGTGCCACCAAGTGGCCAGAAAGACTCAGGCTATTGCTTACATGTGGGAGTACTGGGTTCTTTCCCCTTTGTTTCTGTTCTTCTCCATCTGTTTCTCTTTCTCTGTCTCTCTCAGTGTGTCTCTCTCTATATGTGTATGTATGACATATATACCATACAAATCTCTCTCATATACATATATCTCCTGTATATACGCATATGTAATATCTACATATATATTAGAGAGACAGAAAGACGTCTATCTTTATATCTCTATATCAACAAAATTGGGATCCCACGGTATCTTACTTTTTTATTAGCATTTTTTTCTATGCGATTAAAAAAGTAATTTCAAAAACATGATTTAAAAAATATTGCTGTTTCGGGCTTCCCTGGTGGCACAGTGGTTGAGAGTCTGCCTGCCGATGCAGGGGACACGGGTTCGTGCCCCGGTCCAGGAAGATCCCACATGCCGCGGAGTGGCTGGGCCCGTGAGCCATGGCCGCTGAGCCTGCGTGTCTGGAGCCTGTGCTCCACAACAGGAGAGGCCACAGCAGTGAGAGGCCAGCGTACCACAAAAAAATAAAAAAATATTGCTGTTTGATATTCCATCACATGCAGTTACCATGATTAATTTAACTAATTCTCTATTTGGGGATGTTTAAGCTGTTTCTAATATTTTGCCATTGCTAATAACACTACATGAATATGTCTGTACCTAAATCCTTGGGGACATCCCTGATATTTTCCTTAGGCTAAATGACAAGATGCTGAATAACCTACCAAATGGGTTGGCTTTTGGATGTTGACTTTTGAGTCTCATTATTAAATTTAAATTTATGCTGCTGCCAACAGTATATAGAGTGTCTTTTCTGCCCACCCTGGTAATTTTCTATTATAAATAATTTTTCTCAATTTTATAGGTAAAACACGATTGTTTGACTTTAATTGACTCCTAGTGAGGTTAAATATTTTTTTAGACTTGCTGTCCATTTGCGTTTCTCTTTATTTTGCGTTTTGTGTTCCTTTTTATGCCATGTGTTTTCCCACTCCTCCACAGAATGCCACCCTGTGCTCGGGCAAGCCTCTTTCCCTGCTGCATCCCTGCCTTTACCACAGGAGTGATATTAGTGTCCCATAGAACTCGGCATGGTCAAATGCTTTGCAAACAGAACATATGTCAGAAAAATGCACGTTCACAAGGCCCGCAGGTGGCTTGGCCAGCCACATCTGTCATTCCTCCCATTAGGATCCCCGAATCCCTCCCAGAGCTGTAAACCTCACATCTCACCCAGACTCTGGACCTTCACCCAGGGGCCGTCAGAGCAGGAGGGGCTGGCCACGGTGCCTAATGACTTAACCAGGTGAGGTTCACGTGTGCATGACTGTGCCTCAGAGGGAGTGTTCCCTACTGCTCTGGGGAAACAGGCAACTGTAAATCAGGTAACAATATGGCACTGACTTATTTATCCTTGTAAGAGTTTTACATTCTGAAGTCAGCAGGGGACCCATCGCCTGATCCAGGGCCAATTTTCAGTCATCACTCTGGGAAAGCTCAATCCCCCTGCTCAGCTGGATGGCATGCAGGGGGCGTGCACGAGGCAAGGCACCCCACCGGGCCAGACCCGATCGTATCTCAGTTGGAACCAAATGTTACCTTCCAGAGATGCGAGACAGAGACAGGAAGTCACCAAACAGCGGGAATGTCTCCCCCTCACTGCTAACACTGCTCTTTCACACCCCCCAGCCTCCTGGAGCCAAGTTCCTCCTCCTTCAGAGGGAATGTTTGCCAGGATGACAGCTGCACCCTGGTAGGTGTGAGAGTGAGTCATTCGAGTTGGAGTGGACATGACAAAAGAGAGGCTGGTGCTATTTAGCAATCAAAGCCAAGACTGCACTCAATGTCCCCAAATATCGGGCTGGCCAAAAAGTTCGGGTTTTTCCGTAAGAGCATACCAAAATCCTGAACGAACTTTTTGGCCAGCCCAGTAAGTCATGGTATAACCCTTACAAGAGAATATTAGGCAGCCATTAAAAAGAACGTTGTCAAAGAATTTTTATGAGACTGAAAAATGCTCATGACATGAAGTAAAATGAAGGAAAGAGAGGTGAAAACCCACCTGTAGAATATGATTCCAATTATGTAAGACTAGCTGGAAATATTGTAAAATGGTGACTGAGGATCTCTGCAGGTAAGATTAGGTTTGAGTTTTATGTTCTTGATTATTTTATTTAAAAATTTTCCTACACTAAGCATTTGTAACTTTTATTTACAAAAAGAAAATAATATTTTGAAAGACCGAGCCTGACGTGATCTGCCCCAGGCCCCTGGGATTTCACAAGCGCTATTTGTTAATCAGCTCTGCTCTCCTTAAGCTAGTGTTAGGGACGGATGTGCTTGCCCTCACCCCATGGCTTTCCTTCCTCCCTCCCTCCCTCCCACCCTTCCTTCCTTCTTTCTTTCTTCCTTACATTTGCCCCCTCTTGGGCCCTGGCAAATCTTTTGAGAAAAGCAAATCTTAGAAACCAGACCAAAACCAAATTTTCAACAAGCTCAAAAATTTAGTTGTACCAATGTTGCATGAAGCAGAGGTAGGGGACAAGATTGACAGTCCTTATTGTGGGAAGACCTTGGTGGACCCAAAGATTGCTCTGCTCTGCCCTGGTCACACTGCTTCTAGTGGGCTGGTTAAAAAAAAGGATGTCAAAAAGACTGCTTTCTGCAGAATCCAGAAGTGACAATAATATCTCCACCATCAATACCAGCAGCAAGACCACCACTGTGTACCAAATGCTTATCTTGTGCCAGACGGTGGACTAAACCATGATCTATTGTCTTATTTGATCTTTAGAACAACTCCTTTACAGATGACAGATCTGGGTTTATCGAGGTTAAGTAATAAGGCAGGTATTTGTTAATCTATAAATTTGCCCAGGAAAGGGAGGGAGGTGATGCCCCAGGGAACATTGCACCTCCTCTGCTGATGGGGGCTCGGGACCACGGCCTTGGCTGCTGGGATGGAAGAAGCTGGATTACCATGGGACATTTGTGTGACACTTTCTGATCAAGAGTGACAACCCAACTCACTTCAGAACAACACAGGTTTATGTGGAAAGATTTTGGTGATGTGACGGGTATGGCTCGCTCATGGGAAGTAAGCGGTTGAATCTCCAGAACTGGGAATGTGGGTCCCCAGACGGCCCTCAGCTACACCCCCCTTGCACTCACCCTGACTGCTGTTTGTCTGACTCTGGCAGCTTTGACGGCCTGAGAGGCCATGCACTGCTCAGGCCAAGGCCCCTGTGGGTGACTTTGTGGGGCACTGGGGAATTGGGTCCTTTCTTATACAGTTTGCCGGAAATGTGACAGCAGTAGACTGGGCCTCCCCAGGGTAGTCCTTCAATCAGCTGGTAGAGGGCGCCCGACAGTGTGGAGAGGATGCTTGTTGATCAGACGGACTGTTTGGAGCTGATGCTGTGAGATTACTGGGTACCCCAGACAAGTTTACCCCATCCGGTTATTACATATTACCTATTGTACTAATACACAGAAAGATGCAAACTATCGATATAAAACAAAACCAGTTCATTCAAGAAGCCATAGATGCGAGGTTAACTGGGACCCAATGTAACTTGTACTGTTTTTTCTAGAATAGTGGCTTGAGCCTTGAGGACTTGCCTGCCTCAAGCAATATCCTGGGAAGCTGACCCAATGGAGACTTAACATCTCAAGGGTGAATTCATCTTCCTGGGTCAGAGTTGGTTTGGGGGTCACATGCTCCTGAGGTCCCTAAAGACCACGTGAGCTGCATTGCGTCCAGCGGCTCCCATGACACCTCCTCCTGGAAGGGAGTCTCCCATGAACCAAAGCCGTGCTCACCCCCCTCCCACCCCTCTGTCCCCCCATGGGACTTGCTGAGGCACCAGCCACAAAGCAGAGCAGGGACGCCTCAAGGGTGATGCTGGGGCTGTGGGTATCAGAACCACCTGGGATGATTCTTAAGACAGATCCTGGACTCCCCTGCATCAGTGCAGGAAGGGCCAGGTGCCTGGTGCAAGCAAGTGGCCCCCTCCCTCTGCCCCCCCAGCCTGAGAGCCAATGGGCCAGATGGCGAGACTCCCAGCACGTGAAACTAGAATGAGGGATTAAGGATTTGAGAGGAAGTCATGGAAGTATGGACCCCGTCTGGGGGGCCGGGGCCCACATAGCTCAGAGGAAGCATCTGTATGAGATGAGCTTCCGTGGGGTCAGTAAGCCTGGGAGGGGAGCAGGGAAGAATTTTAAAATTGAGAAACTGAACTTTGCCAATTCTTACTGGTCTCAAATACGCATGGGAATTTAGAGGCATGGGTCTTACACAACCCACCATGGGAACTTGGAGAGATGCCTCCACTGGGACGTATCCCCAGGTCTCGTGGGGAGGAGGTGAGCTAACCTGAGGGTTGTGGCCGGAGAATTCTCAACATGGGTGATGGCTTGATCTCCCGGGAGTTCCCCCCCTCTCGCTTCCCCCCTTGTTTACCCTGCTCCCGTCTGCAAGCCTCTGCCAGCCCTCGATGCCCGCACAGGGTAGTGGGACTGAGGGTCACTCACCAGGATGGGCCCCACTTCCGCAGAGATACAGGCCCCGGAGAGGGCAGCGGTAGCTGGAGTGCAGGGGCACAGGGCGGGCAAAGTACAGCTGGTCCAGGGCCATGGCGCAGTGGAATATATTCTGCAGGAGGCAGGGCCACAGTCGTTAACATAGGAGGGTTACATTCTCCACTCCGCTCCCTTCCCCTGTTCTCCAAGGAAGGTTCGTCTCCTTCCAGGATGTTTTCTCGGGCTCTTGTGATGCAGAATGAGGAGGGGAAGAGAGAGAATAGGCACAAGTCCTAGGGCTGGGGGTGAAGTTTCCTAGAGGCATTTTTCAAGAAGGAAAAAGGGTAGGGAGCATCTTCAGAGGGTAAGGAAACTGAATGGGAAAGAAAAGGGAGATTTTAAGGATGTTGCTGTGGACTCTGAATCCCCCTCACTCTGTTTGAAAAATAGAGGAAGTTGATTTATTTTGACTCTGGTACATGTTTCTTTGGCCAAGACACCCAGCTGAGCTTGTGCCCTGGGGTTCCAAGGTCACAGTAAATGGCAGATGGATACTGAGAGCGCGTTTCTGCTCCACTGGCCTGGGTCAGACCAGCCGAGGAGGGAGGAGGTGTGGGGGAGGGGGAAGGGCACACCTGCGGGGCAGGTCTGGACAAAAAGACCAACATCTGCTGGACGTCCCCGTGGGGATGACCTTCACCTGCCCCATCAATGTGTCCCAAACTGAGCTTGTCTTCTTCCCTCGAGTCGAGTCAGCTCCTGTCCCGTCTTCCCTGCCTCTGTGGATGGCATCACCTCCCCCTCCTTGGCCTTCAGGTGGACCCTTTACATCCCCTCCACCCGCCCTCTGCACGCACAAGTATCAAGACTTCTCAATCCACCTGCCCAAGCCTTCCGCCTCCACCCTTTCCCTTCCCTTCCCACTGCCTGGCCTCTCTCACTATCAGGCCCAGCGCTGTCCAGTAAAAATATAACGGGAGTCGCACATGTAATTTTAGATTTTCCAGTAGCCACATTAACACTTAAAAGGAAACTGGTGAAATTAATGTTAATAATATATTTAATTTAACCCAATTAAATGATGTATTTAATTTAAGCCAATAGATCCAAAGTATTATCATTTCAACATGTGGTTGGTATTAAAATTATTGATGAGACATGCTACATTTTTCTGTACTTGGTCTTTGCAATCTAGGGTGCACTTTATACTCGAAGCACATCTCATTTTGGCCTGGCCACATGTAAGGGCTCAACAGCCACACGAAGCTAGTCACTGCTGTATTTGACCTGCCTCCTGACCCATCCCCCTGCCTCCAGGCTCAGTGAGTTTTTGATAAGAGAAGTGTGAGCACATGCTGCCTGGGGGAGGGCAGGTCCCTCTGAAGAAAGGCAGATGGGAGGGGCTGACATGGACATCCAGGCAGAAGGGCCGCAGTCCTGGTGACCTGCTCAGCAGATGCTGCCTCTCCTCACTCCTCCTTCACTGCCTAAATCTGACGGTGTCTCTGTCCCCTCTCTGCTGTGGTCTCTGCCTCTGTCCTCTCTTCCTGCTGAAGGCTGGGTGTGGAGGGACAAGATAAAGCCGCGTGGGCCTGCCAGGGAGTCGGGGTACAGGGAGAGTGTGACGAGAGACCCCAGTCCTGTACTCACCCCCCCAGGAAGCCCAAAGACTCTCTCCAAGTCAGGGGGTGTGAGGATGTCTCTGCCCACCACGGAGCCCTTGAAGCCGGGGGCATAGGCCTCAATGCAATCACACACTAGGTGTCGAACACAAGGAAAAGAGATGGTGTTAGGAGAAAGAGGCATTACGATTGTACAGCTCGGCATATTTACTAAATTCATTAAACTCTACACCTAAAATGGATATTTTTTCATAAGCAAATTATACCTCAATAAGGAATAAAACAAAAACAGTCCACAGGCAAATAAACAATTCATTACAGAGACCTATGTGTGTCAGGCTAGTAGAGCCTCCCACTCTTTCCCACCTTTTTACTCCAACCCTAAACACTTGTCTCCCCTTGGACATGCAAAAATTTCTTCACCTCATTGCTCTGCTCAAGTTATTTCTTTTGCTTGGAATGCACTTTGCTGCCTGGTCGACTCCTATTCATCCTTTAAAACCCAGCTCAAATGTCCCTTCCTTTGGAAAGCTCTCCTGTCTCTTTGGCTCACAGCTTCCTCCTTTGGTTCCCCCAGTCCGTAGTACTGTAAGACTGGTTTGTTAGTCTCCCCCGCAGGACCGTGAGCAACCTGAGGGCAGGAACGATGTCTTTTTGGCTTTCTTCGCTCAGGGCCTGACCCCAGCAGTTACTCACTGTGTTGATGTAGGTTTCCCTGGGTACTCCTCTCTCCCTGGCACAGAACTTGCAGGTGTTAATCCTGAATGGGGCAGTCAGGAGGAGAGGAGGCCATATGGGATGCTCTGCCAGCTGTCACTGTGAAGCCAGGGCGGTTTAGCCCTCCTTACCTCTGTCTGCGTGAGCGTTTCTCTCCTGCTCGTCCCAGACCTTGCCTGCAGCCAGTGTGTAGGGCGTGTACTGAGTGAAGAGGGAGATGACATGGCAGCCAGGGGGAGCCAGCGTGGGGTCCAGCGAGGAAGGGATGCAGAGCTCAATCATAGGTCTGCGTGCGACACGGGGAGGAGAGAGGGAAGGGGCTGGGGAGCCACTCTGAGATGACGGGACAAAATGAAGGCCTGAGATGGGAGGATGCTGGGGCCAGGCCGATGATCTCTGCAAGGTCATGGTGGTGTTTGCCTGCACGGGCTCGGTGACCACCAGGACAGTCCAGACCACCAACGGGGAGCTCCCTCATCTCCAGGCCCCTGTCCCCGGCCAGACCGGCAGGCTCGGGGCTCCCTGGTCCCTCCCAGGCCAGGGTGGTGAATGAGCACGGTCCCTGTCGTCCCACCACACCTCCTGTCTCTAACCAGGGGCTCAAGTGTCTCCAGGGTCCCCACCTGTGGGAAGGCAGGCCATCCATGGCGTCTTCAAAAGCCTGATGGAGAAGGAGGGTGTCCTCACAGTTCAGGTGGATTGAGCATTGGTGATGGGGCAGCGGTTGGCCCCTGGGAGCATTGGGGGCCGCCAGGAAGTCAGGCAGCCTGTCGACAGCCGCTGAGGGACCAAAGAGGAGGGTCAGGGCCCAAAGGCCTGTGTCCTCAGCCCCCCAGGGTCCTCTATCTCTACCCATCACCTGCTCACCCACATGGTGGACTGGAAAGAAAAAGTATGAAAAAGTGTTTCACCTTCAAACTCGGGGGCAGGCTGTGGGGCAGGGGATAGAGATGATGATGAAGGTCAGTCTTTCCCAGACATGGAGATTTCTCACTCAGATAACCTCAGAAGAAACAGCTCTACAATCTGGTGTGCCTCTTACCATTGATCTTGGTAACAGGCGACTGGGTGTCCAGCTGGGAGATTCTCTCCACGAACTCCTCAGGAAGCCACTCCTGAAAGCAGAAGGTTCTACCCTGGGGGTGGCCAAGGCCCCAAGGGGGCTGCTTTACTCCTTTGCTCAGACTGGTCCCTCAACCTGTACTGCTGGAGACCCTCTCCCTCCCTCAGAGCTCGGCCAAACCACTTCCTCTGTGAAGCCCTCCTGGACCCCTCCAGCTCTGCGCTAACCACTTCTTCCTTTGCAGTCTGCCAGCGTCCTGGCTGTAAATGGCCCACACCAGCTCCTGCTACGGATATGGCCCGTGGGCTGCAGCGTCTTTCACCTCTGGTCTGTAAGCTCTTGGAAGTCTTGATGATCTCAAAATTGTCTCAAGATGCTTTTGAACTGATGTTTGCTGAATTTGATTAGTGGAATCACTCAGAAAAAGTGGTGCCTTGTCCCCAAGAATAATCCCCCAATCGCTGGGAGCTCCATGCTCATACACATATTATCATATCTTTGGGGGACAGGGAAGGTGTGATCAATTGCAAAAACTGCCCCAAGTCCCCAACCCTCCTTGTATGCACACCCCTTTTTATTGCCCTCCCACTGTGACTGAGCTTGGCCATGAGACAAAGCTAATGTTAGCAAATAGGATGCAAACAGAAGCACTTGCGTGACTGAGTTTGCTCAATTTTGCCTTTTGCCAGATCTGGACTACGTGCCTGGGGATGAGAGACACATGGAGCAGAGCTGAGTCATCCTGGACACTCTGACAGAGACCTCTCGATTAGCCACAGCCATCAGCAGGGCCCACTAGTGACCCGCAGCTGCTGGAGGAGTGCATGAGTGAGCCCAGATCACTTGAACTCAGCCAAGATCAACTGATTTCTACCGCTCTGTGTGCTAAATCCATATTTCTTGATATGCCCAGAAGCTGTGTGGTTGTTACGCAGCATTCATGTGGCAACAGATCATTGACACAAACAGTGGAATTAGAGCTGGTTAGAGGGGAGAAATCAGGACAGCAGGAAAGCTGTAGAAGTAACCCTGGGTTGAAAGTCAGACCTGAGTTCTAGCTCTGGCTCTGCCAATTGCTAACTGCCTGGCCTCGGTCACCTCATGTCCCCGGACCTTTCCCCTCACCTGTGAGGCTTCTTTGCTGTTTGCTCCCTGCCCGTTAGGTAAGGAGAGAAGACAGATTTCCCCGGAGAGACTTGGCACTCACATCTCCCACCCTGATGCAGCCCTGGTCCCCTTGATCCCTCCACATTCCAACCCCAGGCAGACATCTCACCTCCACCCCCAGCCTCACCTGTGGCGTCAGCTTCAGGAAGGTGATCTGCGGTGACGCGCTGGACAGCACCACTTTGCTCCTTACCTCCAAGCCGTCTTGCAGCACGACTCCTTGAACGCGCCCTCCACTGCTCACCTGCACCTTAGCCACTGTCTAAAGCCACGGGAAAGAGCCCCCAGGGTCCCCGGGCAGGGAAATGCAGGTGAGTCTTGGGGGATTTCCGCTGTCCATGCTGCCCCTAGGCACTCGCAGCCTCATCAGCCCTGGCCCCGATTCTCTGCAGCTCCTGGTGAGGCGTTAGCCCACCCCTCCAATGCAAAGGCTCAGCCCAAATGTGGGCTAGTGGCTGTGAATTCAAATGGGGTAGGCAGAAGAACTGGGACCTGGTTCACAGCAGTACAGGCTGCAGAGCCCGAGCTCCTCGATCCTGAGCCAGGCCTTGTCCATCAGTAAAATGAGGGACTCTCCAAATCCGATACTTTGTTCTATTCTAAGATCCTTGCCAAAAATTGGGGTGGGGTAGAGGGGCTGTTCACCTTTTCAGTGAAGATACTTGCTCCGTGTGCGGTGGCTGAGCTTGCGATGGCGTCGGAGAGGGCACCCATGCCACCCTGGACGTAGCCCCAGGCCCCCCGCATCCCCTCCAGACCCCCCATCATGTGATGGAGTAACACATACCTGAGGACAGATCATCAGAATCAGTGGCTGGAGGTGGGGTTTAATCTCAGAGTTCTAGATGCAGAGAGTCCTTCCCGTCCTGTATCTTCAGCCCCTCCCTGCCCCCATCCAGCCCTGTCCGACTATCCTTTAAATGAGCTCAAGACTCTTGCAAGAGCCCTTCGCTTCCCATTCTGCATCCTCTCCCCCTGTAGACATCTGCGGGCAGACCTTTGGTTCCAACAATGTGGCAGCGATGCCCAAACCTGCCTCTCCAGCTCTCTCCTGAGTGCCAGCCTGTATGCCCAGCTACCCACAGATATCTCCACTGGCATGGCTTTGGGCAGGCATCTTAAACCCATCCCCTTGTCCCCACTCCCCAGCCTGCTTCTCCATCCCAGTGAATGGCACCTTCAATTTCCAACAGAAAACTGGGTGTCAGTCTTGCCTCCTACTAGGCCCTCACCACCTACATCGTCGAGTGCCTCCCAAAGAACTTTCCAAGGCCCCACTCCCTGCTGCTTCCTCCCTGGTCCAGGCCATTCTCTTCTCTTTCTTAAGTTGCTGCAGTAACGTCCTCCTAATCGGACCCACTTCTCCCACTCGTTCTTCCCTGTAGACCTTTCTCCACGTAGAACCTGGAGCCCAGTCTCAAAACTCAGCTCTGCTCCTGTCACTCAGCTCTTTTCAAGCCTTCACTGGCTTGTCGGTGCTCTGAGGACGATGGCCAGTCTCCAAAACTGGCCTTCAGGGCTCCTGCCTGCTCGTCAGCCTCGTCCCTCCCTACACTTCCCCCCCCCCCCACTCCTGTTAAGCCAACTCTCAGTGCCTTGAATAGATCATATGAGCCACGTGCAGCTCCTACATTTGCACGTGCTGTTCCAGAGTCTAGAAGCCCCTTCCTCCCTCTTCTTTTATTTGGCTAATTCCTCCTGTCCTTAGAGTCTCAGATGAAACATCTCTGTCTCGTGGGGGGCTTCTCTGAGCCTGGACCACGTTGCCCCACCATCACAGTGCCCACAGCTCTCCATTCCACTCCTTGCTCTGTGTCTACCTCCCCCATTAGGATTTCAACCCCATTCACTACCGTGTCCCCAGACCTAGTCCCCAGGCAAGTGCTCCATCGATATTTATTGAAAGAATTAATGAAAAAACAAATGACTTAAAGGCCCATTTCACAAACTGGGCAGTAGCTAAGCCTCCTGAACACCCACAGAGAAAAGGACCAGAGGCCCCAGCTGGCAAATCCAAATTGGCTGGTTGATCTTGGCCAAGATGTTGCAACTGCTGCCAGCTCCCACTTCTCCTGGGGATTCAGGGCTGGCTCAGTGTGTGCCGGAAAAGCACTACCAAGTGCTCTTATCCCTTGAGACACAGCTTCCAGCTGCATCTTCTGGTGTGCTGGAAATGGCCCAAGACTTGGCAGCATCCTCTATCCCAACACACACACACACACAACACACAACGCACACACACAACACACACACACACAACACACACACACAACACACACACACACAAAACACACAACACACACAAACAACACACACACACAAACAACACACGCACACACAACACGCACACACAACACACACACACCGCACACAATCAACACACACACACACAACACATACACACAAAAAACACACAACACACACACAACACACACAAACAACACACACACAACACACACACGCACCCCTCCATTCCTGCTCCTACAGGGGCTCATTAAATCATACCACAGCTACACACTTCACTGTGTCTGACTGCCCCCTCTCGGATGAGGCTGTCAGCACACCTCCCGCTCACAAGGGGAAAGGCAGCTTCCCATCCATGTGAAGGTATCTGTGTGTGTGCGAGTCCTGGAAGCCAGGGAAAGGATCTGCGGGAGAGGGACAGGCAACGGGGATTTGTGGGAAGGGAAGAGATGATAGATAGGTAGATAGGTAGATAGATAGGTAGGTAGACAGGTAGATAGGTAGGTAGACAGGTAGATAGGTAGGTAGACAGGTAGATAGATAGATAGATGATAGGGAAGAAGATGCTCATGTTGAGATATCACAGGAAGCAGGACAGAGGTGTTTCTACTGAAGCAGTAGGGAGTAGTGGCTAAGAAGGAAGACCCAGGGTGGGGTTGGGGGCAGGTCAGACAACTTGGGCTAGAAATCAGCTCTGCCACTTACTAGCTGTGTGACTTTGGGAGGGATACTTCCCTTCTCTGAACCACGGCTCTCAGGTGTTGCTTTGAGGCTTAAATGAATCCTGTGTGAAGTGCTTCCTCCTGCCTGGCTCACTGGGTGAGCTCAGGGAACGGTAGTTAACGCTCTCGAGGGGGGATCGGCTCCACTGCTGCTGCCCCACCTCACCTGCCACACTCACCCACTCCCCGGAATGTAGGGACTTGTCATGGCTCCAATCACAGAATCCGTTGCTAGAGTAGCCTTTAGAGGCTCAGACTCAAACCACTGATCCAGCACCTGGGACAGCAAGACAGCCAGGAGAAGGGCTTACCTCGGGAGCAGAGGCCCCCCTCACTGCAAGGTCCAGCCTGAGGCTGGGGAGCCCCTCACCTTGACAGCTGGAGCTGTGAGGACCTGGTAATACTGGGGCAGCTGGGCTCCCAGGATGCGACCTAAAGGAGGAGATCCATAAAATGTGAACTGAGACAGGCAAGAAGGGAACACTCTGATCCATAATGTCTCTGCACCTGTTTCTTTACCTGTAAAATGGGAGTACAAAATATTCTGCACCCCTAAGAGCTATTGTGAGGATTAAACGAGGTATGTAGAGCATTTCTAAAGCATTTCCATAGGCACTTAATACATTTTACCTGTTAGAATTATTTTGGGGCAATTTTTAATTTGTATCTTATTCCCCCACTTTGAGTTCTGTAAGGCCGTGCCCTGGGAGGCAGCAGCATGGCTAATCCATTCCTCTGATACTGATTCAAACGATCTCCGAGAGTAACTGGGCACTAGGACCTTGAAGGCAGAGGTCATGAGCCCTAGGCATTGCAGCCCCAGTGCCCAGCTTGGTGCCTGGCACATAGCACATGCTCAATAAATATTTACTACATGAATGTTTATTGTATGACTCTCCTTGGACTGGTAATCTGGGAGGCGATGTCTACTTCTGGCATCTGTGGTAGATTCTACTGGCTCTGACCCTTCACCCCTCCCCGTGTCCACACACTTTGCCATGTAGCTCTGCACTGCTTCCCTCCCTAGCTGAGTTGACCGTCCTGCCCCTTGATTCTGGACTCAAATGATTTGCTTGGCCAGTGGAATGTTTACTGATGGGATGCAGTCAGAGGCTTGAAACTGGCCTGCACATTGGGGCTTGCCCTCTGTGCTTCTGTCATTGACATAAGAAGGCCACTCCTGGACTAACCTGTGGCTTCCAAGAAGAGGATTAGAGACACCTGGAGCAGAGCTGCCCCAGCCACAGCCACATGCGTGAGACCAGACCAGATCAGCTCGGCCCAGCTGGGATCAGCTGAACCATGCAGACACTTGAGAAATAGATGTTTATTTTTATATGCCACTGGAATTTTGTAGTCTGTTATGCAGCAATTTTGTGACCACAGCTAACTGTTGCAGTATTTTTCTAGAATATAGACGCTAAACTGATTTTTGTCCCCTAGAGGAGTGGTAGGAAATAATAGCAGGCTTGGTGAATCTTCCATTCTCATACCCACAGCAGACATCACTAATTCATCACAGACTTTTTTCTTGCTGAGCCCAATAATCTAGCATCCTTCTTGTACGGGGGCATCTTTTCAAACTCTCTTGGGCCCCATCTCTTATTCCAGCCATGCCTATGGTGACGAGCTCTGTGCAGGCTCTGGTCAGCTTCACACAGGGCAAACTGACAGCATCCCACCTCAGACCTGAAGATGTGCCTCTTCATTTCTTCCCTGGGACTTCTCTGGCACCACGACAGGACACCTACGGGAACCCACTTGGCACCCATGGGGGCACAACCCAGAAGTTAATGCCTCATGTGGGAGTTAATACCCCAGGGGGCAGCCTCTGACCACTGGAGGACAGAACCCAATGAGCAAATGTGTCCCCTTTCTCCTCCTGGGCATGTCCTCATGTGCATTTCCTAAGGCTTCTCAGAGGGAAGGACCTCACCAGCCACAGTGGTGGCCAGCTCAGTAATGCACCCTGGTATCGACTCTCCCTCTTTCCCGTTTCTCCTCCTTTCCTTGGGATCCCCCTTCAAAATGAACTACTTGCACATAAGCCTTTGGCTCGGGCTCTATTTTGAGCACGCCATCCTAAACCTTTGCCACTTCAAGTGCTCCAGGTGGCCCCTATTAGTCGATGGCAGTTGGCAGGCTGCCTTGGAGGTTCAGGCTCATGTCCAATTGTGGAGAAGATGGGCTCAATCACATGAAGGTGCTCGTCATGCCCAGATGCCTGCCCTTGGACTTACCCGCCTGCAACAGGGGCTTGAGGGTGGAGAGCGACTTGAGCCTCTGCAGCAGGGAGCCCCGCTGGAAGGCCTCCATGTCCACCGGGGCTGCGTCCAGCAGAGGGTCAATGGCTAACGCCAAGCGATTCATGAAGGCCTCATATTTGGGAAAGGCCTGGAACAGAGCTCCGAGTCAAGGTCCCATTGCCTAGAACCCCAAAAAGACGCTGTCCCCATGCTTGGCCCTCCAGCTGCCCCATGTGGCCTGCTGCCCCCCAGCTGAGGCTCAATTCCTCAAGCCTCACGCCCAGTGTGGCTCAGCCTGGCTGTGCTGAGTTACCCCCAGTTCTAGGTCTGTGTGCTGATGTCAACACTAGGTGAGGTCAGAGAGAGCCTGGGTAGTAGGAGGGTCACCATGTAGTGGCAGGGACAAGGGGGTTGATGTAGGCCAAGACCAGTCGTCAGCCACGGAATCCTCAAGTATCCTAGGAAGTGGTCTCTGTGATAAACCAAAAACCACTGAAAAGTTTCTCCTCTCTGTCCTGTCTTTCTACATCTTACTGATAAAAGTAAGATCTCTCTGCCTGTATTCCAGCATGCTGACTGTTCCTTCCTGGGCTGCAAATCTCCCGCATCCTCTTGTCATCAGCAGGGACAGAAGCTTGCATCCCTTCACCCCACAACTTCCCACAACAGAATCCACTTCGACAGCCTGGTTATGACCCCCACACCCCCTTCCCTGGATGGGCGACAGGAGCAAGGATGGGCACCCGTGGTACCCGAGGCCCTATCTTAATTCTCAGCCGAGAGCTTTTAATTTTTGGTTCATCTAGACTCATGGATATACCCATGGAACTTTAACGACTCTTACATAAAGAAAAGCTCTGTGTTGAAGTACACTGGAGAATCTTGATTAAAATGAAGGGAAACGGCTTTCTCTGCAGCAGGTCTTTAATGTGACAACGTGCAAAGACAAAACCAGAATTCAGCTCCTTACTTTCCACAGTGGGATGTGGCCTCTGCCTCCCGCTCCTGTGGTCACCAGCTCACAGGGCCCCGGCCACACACGGCCAAGGCCACTGCTCTCTAGGCCCAGGGAACTGGCCTTCTCCTGAATCCTCTCTAGTGCATCTGAGACGAGCAGGGCTTGGAGCAGAGGGTGTA
This sequence comes from Aethalodelphis obliquidens, assembly GCF_003676395.1. NCBI lineage: Eukaryota > Metazoa > Chordata > Mammalia > Artiodactyla > Delphinidae > Aethalodelphis > Aethalodelphis obliquidens. Next base: position 16,347,754 of record NW_020837955.1, read on the forward strand.
GGCAGCGGACCCCAACTCACTGCGCAGAAGAATCACTTGGAAAGCACTTTTTTTTGGTTGACTTGATCATCAGCCAGTGTTTGGAAACCACTGGCTGAAGAGAGATGCTGTGCCTGTGGTTTTCTTGGTTTTACCCAATACTAGATTAACACAACAAAAAGCAACACACACGGATTGGTTAACCCAGGTTCTTCTTATAAAAATGTTTCCACCAAGATATGAGCTGATGCTGTGCCTTCAGCTTGTATCTAGGCTTGGTACAAAAAACGGCCATTCAAAGAATCTTTTTATGTCTGTAAAACCAATCACACCGGGCCCGTTACATTCAACGGCTCATCTAGACAAAGCTACCCAGCAAATTCCTCACAGTGCAATCCTAGGAAAAGAAATGTGCCTTCTCCGTCAGATGTGTGTACTCCCCTTCACCAGACCTGCTCGCCATCATGGACACATTCTTGCCTTGGGCTGCCAGGGGACGATGCCAAAGTAAATGAATATTTATTACGATGCTCTCGTCCTAAATTCCTGATCCAGTGTGTTCTATCCTTAACTGTCTCTGATCTCCCCTTCTTCTTTCTGGCCTTCATGTGCTTTAATATTGATGACCACCTGGAATTCTGTCTGAAAGCAGGAGAGCTAGAAAGCACTTAGAGCATAAGGACATATCAGTGGACTCCCTTTTGAAATTCAGGCGGAGGCCGCCTGAACAGTGGCCTCATGCTGAACACACACAGGTTTGAGGGTCTCCAGTGTTCACTGGTCTTAACCAACTGTCCTCCACCCCTTCTCTTTGCAGTGCCCAAGATCAAAGGCTGGCACAGACTGGAGCCTTCCTAGGGCGGATGAAGTGGCCTGTCCACACCCTTGTGGCCTTTGACAACCTGCTGTAGGACAACTCCAACCAAGTGCATTTTTTTTCAAGAGTGGCCACCAGGCTGAGATGGAGGAGATCAGTCTCTGGTCACCTTCCCTACCTGGGCATCCTTCCGTGAGAACTGGGCGATCTGCTTCTGGTTTTCTGCCATGTCTGTGCCCAGCAGAAGGGACCTGGGCACCTTGCCGGCTGTGCCCTCTTCCAGCATAGGTGTGAATGAGTGGGGGTTTCGAAGATGAAGCCTCAGCCCGTGTTTCTGCAGAACACAGACAGCACAGGTAACATTTGAGGGGATCTGCCCATGACCCTTCTCTGATTGTGTTTGTGTGACCACTTAGGTACCTGCATGCAGGTTCCCAAGGCCTGTGGTCCTGGTTCCTAATTTTGATACAAGTGTATAAAAAGCCCTCTTGCCCAGGCACCCTATGGCAGGCCATACCATACCACGCCACGCTACCCAGTGCCAGGGACTGTACTAGGGTTTACAATGGTTACATCACAACAGCTCTGTAAGTATATCATCCTCATTGTACAAATGCCACAGCAGAGGCTCAGAGAAGTGAAATAACTTGTCCAAGGTCACATGGGGAGGTGGATCCTGGTTTCGAAACCACACCCCTGTGACTCCAAAGCCCTGGCTCTCAGTGTTAGTCTTTAAATGCCCCCATCTCAGAAATAATAACTAAAACTGAGAAAGACGCAATAAAGCCACGGTCATGTGAACATCCATATTTACAAGGTGGATAAATCGTTCCCATCAGAAACAACTTATTCACTTTGCAGGCTCATCTACTCCAGGGTCACTTTAAATGGAAGCTCCCTTGATGCACTGAGAATGTGATTTGACTTACAGATATTTCACTAGCACACAGAACTTTCCAAGAGTGCATTTACTTCTTCAAAGAAGGTGGAGATGAAACAAAAAGGGCCTGTGCTGCCTCCACCAATAAGACTTACTGCTCCCGCTGGAGACTTCTTTCTTCTTAAACCACTTTATTGAAGTATAATCGACGTACAAAGAGCTGTACGTATTTAATGTGCAACTTGACGAACTTGGCGTTTAGAGACTTCCTCCCCCAGATACTTGGTCTGCCCCCTCACCTCTCTGAGGTCTTTGCTCAAATGTCACCTGAGTAGCAAGCTCCCCACCCCCATCCCCTGCCCCCGAAATGAGATCTGTGAGCAGAAGTTTTAGGAAAACATGAGGAAACCAAAAGAGATTTTTCCAATAATTACAGCAGAAGTTTCCCCAAACCACGGGTGTTCCAGATGGCAGGGTCTCCACGGTTGAGGGTTCTGTGGAGGTGAGTCTGAGCGTTGGTAGGGGCAGGCTGGGAGACCCGCAGGATCCTTTCTAACACTAAGATGGGGAATGCCTTTGATTCCAAACTGGAGGAACTTCCAGCTTGGTTCCTCCTGATACAGTGAACTCTTTCCCACCCAGGTGGCGTCCCTAGTTCCTCTGTGTCTCTCACCCTTGGCATCACATCCATCACCAAGTCTCACAGCTCAGCCTCCAGACCTGGTCCACGTGTCCCCGCCCTGACTCAGCCTGAGCCACCACCCTGCGGCCACGGCTGCTTCCACCACAATCCGCACCATCCAGCAGGTGGTGTGACCTTTCATAAGGTCATAAATCCCATCACTCCACTTGCCGATTTAACACCTCTGCTGCCCCTGGAGCTCAGGATAAAGCACAGGCCCTCGCGTACAGCGCGCGAGGCCTGTCTCCTCTGGCCCCTGGCCCTCTCTCACACCATCTGCTGCCTCTCGGCCGGGCACTGTCTGCTCCGGCCACATGACCTTCCCTCCCCTTGGGCCTGTCCACCTTCACTTCCCTCTGACTGCAACGCTTTCTGCTCAGATGTTCACAGGGCTGGTGACTTCTTGGCATTTGAATGCTAGCTCAAACGTCACCCCTTCAGGAGGTTTTCCTGGTCACCAGTCCAGGCTGGGCCTCCAGTTCCTGTCACATTACTTTATTTTCCTTTCTTTAGGTGGCACTTACCTCTCCCTGAGGTCCTCTCACTAAGAGCAGAAGCCTTGCCCCCTTCCCTCGCCGCTGTCTCCCCACATGCCTCTCCCAGGGCCTGGCACAGGGCAAGTGCTCAGAAGCATTTGCTGAATGAATGAATCAATAACCTCCCCTCACTGAAAAAGGGACCCAAGAGGATCCCAAGGGTTGTTTCAAGTCTCAATAATTGAACAGGATTAATGTATTTATCTGATTCCAGGACTTTCTCTCATAAAGGGAGCCGTTGTTATTCTTGATGGTTTTGATGATGTGGTGTCAGAATAAGAAGGGGCTGTTAAACCACCGTTATATTATCCCCATTAGATTTGCTCAGATCACGCAGTTTCCCTCTTGTAAAAAACAAAACGCTTCTGATTTACCCATGGGATTTCTCAGCACGTACAGCCGTCCTGGCTGGAAATTGCTGGGAAGGGACAAGCCGTGCATTAGGGAGCAGAGAAATGGGAGAGTTAAGGGGTGTGGTTCTCAGAGTTGTGCTCTGGGGTCCTCCTGCTTCAGAATCATTGGCTCCTGGGCCCACCACAGTCCCACAGGATCACCCTTCGTTCCTCTGAGCAAGAACCACTTCCCCACCAGGTACCCAGATTGTTCTCAGGGACCTGAGAGTTTGAGAGCCCTGCCTTAGAGAGATTTCCGAGGAAAGCAGGAGCAAAGGGATGGGGTTGGGAGCCAGAAGGTGAGTGCAGGTGGGAGGGAGGACAAGGGGGTGCCACTTGAATGAGGTCAAGGCTGGTCCAGGGAGAGCTGGGGAAGGCAGCTGCTGGCTGATACAGGATGAAAGACACCACCTCCCCTCTGCCACACACACCCAGGGCAAAAGCTCTGCCCTCCTTGTCTGGATCCCACGACTCACTGTGGGGCCACTGTAAAAGCAAGCTTACTATCCAGGTGGATAGAACTGCGAGATGATCTCATCGACAGCTGGGGAAACTGAGACTTGGAAAACAGGCCCAGTGAGGCCTCAAGCAGGTTGGCGGAGTCATCCTCTGGCTCAAGTAGAGCTCAGTCTAATCGGGTACAGGCCCACAGTGGGAAGGTCTGAGAGGAAGTAGCAGGCCACAGGTCCTTCTGGAGCCTCAGTTTTCTCAACTGACGAATGGGCATAATATTGGGTTGGCCAAAAAGTCCGCTCGGATTTTTCTGTAACATGGAAAAATCGAATGAACTTTTTGGCCAACCCAGTAATACTAGCTGACAGTTGTCGAGCACTGACCATGCCCCAGGCACTGTACTAATGATTAGCAAACACCAACCACTACGATAGCCTTATGAGGCAAGTACTATTACATCTCCATCTTACAGATGAGGAAGATGAGGCACCACCAGCCCAAGTCATACAGCTGGTAACAGCAGAGCAGGGATTCAAAACTGACCAGTTAGGTTCCAAAGTCTGCAATCTCAGTCCCGTGCTCTACCGAGGCCGGAGCTGCTGGAAGAGCTTATGTCTGTGACCTGGCCCACTGTCATCGGCAAAGTGCCTGGAGGTGCACGAGGCTGAGCTGGGTGGCTATCAAGGTGCCCATGGCGGCGGCACCGCACAGAACGAGGAGGAGTCAGTCAGACCTGGCTCAAGTTCTTGGTCACTTCCTAGTGTGCGAACTTAACCCCCCTGAATCTCGGTTCCCTCATCATAAAATGGGGACACTACATGCTCTCGTCTCACAGACGAGGACAAATTGACAGAGCATGAAAGCTCGTAGCCCACGATGTGACACTGGTAAAATAAATGCTCTTTATTATTGTTTTGGAAACAGAATATTCCTAGAAAGAGGAGCAGTTGCCCTCCTATAGGTATCTTCTGAGTTGTCAACGTCCTGTTAAAATAAGGTACCGCGCACTCCGGATGGGATTAGTTCCGTGCATCACGCAGCAGGACTGCTTCCCACCTTGATCTGAGCACCATTCTCCTATTAATGCAGCCCAAGATCAGAGATCAAAGGATATACTCAATTCACTTGGGAGCTGCTAGTTAAAGGAACCCTATGAGAATACCACTTTCAAATGAGTAACTTTTTTTAAAAAATAAAGAGAACGGACTTCCCTGCTGGCGCGGTGGTTAAGAATCTGCCTGCCAATGCAGGCGACATGGGTTTGAGCCCTGGTCCGGGAAGATCCCACATGCCGCAGGGCAACTAAGCCCATGTGCCACAACTATTGAGCCTGTGCTCTAGAGCCCGCGAGCCACAACTACTGAAGCCTGCGTGCCTAGAGCCCGTGCTCCGCAACAAGAGAAGCCACTGCAGTGAGAAGCCTGCGCACCGCAACCAAGAGTAGCCCCCGCTCGCCTCAACCAGAGAAAGCCCGCGCGCAGCAACGAAAACCCAATGCAGCCAAAAAAATAAATTAAAAGAAATCCCAGGAAATTATTTTAAAAAGAAAAAATAAATAAAGAGAATAATTATGTGAAAATTTCTGTTCTGTGATCCTCAGCTTTCATAAGTTAGATTTTTAAAAGGAGGGTCTACCCCCACCCCTCCCCTCACACTTGCCACTCTGCATAATTGGTGTGTCAGAAAATTGCCTTCACCTAGAGTCTGGTTTGGACTGAAGTCCACAGACCCATTCCCAGGCCTTGGCAGGGTTTCATCCAGTCCTGGCTGGTGACAGGTGTGTGCTCTCTCTCTGTGTCTCTCTTAGGGGTACAAAGAATAATTTATTTAATGGGTGTCAGCGGATTAATGTCTTATTAATTTAAGATTTAGGGCAAAGCTGGTGCTGAAGTGCCGTCAGCGTCGTATACAGACGGCGCAGGGGACCTCTCTCCAAGGGATGGGCGACAGAGGCGCCAAGCAGGTAAGCTAACTAGGCTCCTGGAATGCATGACCAAGTTTGTCAAAGAGGCAGTGAGGGGGTGAAGGAATCTGAAGGGGCGGGGGACAAGACTGTGGACCAAGGTGAGGCTACGAGGAGTCGACAGAGGCAGACTGTGAGTTCTCAGGATGCCCTCAAAATGGCCCAGGAGCCCAGAGAGGTGAAAGTCCCCGAGTCCAACTTCCTGCTCAAGCTGCCGAGGACGGTGACAGGCTCTCATGTGTAATGAGGGCAGAAATCAGCTCAGGTCCTAAGGCAGCTTTGCAAACTCAGATGCCCAAGGGTCCTAGCAGGTTTCCTATGGGGGCTGGACAGACCCCAGGAAGTGATGTGACAAAGCAGAGCTGGGACCGAATCCACGTAAAGGGCCAGCCGGTACAGCACGGAGGAACATGGGCCTGATGTTGACAAAGCCTGTTCTTCGAGAGGTTTGATTGTGTATGAAATTTCCTGATCTTTAAGACACTGGGTGGGCCAGACAAAGCCCATTTGTGGGCAGGCACTACGGAGACCATGGGAGATAGACACACCCTCGGAGGGAAGAATAGCAACTGCCCACTTCCCCAGCCCCCAAGCCATGGAGCAGGTGGACACACACACACACACACACACACACACACACACACACACACACGCTCTACCTTCAGCTCCAGGTCGGTGTAAATCTGCGGTCGGAGCAGGCTGAGGAGGTAGGATGCTCGGGAGAACTTAAACCCTGAAAATGAATCGGATGAAGACAGTAACCAGGGGTCACCAGTAGTCACCCCCCATGCCCCTCACCCACCTCTTTGGCTCACCTGGGATTATTTCCTCTGTGACAGCTGCACCCCCGATCACGTGGCGTCTCTCGAAGACTGCCGTGTTCACCCCCAGTCTCTGCAGGTATGCCGCCTGGGGCGGGGCACAAAGGGCCCTCCCTTTACCCCTGGGGGCTGACCCGCACCCTCAGGGTCCTCACCACAGGGCTGGCTCAAGCTGTCCCTGCCTCTGAGATGCCCTTCCCCCTGCCACCCGTAAATGTTCACCCCGCCCCGAGATGTTCTCTAAGACCTGACATGATTGGTCCTGCCCCTCCACTTCCCAGCCCGAGGTGACCTTCCCTCCTGCAGGGTCCAGTGCCTCTGTGAACTCTTCATCTCCTGGGGAGGTGGGGTGGCAAGCCTCGCTCTCCTCACTGGCCGCAGGCAGGCAGCACGGTGAGCTTGCCTTGTGAGTGCTGAGCCAGACCGCCCAGGTTCCACTCCTCTTTCTCTTTTCTGCTGGGGCGGCCTCAGTACTTAATCCTCAGTACTTAAGTACTTTCTGCTGGGGCGGCCTCAGTTTCCTCATGTGCAAAAATGGGGCTGATGATAATAACACCCACTTTGACTGCTTCACGGGGTCACTGTGAGAATTCTCTGAGCTGGTCCCTAGAAGGGGCTTACACAGGGTCCCTGTCACATGGGACGTGTTCAATCAATGAAGCCATGATTATAGCACAGCCTTATTTTGGGGAACAAATGATGCGGGGGGGGGGGATTAACTTTTCTCTAGCACTTAGTGGAAAATCAATAAATATTTGTTGAACCGAATTAGTCCTGAGTCTACAGACCTAAAATGCTGGTCCTCACACCACTGCAGCTACCACCCCCAAGGTGACAACAGGGATGGTGTAGCTCTGAAGGCAGACTTTTTAAAAAGTTCGCTTGGCTACTACAATGTGCCAGACACCGTGCGAGCATCATCTCGTATAATCCACCCTAGAGGTAGGCACCGTGATTCTCCCCATTTCACGGAGAAGGAAACCGAGGCTCAGTGAGGCTAATAGCTCAGGATCACAGAACAGATGAGTAGAGGTGTCAGGAACTGAACCCGGGCGGTCTGGACCCAGAATCTACACTCCTGACACATCCTAACGAGAAAGGAGAAAAGAGCAGCCCAACATGACATTCAGAAGGTGGCCTGGCCCTCAGAGGTAAGCCCTGTTTCTCCCACTAGACGTGAACAATCTCATAACGATGACCGCAGACAGGGATAATCTAGACCACGACAAAATGGGACAGAGCAAGCCCACTTCACAATTGTGTCTAAGCACAAACGAGACAGGGTCTACTGGGCTACCACAATACCATCTCTCTCGGCCAAGACGAGTGATGCTACGTGTGCACAATGACCGCTCTCCTCACCCTAGTCTCCCCTCCCTGCACACGGTTACTGAGATGCCCGCTCACAGGGCTGCCCCCACTCTGACAGTGTCCAGTCTAGAGCCGACCCCTACTTCCTTAGGCTCTCCCCAAATCAGTCAACCGAAGTGCGTGTCCTAGAGTTAAGTTCCTCCTATACCTCTTATCCTGGGACGCCCCATGCTGTCCCCATGCTCACCATTTGTGTAAGGCTTTATGAGCTGGGTCCTTGGGGCACATCATCTATTCCCTTCACCTCAATTCGGTGAGGGTGGGCATTTTAATTCTCATTTTACCATGGCTCAGAGAGACAAACTGACTCGCCTTAACCTTTGCAAATGGAAAGTGGCAGAGCTGGGGACAAACCCACGTTGGTATTAATACAAAATCAATGTTTTAAATTACTGATCGGTTGAGTTAAATAATGTCCCCTGTGAAATGTTCAAGTAAAACTTCTGTGTCAGGAAAAGTCTTAAGATTGAACACAGGTCTCCTGGCTCTCCATGTTGCTGAGCCGCTGCATTGATATTCTAGAGCATGTTAGGCTTGTGGCCTGAAGCCCAGTAGCACACACTGTGGTCTCCTAGGGGTACATGGACTCTGGTCTGAGAAGCACAGCCTTAGGGTAACCCTGGCCTGCCTCAGCTTGGGACCCAGAAGCCACCTGTGCTGGGGCAGGACCCCGCTTCCTCTGCTAGGTCGGCTTCCTCGCTGTCTCCAGGGTGCACTTTGGACTGTGTATAGCTGCTGTGTTCCCCGGGTTGGTACCTGGCCTAAACCTAGCTGGGGAACATGGGGTCTGTACACAAGGACAGCCCACTATCTGGAGTCAAAGGCCCCCCAGCCCCAGTTACCTGACCCTGCAAGCTCCAACCTGCCTCCCAGGCTATGCCCATTACACACTTTCCCAGCTATTTATCACCTTGCTTTTGAAAGGTCATGGGGGAAACCTATGAGCATTAAGGAGAGGAGAACAAGGGAGCCCCTGATATCCTCCTTAGCAACTGCAGATGTCCATTCGAGCCAGCCGCTGGTCAGCACCAGGGCGCGAGGACTAGCCGGCCTTTCCTTCTCCCCCTCGGCATTCATCCTCTGGCTTCCTTACACTCCTGCTGAGGGCCACACACCCAGGGACCAATGAAGAGGGGCAGAGTGGGAGGGACTCACAGCCACCAGCCCGTTGTGTCCTGCAACGAGAAGGAGGAGGGGGGAGGAAAGCGACAGTGGTCAGTGGGCAGACAGACACATTCCTTGAGGAGTGTGGCCACCCACCCCTGTCCCCATGCCCATGAAGATCCTGGAGAGGTAGCAGAACTTGGGGGACCCCCTCACCTGTACCTCGATGTTGGAACAGCATCTAGCTCAATGCTGTAAGACACCAGTCTTTGGGGAGTCAGAAAACCCCGGTTCTTGCCCTGAACTGAAAAAAGTCCTGTCACCCTGGCTTGGCCAGTGGCTCATGCTGGAGTGGGGACAAGGAGAAATCCACAGTCATTAGTTGAAAATTATCCCACGAAGCCTCGCATTGCTGGGCTTCTGGCACTTAGGGACGAGTGGGTGACTGTCAGAGGGAGTGTGATAGTTGACTTAGCAGGGAAGAGAGGGAGGCGAGGCTGTACGATGATGCCAGACGTCCCTGCCTGGCATGGAATCACCAGCCGTCCGGGTGAGCGCTGGTCCTGTGGACAGTTGCTGCCAGGCATGGCTTGTTGTGCCCAAGCGTGGCTCACAACAGTGCCCCAGAAGGGGCGTCTTTGTCAATTCCCAGTGTTCCCCAAATAAAACAGGAACAGCTCAAAATGAATGAAACACACACGGCTTTGACGTGCGCTAGAGTAGCTCAGCGTGCTTCAGGGGTGCCAGCTGACTGGGCAGATTGGTCTACTATAGAGTTTCTTTCCAAAAATTTTAGGCAGGCTGCCCCTGGGATAGGAGCCCTGAAAGTTGGCTTGGGATCCGATGTTCCACACCAAGCCCAAGTGCAAGTGCCTCCAAGCTAGCAAGTGCCGCTCCAGCCCTGAGAAGCTCCAGGATCACGTGAGAACTCGAGTAAACACCGATTCCCCAACCCCTCCCCAGAATCTACTCAGCAGGTTGGGGCCGTGGACCAGGATGTACTTCACAGAAGCTCCCTGGTCATTCTGATGCAGGTGGTGTCAGACCCACAGGCCGAGCACATGGGGCCCTGGGGTTGGGGCCTCCCCTTTCCTTAGTCTCAGAATAAAATGCAGCAGCTGGAGAAGTCCTCGATGGGTGGAGAACAGGCCCTGGTTGCTTTCAGGGAGGGGGGCCAGGCCTCCCCTGGGACACACGGCACATGCTTCTCTTTGGTGGTGGGAAGTCACTCTGAGTCTTCAAAGATGCCAGAAGGTAACTGTGTTCTCTGAGCGCCAACCTGAACCCAGCGTTGACTCTAATAAAAGGCTCGGCCATTAAACTGACAAACATCCACAAACAGGAGGCAGCAATGACCCACATGATGGATTTCTCACGGCTGAGTTGGTTTTGTTTTACATTTTCCACATAGAGACCTGCCAGAATTTTCTAGGTCATTGAGCCAATTTATCATCCATTAAAGGAATCTCTGAAACGGAGTTTTTTAAACTCTTTGGCCGTGATCTGAGGAAGAAACGCATTTTACTCTGTGACCTGACACCCCCACACACACATAAATGTATTTCACAGAAACGAAAGTTTCAGGAACTAATATTAAATCATCATGTGATAAGCATGTGATGATCTACTTGATTATATTTCATTTAAAAATGCTGATTGATATAGTACTATTTTTAATATGTTTTTGATAATTTTCTTAAGAAAGTTTCAAAAATATGATGGAAGGGAATCATGAATGGATGGATTGCAAGCTGAAATTTGGAAAGCCCTGCTCTCAAATACATATGACAAATTAAAGGCAGACTGTCCTGGGCTCATCCTGGCTTCTGCTGTCTTCCTCACGCGTAAAAACAGAGGGCCTGCCGGACCTGCAGTGTTGAAGGGAGGATAACCGGTAATGCACGTAAAGCACCTGTCCCTTAGCAGACAATAAAAGGTAGCTGCCTTTTAATCAGTGCTGATTATAAATCTTGGAAAACTAATAAAAGCTTCCAGGCAGCAAGGTCCAGTTCAGTCAACACATGTAAGCCCACAAATGCACAAACAGACCTCAAAGGACAAAGGTCGAGGATCCAACAGCCCAAGCTCCTCTGTCCTCCCCCACTCCCCTACCCCCAGTCCTGGCTGAGCCTTCCTGCAGCTTCTGGTGACCTCTCCTTTCCCCTTGAAGGAGTCTTAAGCTGTGGGCTCGGGCTCAGCTCATCTCCAGGCCAGACTGCAGGGTTCCTTATGCAGCAGGCACGGGGGAGCTCTGGAGAGAAGCTGCCCTGAACGTGGGTTCTTGAATGTGTGGGCTGCAGATGCCCCCATGAGATCCAATTCCAAGTGTTGGTTAGATGTGCTGACTTCCTCAGAATCCTAATCACCAGGTAGGGGGCCCAGGAACTGCATTTTAACTAGTTCCTTGGGTCATTCTTAGGCAAAGTTAGTCAAATGACTAAATCAGGGTCCTCTTTTAAGGTGACTCCCAGTGTGGCTTCAGGGAGCAGAGATAATCTTTATCTTAGAAGATGCCACTGTGTTCCTCACTCAGGCTGGAAATGCCTTCAAACCAGCAATTAGAGAAGCAACGTCAAAGAAAAACTCAGGCCTGAGACTCACACACTTGTGGCAATTCACCCAGGTGTCTATCTGGGGACCTACGATCAACCTCTCTGCCAAGAGGCAGCAGGGCTGGGCTGTCACCAAGGGCAAGAAAGGTGGGAGGCACTTCCACTTCCTGAGCCCAGTCAGTGGGGGCTGGGGCAGGAGTCCCCCAGCTCCGGAAGTCGGTGAGATAGTTGTCAAACGCAGCCCCTGGTAAAAAATTAAATTACATCAACTTACAATGAAATAATTATATTAAAAACCAAGGTAATAAATATTCAAAGCTTGTCACTTCCTGTTTTACTTTGCTTTAACGGTTGGCTCTGCTTTCACGGTTATTTACCTCTAGAGACCCACAGAGGGGCCGCGCTACATGATGATCCTTGGCTACATCTCTCTCCCAAGTCCACCTTTGGTGACATCACATTGGTAACTTTGAAAAAGGCCACAGTAGGAGTATTCACACTATGGAAATCTGCAAACATTACACACCAGGGCTTGAGTTATTGTTTTTGGTTGTTAGACTTAAGAAAGTGATGGAGAACCTGCTAATAAAGTAGATTAAACTTGTGTCTGTAGCTGTTACACTGTGAAATGTGCAAAAAATTGAGGAGCTGTTCTTCCAGTGTTCGAAAAACATTATCTGATTGAGCAAAGTCATTCCTGTCGTTGAGGAAGGCGTGAAGTTCAGACATAAATCTTTGTTTCACTTTCTTTCTGCTGTTTAAATAAAAATATCAAACTACATTCTTTTCAGAACTATTTTCATTTGTCAAATTGCAACCACAGGTTGGTTACTGAGTTTGGCAGAAGTCACAGGTACTTGGTAAGAACAGATTGGCTACCTGGAATTTACAGTATTGTGTGTATATATATATATATATATTTTTTTTTTTTCGGTACGCGGGCCTCTCACTGCTGTGGCCTCTCCTGTTGCGGAGCACAGGCTCCGGATGCGCAGGCTCAGCGGCCATGGCGCATGGGCCCAGCCGCTCCGCGGCATGTGGGATCTTCCCGGACCGGGGCACGAACCCGTGTCCCCTGCATCGGCAGGCAGACTCTCAACCACTGCACCACCAGAGAAGCCCAGTATTTTTTTTTTTATCTGCAAAACTGTGTGCTACACTTCTTTTACTTCCGTATTTATAATAAACTTACGTATGGATATACATGCGCACATTTTCCCTGGAGAGGTGACTAGTAAACATTGGCCAGCACACGACTGCTCTTTGTAGGGGTAAAAATGAAGAAATGCCCAAACAGGGACACAGCTTTAAAGCTGTGTGATGAGCATGTCCTTCCAGGCCTGTCTTGGTCGCTCTGTATAGACCTGGTTGGAAATAATGTCAGAAGCTGAAATTGGGGCTCTGTGTGAGTGTGAGTGGAAGGCCCGGAGGAAAGGCAGCCTGGTCCTGGCCCGCAGCCTCACACACTCGCAGTGGAATCAGGTGCCCTGCAGCCTGGGGCTCAGCAAAGCATAGCAGGGTCACTGCAGCAGGTCTCCCACGTGCCCAGGCAGGCAAGGCAACAGGGGCTGTCACCCTCTGTGCGTAGGCAGGAGAATCTCTGGGACTCATTTCTACTTTTTCCTAACTCCCCTTTATGGAGCAACTGCAGTGTCCTTGGGGGTGGGGTGTCTCAGTGGTCAGGGGGTGGTGACCAGAACTCAGGGCACTTGGGGTGGCTGGATTTCACACTTCTTGTCCCAGGGCTCTTTCCTTCCAAACCTTACGTACCATATGCTTTCCAAGAGTATGGTGGCAACTAGCTAATTTCACAGGAGATACGTGGAAACCCCTGAATTCACCTAGTCCTCCCTGGTCATTCTAGATGGGAAGACTCAAGCCCAGAGAGGGCAAGAATCTGCCCCAGGCCACACAGTGAGTCAACAGCAAAGCCAACCCCAGAACCCCGGCATCTGCTTGCAGACAGGTGGGCTTTCCACACCAGCACCTGCTCTCATCCCAACTCCTGGCCAGCTCGTGCCAGAGTAGAGGGACGCGAGGGCCTTCTGAGCAGGGCTGCCCTTCAGCCCCTCAGCTCTGGCCCAGCCCACTTTACCTGCTCCTATTACCACTGCATCGTACTCCGGCTTCAGACGTCCCCTGGCGTCGGAGTGAGCTCGTCTTAAAGCGGGGTGGGGAGAGGCAGCCACGGCCCTGCGGAGCCCTCGGCCACATGCAGCCATTTCTGCCCAGGCTAGGCCAAGAATTTGCTTGCAAGCAGCTTTTCGTGCCTCTCCAGGCAGGGGGAGGAGCAGGGAGAAAGCAGGAAGAGAGAAGGAGCTGCAGCCCAGCTGCCGTACTTGGCCCTGGGTCACGACTAAACAGGGGAGGCTGAGCTGCCCACAGCCCAGCCTGACCCCGTCCACACCCGGCCGAGTCGCGGGAGGTCGCCTGTTAGCCAGGCAGAAGTCCTGCACCTCCAGGCCCCCAGAGAGTAACCACCGTGCTGCTAATTCTCTAGGGCTCCTGTGTGCCAGGCCCTGTGCTGACCACGGTCGTGCAGCCCCTCGTGTAAGCCCCAGAGGAGGGGCACTGAGGCTCGGAGAATGTGCGTGTGTGTGTGAGCGTGCTAATGAGTGTTCCAAAGGTCCGTCTCCTCCCCTGTGCTGTCCTGCTTCTGGTTAAGGAATTAAAGGTCCCGGATGAGTTGGGGGTGGGAATCCAAGTAAAGAGAGGGACTTGGGTCAGACTCTGCTCCAGCTTCCCGTCCCTCCGGCTTGTAGGGGGGTAACTGCTCTATGCCCACAGCAGGCTCAGGGACCCGCTGCCTGAAGGCCTCTGGGGCAGGCCCTCCGCACTGCCGACACCAGGGCCTCAGCAACACTGCGGCGGGGGGGTGGGGGTGGGGGTGGGCACCTGCCCCTGGGGCCCCCAGAGAGCCACACGTCCTTGCTTAAACGCCATCCAAATGCTTAAACGCCATCCACTTCTCAGGCTGCCGCACAGCTGGAAAGGTCTGGGGGCCAGTTCAGTCCTCGTGATTTTGGGGGTTTGCCTTTTTCTTTTGAAGGCCTGAACATTTCTCTTCTGTGTTTTGGAACGTTTCCCATTTTCCAAGAATCCTCAAGGATTAAAGACCGCATCGTAAATATCTTTGGCTTAATGCTTACTATCCTCTGGCCTGTCCTGAATTAGGAGCCTCTTTCGCTCCCTGCCCATTGGTTAGGACATTCCCCGTATAGGAAAAAGCACCCTAGGGGCTGGGAGTTTCTGTACTGCTCTGACATCTAGAAACCTGTTATTAGAAGTGCATCTCAAAATTAGAAGAGTATGTGGAAAGTCGCTTCTGGGTAAGAGGGACTTCTGGGGACACTTCTACCCTCGAATCAGACACCCCTCCACATGCCACGTAAAGTTTACACCACGTGTGTCTCTGCTAAAATCCGAGTCAGCATCTTCCCTCCAGTGTTATTTATAATATTGAAAAACTAGGGGGACTGGTTAAACTAGACGTGTCACAGCATGCAGCTGCTGAAAGTGAAGGGAAAATACTAGGTGACAGGAGTGAGGATCCTAAACAGCAGTGGGCTTCTACACTTAGTCTTCCCCTTCTGCTCCTCTGTACTTTCCCGATCATGTCATAATTCCTGTCCATAAAGTCACGATATTAAGGAGAAAGGCAGTCCCAGTCACCTCGGGACTCTGTCCCTCACTGCCACCTTCTGAGGACTTCAGCCCGCGGTGTTGGTCTAGCTCCTTCAGTATCTCTGTCTCAGTAAGCTGTTCACTTAACAGGAAAGATCAGTGTGCTCTTATGAATTTTAGCTCAAGACTGAAGGCACGGAAGGCCTGGCCGCTGTCTGGTGTCACACGCAAACCCACCGCCTCGCTGCGCTGTGTACTTCTGCCTCCTCACTTCCCTCTGTCCCAGCTGTGGCCTCTCGGCCCCAGAGCAGTGGATGCTCCCAAGTCCCAGGGCTCTGACGGCCTCTTGTCCTTGTGTCCGTTTGGGGGGGACTTTCAGGTTAGAGGAAGGGCTGTCCCCCTGGGGCAGTGCTCTCAACCCAGGGCACACCAGGACCCCTAGAGAAGCTTTGGAAAACCTTAAAGCCTGGGATCCATTGGACCGAGTGACACGAATCTCTGCGGCGAGGCTGGGGCAAGAGGCAAGAACCAAGAAGGGCACAAAGAGGCCACCGAGAAGGGCCAGGGGCTTGAACAGTAACAATAACCATAACCAGCATTTATTGAGTGGCTGCCACAGCCGGCAGCCCCATGACCATCCTGAGAGACGGGTGCCGTCACTCTGAATGTGGGGAGACAGGCTGAGAGGTGGGGAAACTTGCCCAGAGCCGCAGAGGGGGCGTGGCAGAGCTGTAGTTCAACCCAGCCAGGAGAGCTCCTTTCACCTGGGGAGGGAAACAGCTTCCTGGGAAGCTTTCTCTATTCTGAGAACAGCAGACACCCACAGGCTGTGGGGACTTCCTTTGTCTCCTAGGGGTAAACGGAGAGGCAGATCCGAAAGAGGGGCTGTCCTGGGTCTAACCTCACAGCCACTGCTGTTCTCAAGATGCCGGGGACCAGCCCCAGCTGAACAGGATTCACCCAAAGGAGAAGACGGAGTCGGCGTGGACAGAACTCAGTACACCTCTTCTTGGATGCAAGGATCTGACAAATTTATTTTTACAATTTCGAAGCTTTTATACTGTGAGGCAATCTTATTTTCAATCTTAACAATCCAGTTCCCATGCCAAAAAATCCCTTACAAGAGCCATAAAACAAAAGTAATTTACATAAGCAGATTACATCAGCAGGTTAAACAGGTTAAGTAATCTTCTTATCGCTTGTAGTTTCTTTCATCCCCTGTGGTCAGGTACATCTTGGTCACGCCTAAGTCAGGAACTCTGTCTGCAGTTTCATCATTGTTCTTAGAAGAATTAGATGTTTTTGTACCTGTTTGTTCTGTTTAATCAGCCAGATCTTCAAAACATAAACTCAAGCACATTATTCTTTAGCACCAGTAAATATTTACAGGCTGTTTCAATCTATCTCTATAATCAAAGCAAGACACAGAATAATCAATAACCCTAGGGGGTCTTGGGGGAGGGCATTGTACCTTAAATTTGCCACCAAGTTCCTTTGCAAAATACTTATAAAATATAATTTGTGCTTTATATCTATTCTTATTTGGAGAGCACTGAAACTTATGTAAAGCTGTCAAAAAGCCTACTCTATCTAGTTCCATATAAACCCACTTCAGCATAAAACCTTCCCGCCACCATATCCAAGTGTTTTTTAACATATCTTTAACTCCCCAGGGGGGCCATAACTCATCCAATTTACCTTGTAAAGTAAGCTCTTGCCATACAAATGCTCCTGTTGTGTTTCCCTGTACCCAATGCCCTGGCCTGGGAGTGGGGATTTCAGGTGTAGTCATTGGGGAAGCCGGGGTAATTACAATCTTTTTTTTTGGTTTTACCCTAAGTCGGGGTCTTTCCCTAAACCCTCCATTGGAACTGGGAATGTTTCCCAACACTAATAACAATCCTATAAAAATCACCTTAGGCAAAGGCAGGGGAAGACAAGGGGAGCCACACAGAGGAAAGCTTTGCTTCCACACAGAGAAAAGCTGTGGTTCACGGAGGAAATGGGAAACAAAGCCCTGTTGCGGTGGAAGAGCAGTTGCCATTGGCCAGGTCTCTGGTCTGCTACCTGGGTTCCCATCTGAGCTGGGCGTGGGAAGCGAAGCAGCCATGGGGACAAGAGACCTCTCTCAAAAGGGGTGAGGGTTCAGGCTCCTGCAAAGTTGGGGGGGGTGAGGGTCTATGCCCCACCTCTGTTGGCCCCCAAGTTCTCTCCTGATGGCCCCTCTGCGACTGTGCCTGTCTTAGGTTGTTCCTTCCCTGAGGAATCTTACCCGTCTCTGGCTAACCAGCCATCCTCCGGGGCCAAGCAGGGAGATGTGAGGTGTGCGAGTGAGCGAGGTGCAGCGCCCCCAGAGAAGGTCAGTTCTCTGTCACCTTGGTAGCCTATGCCCCCGTGGCCTCCACGCCCAGCACCTGCCCTGGGATTCCTTCGCCAACTGGCGGGGCCCCGGCTCTGATCACATGTCTTCGGGAACCCAGGTTTCTCCTCCAGAGAGGGCCCAGCTTACAGCACTGGGCAAGAGAGACCAATTACACGGCACCAGCCACCAGGAGGCAGGAAGCTTTGCAAACGAGAACTTTGCTTTTCCATATTTACACCTGACAGCACCAGCTTTGCTTGGCACTATGGGTCTCGTCCATGCTGAGACTCAAAGGCACTTCCTATGTGGCTCCCGGCATCAAGAGACCAAAGAAACCCTCTGGCCCTCCTCTCCCTTCAGAGGGAAGGACTTGGGGGTTTGCTCATCACCCGGAGTGGAGACTGGTCTAAGTGGAGCTTCTTTAAGAAACTCTGGGGCCGCCCTGGGGACTGTGCTACCCTCAGGAGGCTGCCGTGCACAGGAGGAGGCTCTCACTATGGGGATGTCTGCAAGCCAGGTGGGCCTGGAGAATGGGTGCACGGGCAGATGCACGGGGGCAGCCCACCCTGGCCTAGAGCAGGGGGACACGGGAGGCCTCGCCCAGGCGCCGGGCCAGCTCGCCGGCCTGCTGCACCAGCACGTCCGTGGGGATGACCGACAGGTGGAGGGTCAGCAGCTCCCGGCACCTGACAGCCTCCGCCGGGTGGCCCTTGCTGTAGTAGCGCAGGAGCTTCCTGGGGGAGGGAGGGGGAAGGAGGACAGGATTGAGGAGGGAGCCAGGCCAAGGGGCCTTCCTGGCACTGCACAGGTACAAAGTCACCTCACCAGGCCCCGGCACTGGGCCAGAGGCCTTCCCTGCCCCTCGCTGACCCAACCTTACAAGGTTCAGCCCCAGGCTGCCACGGCCCAACCCTCTGGGCTCCTGATCCTGGAATGGGGTCCACTAGATGGCAGGGCCCCATCTATGGGGCACACAGAGCCATCAGAGAAGGTCTTCAGGAGCCCAGCAGGGACGCCGGCAAATGCTGCCTCGATGTGCCAGCAGGAAGAAGGGCAAGAACCCCAGCAAGCGCCCCACTCTCTTCCTCTCACTGAATGCCTGGCTGTGAGGAGCTTCTAACAAGGGGAGACAGGCTCAGGGGGACATGCCTGAAGGACGGGCTGCACGCTCTGTGGGGACTGGCACTGACCGCCCATCGTCTGTTCCCCTCTGTGCCCAGGGCCCTCTGGATCAGCATCACCTGTAGTAGTCTCCTCCCAGCATGCCGACAGGAGCCGAGTCATCGGACAGGACAGGCACCTCGATGATCTGGAGTTTGTACCCCTGGGGAAGGAAGCAGGGCGTCTTGAGTGGGGAGGCGGTGGGTGTGGGGGGAAGAGCACGGGCTTGAGCCAGACACTCGGTCTGAGGCTGGGCTCAGCCCTGCTTGGCGTGTGCCTGGTGCTGGGAAAATGCACTGGCCTCTTTTTACCTTGTCTTCTCACCTGTGAAGCAGGAATAAGAATAAACTCCCAAAGAACATTAGACATGGATGTAAAGTTCCGAGTGTCGTGCCCGGCACCTGGTAGCTCTCATTCCCATCAACCAGTGGACCTGGGTCACGACAGGCACACGTGAGGGAGGACGACCCGGGGACGTGTCACGAAGAACAAAGCGTTACCAAAGGCCAAGTCTCTCTCTGAAAGCAACAGGTATTCCCAGGGCAGGACATGGCGGGGAAGGGACTCAAGCTCTGTTGGGCTCCCACTGTGTGCCAGGCGCCCTCACGGGGCTCCTGCGGCGCTGTGCTCACCGGGGAGGACTTGGTGGCGGCCCAGTTGCAGCCAGACTTCACACCTGGGTCTCCCCGCACCACAGCCTACTGCCCTGTGGGGCTAACCACACACACGCACGCACGCACGCACGCACGCACACACACACACACACACACACACACACACAGCCCTGTCCCTCCCTAGAAGCTAAGGTGATGGTCACACCCACATCCTGGGCGCTTCTGAGGCGGGCACAGAGCAAAGATGGGAGCCTGCAGGTCAGGAGAGCCGAGCCTGGGTTCTGACATCATCACCTAGGACCTCGGTGGCCCTGGCCATGGTGTCTGATCTCAGGGCGTCAGCGTCTCCATCTGCAAAATGGGGTCAGTGACACCTGCTCTGACCATCACACGGGCTGTGCGGATGTGAGGCCGTGAGAACAGAGTGACAGACCCCGACGGCTGCACTGCGCCATGCAGGAAGTGGGGAAGGAGGGCTCGCTGACAGGGGCAGAGAGAGGGCAGGGCACGAGCAGGGGAGAGGACAGGACGAGGGGCCAAGGGAATGTGGGGGGGAGAAGCAATGGCCCTCAGAGAGCTGGAATGATGGCCAAGGGTGACAAGTGAGGAGGAAACAAGAAGAGAAAAAGGAAACGAAAGCAGAGGAAAGAGGGGAGACACAGAGCGAGACAG
Source organism: Aethalodelphis obliquidens (assembly GCF_003676395.1). NCBI lineage: Eukaryota > Metazoa > Chordata > Mammalia > Artiodactyla > Delphinidae > Aethalodelphis > Aethalodelphis obliquidens. The sequence goes on from NW_020837955.1 coordinate 16,367,737, forward strand.
TGAGGGAGAGCTACAGCGCGAGGGGGTGGGAGGACACAGATAATAAACTCCCGTGACCTGTGCTCATACTGCAGCAACGGTGAGGTTTGGCCAACATGGCCGACGCAAGAGATCTGAGCCTTCCTGCTAGCCTTGCCCTGGGCAGGTTGGTTAACTGCTCTGAGCTTCGGTTTATCAGTCTCTACAATGGGAACAGGGAGCCGGGCTCTGTGAGTGCAGCTGACGACACTGAAGCACCACCGAGGAAGCGCGGGCTGGGCGGCCTTGCTCACGCGGGCGCACATCTGTTCACATGTCACCGGATGCTGCCTTGATCAATGGCATGAGATTTTCAGAGAATGGGGTGGAGGGGCCTGAGCGCAAACGGGACCTGAGTTCTGGGTGCCAACCAGCTGGGCTTAGCTGTCAGCTCCACCAGGGACAAGAAGAGCTGGAGACACAGACTGAACAGAATCCAGGAGAAAAGGATCCAAGAGTCACAGGGAAAGCAAGCATTTCGGGACTGCCCTGCCCCGGGCTGGCCACACCCACCATCTCGTTCTCGAACCACAGGAAATAGGAGCAGTAGAAGTCCCCCTCGCGGGACAGCAGCGTGGTGTAGCCCTTCTGCAGGTATCTGCGTGCCAGCTGGATCAGAGACCAGACCTGGGGAGAGGAGACAGTGCTCATCTCTGCAGCCTGTGGGGCGGCCCTCTATCCACGGCAGGGGCTGGGTTCAGGCTCTCAGATCCCGAGGGGAGGAAAGCACTCAGAGAAGGAGCTCCTGGAAGGCCAGGGGCCTCTCCTGCTCATCTTCTTCCTTAGTGTCCGGGCCCAGCCGTGGCTCAAAGCAGGAGCTTAATAATAAATGGGTGATGGATGGATGCATGGATGGACTAGCCACCCCTCCAGTTACTGTGACGACAAAATATACGTATAAACACTTTATGTACCTTTACTATACACACAAGCCATAAAGAGTAGATTCATCTTTCAGGCCAGAACAGAGCCAGGGACTTAAGAGAAGATGAGGGGGTGGCCCCCTGGAACCCTCCTGCTGTCGAGGGCCAGCCACTCACCTGGGCCCCTCAGGACTGAGGATCTCTGGCACAGGCTCTATGCCATAAAGTTGCTGGAAAAGTGTTTGAACGCACAGAGTGCCCTGGTCCGGGAACGTCCTCTGCTCCAGGGCGAAGTCTGAACGAGGGCTCACCAAGGGCACCGACGGGAACACAGTGACCGAGGGACAACGTGCCTCAGATTCCCTCCGCGAGATTCTCCTGCCTAATTCAAGGCATTCTGACGCTGCCTGTGAACTGCCCTAGGGAAGCTGGCAGCAGGGGCAGCTCTGCTCCCCCACCTCCCAGGGCCTGGAAAGGCCTGCTGCGCTCTCACCAAAGAGCTTAGAAAAAGCTTAGCGGCAGGCATACAGGAGCTACTCCAAACTTGCCCACAACACAATGTCTAATGAAACCTGCAAACAAATACACGGGTTTGCTCTGTTTTTCAGGAAAGCAATTCGACAACATGTATCGATAACCTTAAAAACACTCCTTCCATTTGCCTTTGTAATTCCATTTCTGGGATTCCATATTGAGAAAATAATCAGAGACGAGGACAAGGATGTATGCCCAGAGGCATGTGCCGCAGAATTACTTACAACCGAAAGAGCCTGGGAACAATCTAAACGTTCAACTAAGTACATGACGTTACGTTCACATGATGGACTATTGTGGAGCTGATGATAACCACGTTGATAAAGAATTAATGACATGAGGAAATGCACCAGATATAAAGTGAAGTGAAAATGTGGTAAACACACTGCTTACACAGAATGATCTCAACTATAACAAACCGCACAGAAAAACAACGAAAAGAAATGTACCAAGATAACCCCAACTAGCTCCAGAAGGAGACGAAGATGCCGGGAAGGATGGTACCAGGAAATGCTCAACCAACTCCAGCTGCGGTCTGTGCCACATGCTGTGTTAAGAATATTACATGCATCATCTCATACACTTATAATCTCCGCAGCAATTCTATGATGTCACTAGAGTTACTATCCTCTTTTACATATAAGAAAACTGAAACTTAGACTTCATAATACCCCAGCTACACAGCTAGTGAGTGGCAGAGCTGGGTCTCCAACGGGCCTTTTGTCAGGATCTTGTTTTAACCATTATGATACACCTTATTTGTATACACAATGTATATGAAAATATATAGTTTTTTAGAAAGTGGCAGAGGTCCTCTGTTCTCCCCACCAAAAATACTAGTTTGCTATGAAGATGAATCAAAGAAAAGGACCCCTGGAGACTGTTTCCTTCATAGAAACCACCTAGTTTTACATTCTGATACTCAAGTTGATTAACCCATGTGTCTTCTTTCTGTTTTAATGAACTCAGCCAACACTTATCGGGCACTTATTTATGCCAGGCACTGAGTTAGGCCCTGGCCATTTCCTCCCCTGAACTCGCTGCCCAGACTCTGCTGCTCCAGGCACACTGACACACCTGGGAAGGTGGCCCTGAGTGCCGACCGGCATCCTGGGGTGACGAAGATGGGCAACTATTCTTAGGACCCTGAAGAGCTGGGTGCAGACACCAGGAAGAGTGCCATGAAGGGTTCTGGCGGGGGTGCTCAGAGCCTCCCGGGAGCCCGAGGGTGGGGGCTAGTCCTCTGGGCAGGGGTCAGCACACCCATCTGATGCGTGAGGAGAGGGCCCAGGCCAGGCCAGGTTACCTTGGTTCTGACGAAGGTGGCCAGGGGCCCCCTGCCCAGCTCCGATGAAGTCCTTTCAGTGCTGCTGAGGGAAGGGGCCACCATCTGGCCGGTGGTGCGGTCCACGTAGATGAAATGCACCAGGCCGGGGAAGTCTTCCAGGTAGGTGAGGGTCTGAGTTAAGGTGCTTGTTAAGCCAGAACCAGGGAGGGAGCTCCTCTGTCCTCGACCTAGGCTTCCAGTGAGGCCCGCCACCCGCCCCCAGGATCCCCCCCCTTTCCCAGGTCTCTCTTTACCATCGAACCTCCACCCCTGAGAAGGTCTAAGATGCAAATACAACGGATCCTTGGCTCTGGCACATTTAATGCAGGGAGTTCTGGTCCCACAGGAACATGTTATGTTCATGTTTTACCATTTTCATGCGGGATGGGTTTAAATGATACACATGCTGCGGCTGGTATGAGAGCAGAGCTATAGAGCTGAAGAGTGAGGCTAGCTGGCCGCCCACCCACCCGCCTCACCGTGATCCTGTTCACCTCTACACTTCATCTCCAGAGGCTGGAACGTTCCCATCTGAGAGGAAGGGCAGTGGCTGATGGCTAGCAAGGCCTTCTCACCTGTGCATTGAAGACCGAAGTCTCCAGAGACAGGAGGCCACACCCTTTAGAGATTTTAATACAGAAAAAGCTGTTTCATATAAAGTTCCAGGGAAAATCAGTATTTGGTAAAATTAGTTCTGTAATAAAAGGGTAAGTCTTGGAGGTGGCTTTTCAAATGGGGACAAATAAACACATTTACTGCAGGCCTTCTCAGAGCCTTCACGTGCCACTGTGTACTGTGACCTCTAAGAAGGACGTGGACACTCAAACCTACCCAACCCCAGGCCCCTGTCCCTCGTGGGAGACCCACTGCCACCTAGCTGGCTGGACAACACCGACATAAACGATCCCCAGGGCTCTCACAAGTAACCGTGGGAGAGCAGGAATTTCTGAAATTCCAGCTGTGGAGTGTTCCTACAGACAAGGCCCCTGGGACACTACCTCCTACCATTTTTCTTCAGAGAAAGGAAGCTGAGGTGGTGAAATATATGCTCTTTCTTCCCAAAGCCGCAGCCCTTCAAGTGAGTGGGTGGAGGAGGCAGGTAGTCCCGAAAGGCCTCCTCAGGGCCAGCCATCAGGATATGACACCATGGTGACATTCCTCCTGCTCTTCACCAACAGGAAGTCCTTCCAGTCTGCCAGCTTTTCTCTGCCGAGGAAGCAGGGGGAACAGGGCTGGGGTCAGGTGCGCCCCAGCTCCTGCCCTGGCCGCCAAGGGGCCACACCGACACTTACTGCATGAGCGTCTGGACCTGGTCCTGCAGGTGCTGGGGCAGGGAGGGGCCTCCCCGGCCCGGAGCCGTGGTCAGGAAGCTGAGCCGGTAGATGGCGCAAAGCTGCTTCTTCAGCCTCCCGCATGCCTGGAGCAGCCTGGGCACAGAGAGGTGAGATGTCACAGCCGGAAGGGCCCTAGAAGGGCACGCCCAGGATGGTACCCCATCCCCTGTGATCACCCTCCTCCTGGACTGACGTACAGCACAGCTGATGCCCCACACCCTGGCCCTCACTGAGCCAGGAGGCAGCTTCCCAGTTTTCCCCCAGTGTGTGCTCTGAGCACTTAGAACCTCATCCAACCTCATGGTTTATTTTATGGAGAAACAAGGGGTAGTCACTCGCCCGAGGTCACACACTGAGTCCGTGCTGGAGCCGGGCCTCTGCTGGCCGTGTCGGGCCCTCAGGCCCTGCTCCTCAATCTCTGTCCTCTCTGCTCCCAGCCTCCCCTCAGCATCCGTGGGCTGGACCCGCCCTCCCAGGACCCCCTCTGCCCTCAGAAGCGCCTTCCTGAGCATCCTCTCCCTCTGGGCCTGGAGGAAACTTGCTCCTCTGTCCAAACGACTCCCCCCTTGACCTCAGAGCCCACCACTCACTGCCAGGATGATCCGGGCTCACTTCTGGAGAAGGCCTTGGTCTTGAACTCCAGCCAGGTGCTCTGTAAGGAGGACAGGTGACAGGCAGCTTCCTGACAACATTCCCACAGCGAGGTCCAGGGGACACCCTACCTTGTGCTCTGAAAGGCTCCAAAAAGTGCCCTGCCTCCATGGCTTATTTAGGCCCAGCACACACCTGCCATCCACAGCCAAGCTAGGTCTCTGGCAGGTCCCCCAGCACCCTGCACCCCACTGTACACCAGGCTACTCACTGAGCAGGCAGGTATTTAAAGAGCAGTTTCTGTGTGCCAAGTACCAGGCTCACTGCCTCGCTGGCAGATACCATAAACCAATGATGCCAGCGTGACAGGTAGGCGCCTCAAGGGAGAGGCGGACGCAGGCAAGAGCTGGGGTGCTGACCCCCCTCAGGGGAGCTTTGCATCCTAACACGTGCTCACTGGAGTGCGCTGGGCACGGAGAGATGCTGAGCGCTGCGGGCTGACTGTTAATTTGCGTCTGGGCTTCAGTTGGCTGCTCTGCCTCTTCTAACCCCTCTGCTCGTTTTCAGACCAGTGCAAATTCCGTGCACAACAAATCTCAGTTCCTTGAGCCCTGCCAGCTACACGAGTGGCCTCAGATCTCAGCCCAGTGTTCTACCCTTGAGAGCTCCCCCCCAGGCTCCGGCCTGGGCTGTGCCCCGTTTCCTGCTCTGCTTGCGCACTGTCCCAGGGTCTTGGCCTCATCTCCCAACCTGGGTTCTACGCCCCCTGTGGGTGCAGCGGCCTCCCTGTGTCCTGCACGTCTGAGACCAGCCAGGTGGTGAGGGGTGTGGCGGGCAGACCGCTGGCCGTCGCTGAGCCCTCGAGTTGGGCTCTGGCTCCACTGCTCACCAGTCCAGTAACTTTGGCCAAATCACCATCTATCTGAGCCTGGGTTTCCTCATCTGAAAAATGGGAGCTATAACTTGTCACACAAAAACGTTTTGGAAATGTCAAGTGCCACTGCTGGAAGTTTCTGTTTCTGTTTCCTAATGGGGGAAACAAGGATCACAAGCCCACGGTGGGGTGGGGCAGGGCCCAGAGCCTGGGCCCCTCACCTAGTGTGGACAGAATGGGCCCTGCGCCCTCTCCCCAAGGTGGGGTGTCCAGGGCTTGCGTCTCACCTGAAGCTCTTGCCCACCTCGATTCTTGACAAACTTGTCCATCCTCTGGCGTAGGTCCCCCATGAGGGGGTGGGACCGCAGGGCACTCCCGGCCTCCTGCCCCTCCTTCAGCTTCTTCTCCAGTAGAGAAAACCCATCCAGCAGCTGGTACAGGGCCAGGGCCAGGGCCGTACTGGGGCTCTAGGGTTAGGAGAGCAGGGCAGGGCAGACAGGGGCAGCCGTGGGGCGGGCATCTAGGCTAGGGCGTTGCCAGGGCAGGCGGGAGTGCTCGTACCTTGGTCAGGAGCACCATGTTGATGCCTGGCCACAGCGGCAGGCAGTACATGGTGTGGGGCACCATGGGGCAGTAGCTCTCTTTCACGGTGGCATCCAGGAAAATCCTTCTGGGGCTGGAGGGTCCTGGGGAGCGAGGGACCAGCATCTGGAGGGTGTCCTCAGCCATCTGCGGAGGAAGAGGAGCTGTCAGCAGGAAGGGGTGGGCAGGCGTCTGGCCTCCTCCCCACATTGGGTCCACCCCCAGCTGCCCACTTGCCGTCCTCCCTGTGAACCACGAGGCATAAACTTTTCTAGCCCCAAGAAATCCCAGTTCCTAAATCCCTGCGCTCTGCTGCGGCTGCCCTGGCAGCTCCTGTCCTGCTGCCCCTCTCTCTCTCAACATCCTCGGGGCCCTTCTGCCGGGAGTCAGGACTGGATACCACACGGGGGTAGCGGGTGGTAAGAAAGGACAAGAAAGGTGGGAAAAGCAGCCGGCGTGGGGTGGCATGAAGGGGAGGAGGCTCCTCTACAGCTTTCTGTACACGAAGCATTTAAAGCTGATTAACACCTGTCATTTCACCACCTTCAGGACATCCCGACAGTCATTCAAGGGGGGCAAGTGGGGCATAACAGGGCTAAACAAGCAAGACAACCAGCCTTACGAGGGCTCTGAGTAACAAAGTCTTTACGGGCAAAAGCAAAGAATTAAGGAAATCGTTAGGGATGCCACAGAAACTTCTCTATAAGGAAGTCTTCCGATAACAGCAGAGGACTCCGTACAACACACTGGCTGTCCAGGAATTTGCTAAGTAAACAATAACGTGCGCACGCAATGCACCCTGAACAGCCTTGTTAAGAAGCACCCTGCTGAGGAGCGCCTAGTTAATGGGAAAACGCTCAGAAACAGAAAGAATAACGAAGCACATCAGGATTCAAATTTAGTAAAAGAAAAAATATCTATGTCGTGTGTGTATGTGTCAATGCACATATAAAGTCATAGAAAGACTAGAAGGAAACACTCCAAAATCTTAATAGTAGTTAACATCTGGGGCTGGGATCTGAGAGTGATCTTTTTCCTTTTCCGTATTTTACTTCTGTTTATCCCAATTTTTCTACAATGAACGTATTTACTTTCTCATTTAGAAACCATTAAAAATTAAGCTGGACTTTCCTCCCAAGAACAGTGAGGGTGGGGATTTCTCAGGAGTGGAGGCCAGATGTCTGGGGGAGGGGGAGGGGAGGGAGGCGGTCACCCTCATCCACCACTCCCCCCGCCCCTGCACTGGCTGGCCAGCCGTGAGAGGGCACAGGAAGGCCAGCGTGGCTGGAGAGTCACCCCAAGAGAAGCCCTCAGAGTCTCCAGTGCTCACTGCAGCATCAGATCAGCTGGTGCCCCGGCCAAACCCCCCCACCCCCAAGCCCCCCAGGAGAAACTCACCTGGACATGGGGATCATCAGTGGGAGGGGTACCCCCATCCAGCCAGACTGTGCTACCTGCAGGCCATAGGTATTAACATAACAACATAAATAATGGCAAAATGTAAATACTGGCCCAACAGCCTGTCAGCAGGGGAGGATGGAGCAGAGATGGCCCCATGCCATCAGCAGCTCACGCACATTAGTGTGAGGTGGGGAGACTTCCCCTTCTCATCCTATCCCAAACTGGTGAGTGCAGGGCAAGCTCAGAGGTACCAGAGCTAGAGCAGCCTGGGCTGGGGAAGAGAGGCTCCCTGATGCCCCAGTGGGCTGTGGGGAGGAGCTCCTGCACGTGTACCTGGCGGTGCGGGGGGGTGTCCCTCAACCCCCTCCTCGGCCCCCAATCCCCCCCTTGTTTCTGCCCTCCCTAACCCTTCAGGCCCCTCCCTGGCTATAACAGTGCCTCTTCACTGGGAGGCAGCACACACTGTCTACAGTTCCCCATTTATTTAATCAATCAGCAAACTTTAACTGAGTATCTACTATGTGCTGGGAACTGAACTAGATTTCCTTTCCTAGGTCAGCTCACAAAAACCAGCTGAACCAACCGCATATTTGAAATATTGTAGGCTTGTAATAATAGTGCTCTCTCGTGTATTTCATTGCAAATAACTATCATTTATAATCATGTTTTTCTGGGGAAGCCTGTGTCTGTGTTTCAAACACCTGACTTACGAATGGATGAATGCAACTCCACCCATTTGTAAGCTGTGAGTTCCGTGCACTGTGGAACAGGCATTATTTACAGCTTTGAGGCATGAAAAAACTACTGAGAGAAAGGGGCCAGGAGGAGGAATGAGGGAAGGGAGCAGTGAGAAGAAAATGGAACTTCAGCCATTACCCCAAAGTAGTGCTTTTTGACGTTTTGGGCTCGTGGAGAGCTTAGAGAACCCAGGACAGTTATGATCCCAGCCACAGAGAAATGGACAAGCAGGGAAGAATTGGCACATGGTCTCAGGGGTCCCAGGCTCCTTTTTTGTTTTGTTAATAATATTTCCAATATTTTTCGTTTCTTTTTATTGTTTACCCACATACTTTGGAAAAGCAGGTAAGCTATAAACCATATAGACTGAATATTTATATTTTAAATCACTGTACTAGAAATAAAATGATTATTACTTATTTGATTACTTATTAATTATAAAAAAGAAAGAGAAGGCAAAGAGCACATATATGAGAGATGAATTTTTAAATGATATCAACTTGTCATAAAAAATTTTAGGGATCCTTTGAGTGGCCTTAACAGTCCTTGAATTCAAGCTGGAGCCGGAAGGGTAGACAGAGGGTTTGCTGCACACAGTGTCCTGGGCTCTAGGAATTTGGGTGTCTGTGCCTGGACCCTTACAGGGCGTTGGGATCCACTGAACCCTAAGACAGATTCTCCCAGGGCTGCCTATCCGCCTTGCCTTCTCCAGGTCCCTGTCCTGTGCCCCTCCTCCTCTCCAGGTCTCACCTGAACTCTGCTCCCCGGGAGAAGGAGCTGGTGTGAAATACTCCTCAGGGAGGGAGAGGCTGTCTGTCTCCTGGGAGGGAGAAGGGGCAGCTGGGTTGAGGTCTCAGAGAGGCTCTCCCAGGGGGCTCGACCCTGGTCCCTGCTCTCTGGGGAGAGGCTGAGCCTCCCCTCCCCTCCCCCTCCCTCTCACCCATCCCCCTCCCTCTCACCCATCCCCCTCCCTCTCACCCATCCCCCTCCCTCCCACCCCTCCCCCCTCCCTCCCACCCCTCCCCATAACATAGCACATACAGTCCCTGCAGAACTCCTGGTTGGGTCTGCAGAACAAGAGCTCCAGGCCTGCTGCACGGGGATGCTCTGGCTGCGGAGGGGCCTCTGTGGGGAAGGCTGCAACAGATCCGGGGATGCTAGTTAGAGCTGCCTGCCTGGCTCCTCTGCCTCCTGCACTTCACAGCGCAGCCCTGGGGGGCGGGGGCCGCTAGTCCCTGCGCACACTCCACTGTGCAGCCCTGGGTGTGCACCCTCACTTTCCAGGGATGTTTCAATTTTAGAAATTCCAGAAAGTCCAACACATTGGCACCCAAACCACTGCCAGCACTTACTGAGAGTGTTCACTACACCCCAGGCACTGCTGAGCTCTAGGTAAACTGTTTCCTTTATTCCTCATGACAACCCTGAGAGGTAGATGCCATCGTTGTCCCATTGCACAGATAAGGGAATCAAGGTTCAGATGGGGTAAGTACTTGCACAGCAAACAGCTGAGTGGTAAAGTTGGGACTATGTTGGGACTATTTTTGGGACTCCAAAAATCTGCACTTTTAACCCACTAAACTACATGCATTCTAGAATTCCCCTCACATCTGAAAGCAGCTGGAAAAAAGTCATGCCCAGCCACATGCCCAGGACTGTGACTTGGAAACCACAGCCTCCCCAGCAGCCTGCCCAGCACTCTCCTGACTGGTTTTCCAAGTCGCCTTCCTGAAGGCCTCCTGCTGCCCAGAGAGCTGCCCCGAGACCTGGGTGTCGCTGTCCTCCGCCATGCTCTCGCTGGGGTAGAGGTCCTGCACCAGAAGGATGAGGGCAAGGAGGTCGGGTGGGCGCAGGGAGCCGGCGCTGTGGCTGCGGAGAGAACAGGCAGCAGGTCAGCATGTGCCCGCTGCCCCCAGCCCACAGGTGGCAGTGGACAGGGGCAAGTAAGTTAAGGGAGTCTGGAGCATGATCCCTGCCCTCAAGGAGTTTACAAATGTGCCCGCTGACCTCATCCTTTCTGGAGAAAGTAACTCATCCATTTAAAAAATAAAACTTGGTTGTGTTGAAAAAAAAAAGTTACCAGTGGAAAACCACCAGGGACGAGTAACAGCATATCAGGAAACCCTAAATTAAGATTCTGAGACAGTGTTCCAGGAAGAAATAATTCAGAGAAGGAAGTGAGCTGAGAGGGGGAGAAGAACTGAAGAATCTAAGAAGGCTTCCTGGAAGAGATGGGTCTGGAAGGTTTCCCTGGCCCAGGAGGTGGTGCTTTTCAGGTAGGGGGGATAAGAAAGGGTGAAGGTGAGGGGACCCAGGGCCTCCGGGCCACCCCATGCTGGGGCCCTTGGACTCACCTGGAGTAGAAAGCCAGCAACTTGGAGTGCACGAGCAGGAAGGCATGCAGGGCCTCCTCGCCAGCCCGCCCAGGGCTGGAGTTGATGGCCTGGACGACGTGCCGCTCCAGCACCTCGATGCACAGCTCACATAGCTGAGGGTGGATCAGCCGCTCCACAGCCTGGGCATGCGGGCAGGGAGAGGAAGTCACATCACCCCCACACCTCCCGCTCCAGCCCCAGGATGGCAATACATTCACTCAGGCCACAGTGAGCACACACCACGTGCCAGATGCTTGGGAACAGGGAGGCTCGGACCAGCACAGAGTCTGCCCTTCTGGGCCTTAGTGTGGTCACTAGACTCTAGTGGATGAGACAGACAATATGCAGAGAAAGAGATAAAATAAGTGCTAACAACTGCTGTTACAGTATTGGACTAGAGAAGAAGAGCAGAGACCTAAGTGTGTAGGGTGTTCAAAGAAAATGTCCCTGAGGAGGTGACCTTTAAACTGATATCTAGAGAACAAGAAACCCCCGTCAGAGAAGGAGGGAGGGGCGAATGCCGCAAGCTGAGGAAAGAGCACATGCAAAGGCCTTGAGGTGGAGACAGAGTTTGGAGCAGTGCTGCCTAACTGATTACAAAGGCAACCCCTACACGTAATTTAAAATTTTCTAGTAACTACATTAAAAAGTAAAAAGTGAAATTAATTTTAATAATTGATTTAACCTAATACATCTAAAATATTATCATTTCAACATAAGGAATAAAAGCATTATTAATGGGATAGTTAATAATCCTATTTGACATTCTATTTTTTTTTTTTGCATTTGACATTCCTTTTTTGTCCTAAGTCATCAATATCCAGTGTATATTTTACAGGTATAGCATAACTCAATTTGGACTAACTATACTTCAAATATTCAACAAAGACATGTAGCTAATGACTACCACACTGGACAGAGTTGAACACAGAGTGCCCCGGAAATGGGAAGAAGTCCCGGGTGGGCAGTGCATGGTGAGTAAGGACAAGAGAGGCATGAGATGAGGCTGGGGCAAGACAGGCAGTGGTGGATCATACAGGGCCTGATAGGCTTGGTAAGGACTGTGGATTTTATCTTAACTGCATTAGGTCACCTCCTACAAGAAGCCTTTTGCTGATGCCTCAGAAGGAGTTGACCACGCCAACCTCTGTGCCATCATGGATTTTGAGAAACCCAACCTGGCAGCACCCAGTATACTTTATTGTTTTTAGTACATATGAATGGCTGATTTCCCCTCAAGGGCAGAGACTTTATTCATCTCTGTATTCCCAGGGCCTGGCACACCTCTTAGCATATGCGAGGTACTATATGTTTACTGGAAGACTGAATGAGTGGGGTGTGAAAATGAATTCCTTCAGATCTATTTTCCTGTTTACTAATTCTCTTTCCAGCTACGTCTCATCTATTATTTAACCCATCTCTTAAGGTTTTCATTTTAACAATTATGTTTTCACTTCTAAAACATCTATATGGGGTTTCTCCCTAGCTTTTATGTCTGCAAATATTTCCTGGTTGTTTTATGTCCTGTACCTAAAAATTCTAGTGTATCAAGCTCCTTGGGATCTACATCTGCTGGTGATTGATTTCCCTGACTCCTACTCATGGTGGCTTATTCTCTTGTGCATCTGACTGTTAAACTGTGAGCTCGTATTTGTCTGCGCTTAACCTGTCCTCAAAATCAACAGCTTTCAACATGTAGCTCCCAGACCAGCATAACCAGCATCACCTGGGAGCTAGTTAGAAATGCACATTGTAGAGCCTCCCACCCTTGGCCCCCACAGTCAATGAGAAAAGTGAGGCCCAGAAACCTATATCTAACAAGTCCTCCAGACGATTCTGATGCACACGGAGTGTGAGAATCACCGACTTAGAGAGAATCTGTGTTTGTCTGTACAAGGAGCAAGCGGGTGCTGCTGACGGCCACCTTACTCTTCAGGTCTGGGCTTAAGTAGGAGTTGCAGGCTCAGCTCTCCTGTCGCTGTTGGCCTAAGGTTTAGTTTTCTGGTTGTAGTGTTGGTACCGTCATCTGTACTCAGGCAATCTTGCCTTTAGTGCTGCTTATTTTTCACTACTTTCCACTCTAGTTTCAGCTCAATATAATTTGGGGGGTGATCAGAGTGGAGGGGGCTATCTTCAGAGATTTCCATAATTTACTGAGAGCCCAAAAACTGCATTAAAACGTCCATTTTATCCAAAATCTAGCTGTGTTAAGATAGGGAGGCCCATCAGTGTGCCCAGCCCAGCATGTGGCCAGAAAGAGCAACCCTCAGAAATGCATGGGCTTGAGGCACTGCCTGTGTCCTCACTCATGGAGGGGAGGGTGGTGTCAAAACATGGTCTTAATGCTGCTCAGCCCCTCTGACCTGACATCTCTGTGGCCCGAGGACTCCCGCACCCAGCAGTCACCTCCACAGCGAAACACTGCTCCTGCTGCCGCAGGCGGCCGTAGGTCCACAGCAGGCTCTGGAAGTGCTCCCACACCTGCACACGCTGCCCCAGGTCCGGGGGCCGCAGCCTGGGGGCAGAGCAGGGGAGACCCATAAGAAAGCCGGCTGTCCCCAGCTTCAGCCAAAGGAGCGGCCTGACATCACTGCCAGCGCCAGGCAAGCTCATGTGACATGACCAGACCCCTGCGGGAGCCCACACAGCACAGAGGGGGCGTGTCGGGCTCTGCCCTCTCTGTAGAGCCAAGTGGGATGGGCACAGAAGCAAGAGGTGGGCGCCTGAGCAGATCGCCTCACTTCTCAACCTCTCTCACACACACACACATGACAACAGCCAGCTAGAGAGACCCAGGAAGAGGCCAGGGGCAGAGTGTGACAGGCAGCTTCACTGAGGCTGGGTGCACACCGCCTGGCCTTGAGAGGGGCTCAGCACAGCACCCAGGGGACTCACTCCTTTCGGATGAGCTGGCCGTCCATGGTAACCAGCCCGAAGTGCACCTCGAAAAGGTACTTGAGCACGCACAGCTTCTGCCGCAGGTCCCCCTCGCCCTCGGTGTGGTCTCCATTGATGGCAATGAACAGGCACTCTCCAAACTGCAGGCACAGCGGTCAGTGGGTGTCAGCCAGCCCCAGGGGACCCCCTCACCTCCCCTGATCGCTGGGGACAGTGAGGGGGGCTCAGCTCCCAGGGGATTTTGTTAAGATGCAGCTTCTGCCTTCTAAAAGAGTCTGAGGTTCAAGATGAGGAGGAGGCGTGTGGACTGCCCAAGGAGCCGAGGGAAGAGGAACACGGGCCCCAGGGCCGCACGCTCACCAGGTGAAGGACGTACAGATAGTTGCCATTTTCCGTCGAGAAGCAGGTGTATGTGTCTGAGAGCTTCTCCAGCATCGTCATAGAGGAGATAATGACTGGGGCCAGGAGGGTGCTGAGCTGGTCCTCCAGGGCGGGAAGCTGCAAGAGGGGATAGAGAATAATACTGCTTAGTGTGCCAGACCCTGGGACAAAGGAATGGACAAGACCCAGGCCTTGCCATCAAGGGCTCCATAGTTCTAGACCCACCTGGGAGGCTATCACTGTCCTGACAGGGAGACACTTGGGTAGTAGTTAGGAAGGCTGGGAAGGGTCAGGCAGCTAATTGTGCTGCTCAGGCTGTGATTCTAGAAGGAAACATTAAGGAATTAGGCCACATTTCCATAGAGGAATGTTTGGGGCATTTAATAGAGAGCTGGCCAACTCTAAGAAAGTTCAGTATGTGTACCAAAGTCCATGCCCTTTGTTGCAGTTAAGTTCCCTTTGGGGAATGTATCCTAAGGAAAATAATCAGAAATGAGGCAGAGATACATGTGCAAAAATGTTCCCTACAGCGTAATTTATGGTAGAAGCAACTGGGAAGAATGTAAATGTCCAGTACCAGGGAAAGAGTTAAATAAACAACAGCACCTCTGAATGATGGGAGAACATATATATATACACACAGCGCTTAAAGTATCAGAGTGTTTCAGTGACACGGAAAATTCCTATGATACAATGTAATGTTTAAAAAAATGGTTGTGAATGCTCTGTATTTTCAAATGATAAAAAAAACAAGGTATTGAAAAACCAATGAGAAATTCACACTATTAAAGTTACTGCTTCTGAAGAGAAGGATCAGGAATGATCTTCCCCCCAGTTTTTACATCTTTCTGTACTTTCCCTATTTCAGTAACAAGTATGCTTTTACTTTTATAATCTCTTCACTCATCCATTCTCTCTGACCTCCAAATAAGAAACAGAACAAACAGACAAAACCAAAAAGAAACTGGACAAATTTGCTGAAGGTCTGGGAATAAAGATGGGATAAAGCCAAGGGAATGGTAATAACTCAAGTTCTCAACACTGGAATGAAAAGATAGGAGGAGACAGCTGACCTTCCCCATGCTGATCTCAGGAGCCTTGACTGAAACAGGGAGAAAGCGGAGTCCTAATTTTAACTTGTACACAAGGAGCTGAGTAAGACCTTGCCTTCAGAAGAACAGGCAAGCAGCCAGGGGTACTGTGCGGCACTTAAAATACAAGGGGGTCCGCGTCACGAGGGGTGTCGTTTCCTCCCACAGACTCAACGTTTAGGAGCCCAGCGCCGTGTCCACTGCTGCGGAGGCTGTCAGTCACCTGCGACAGGTCTCCACTCAGGCAGGCAGCTCCTCTCCTGACCACCCCAGGCCACACCCAGGCCCCAGCCTGCCCACCGCACACCTGTGAAATAAACCCGTGGTGTTTATTTGCCACCTGGCTCATTTTCTTTAGACTCTGAATTCCACAAGTGCAGGGTCACGTTGCTATGTTCACTGTAAACAGTCCATTCTCGATTAGTATTCGTTGAATGAATATCCCTTCACATAGGCAAACGTTGGTTGAATTATTCATGTACGACAATATTCTTGAACCATCACGAACCAATTATGTTAATAGAAATGTCACTTAAAAACCTAGATGGTGTATAGCAACTCACTTTAAAAGTAGTAGCTTTTTCTGTAGGGATATAGGTGTAGCAAGAATTCTTTTGGTTGGGGGGAAATTATAATCTTTGTGTAGCTAGAGTGTAAAGAGAATTCTCCTATATTACTTGGTGCGATTATAAAGTGGTACAGTATCTTTGAATGGCTTTTGAATCGATGATTCTACTTTTAGGAATTTATCCTAAGGAAATAATGAGATGTGGGATAAAATTCAAGCACAAATGTTCCCTACAGCAATAGCTACAGCAAACTAAAAGCAATATACATGTCCAGTACTGGGGAAATGGTTAAATAAATGATGCTACATTTATTCATATACTGAATATAATGTTTCCATTAAGATTTATGCTTTTGAGAATATTTAACAAAATGGAATAATGCTTTTCCTATAATGGCAAGTGAAAAAAAAAAACCAGGAAATAAAATTGTAAGTGTGGTATGATCCCAACTATTTATAAACGATAAAGAGCCAAAGAAAATATACTGAAGAGCTAATAGCTCAGGGTAGTAGAATTATGGGTCATTTAAAAACTATTTCTCTGTTATTTCCCAAATTTTCTACAATTAGTTCACATTATCCATAGGATCAGGAAAGAAAAGTGTTGGATACTTGAAAAATAAAACTTTGAAGACTTTTTTTCTTTACCTTAGTCATTTAGGAACTGAAAAGTCAGGAGTTTGTTCCTTTATGAGGTTTTTAATAAAGAGGAAGAGAAACACTATCAAATAGTTTGCCTCTTAAATTGACCAAGTTGGTATAGTGGTTTAAGAACTAAAATACTTTAAAATTCTTAAATTAAAAAATTATACATATTGACTGCTAAAAAATAAAAGAGCCTAACAGATAGACCTGTTTTTTAGCTTAAATAAGACCGCTTAAATGTCTATGATCTCTGACATGTCGTATCATTCCTAAAGAGTATCAGCGATGTCGAGGTGAGCTTGCTGATGTGGAGTTGGTCCGGCTGATGACCAGGCTCACTGGAGCAGGAAGGGCACTGAGAGGCAACCAGTCTGTGTGGCTGCAGAAATGCAAGGACTGTCTACTGCATCCCCAATACAAAAGTTTTTAATCCAAAATTAATCTGGAAAAAATTTCAAAATAAATTACTCCTTTAGAATGTAGAGCAGAAATTATCTAAGTGAAAATGACAACTGTCTGAGTTGTGATATTAAAGCGTTAAAATGGATATCCATATGCAAAAAAATAAACTTTATACTTTACACCACATACCAAAATTCAAAATGGATCATTAGACTGAATATAAAACCTAAAACTATAAAACTTCCAGAAGAATATGTGGGGAAAACTCTTTGTGACTTGGGTTGGGCAAAGATTTCTTAGATATGACACCAAAAGTGTGATCCATAAAAGCAAAAAATGGAAAACATGGAGTTATCAAAATTAAAAACTTCTGCTATTTGAAAGGTACTGTGAAGTAGATGCGAAGACAAGACACAGACTGAAAGAAAATATTTGCACAACATAGATCTACAAAAGGACATATCCATATCTAGGAAACTCTCAAAACTCAGTAGGAATAATAAGAAACAATCAACCCAATGAAAACTAGGCAAAAAGATTTGAACAGACATTTCATTAAAGAAGACATAAAGATGGCAAATAAGCACATGAGAAGATGCTCAAAATCATTAGTCATGAAGGAAATGAAAATTTCTTCATAGGGTGGGGGTGGGTCACTGGAGAGCATCAAGGGCTGACCCCTAAGGGTGCGCAGGAGTGAGGGGCGCTGGACCACACACAATGCCGTGTTCATCCCTCTGGCTGGGCCAGGACAGGTGGACAGGCTCTCCTGCCTCCTGGTAGTTCTGGGTTGTTCCCTCCCATCCGTCCCTCCTACCCTGCACTCACCCCTTCTCCCTCATTCTCCGATTGCCCAAACTTCAGCCGCAGACTCTCTTCAAACTCCTCGTCCATCCAGTAGAAGAGGACGTCTGCGCCCTCTGTGGCCACCAAGACGCACTTCATCTGCCAGGGAGAAGCAAGGTCAAGGTCACCTCCCAGCCCCACATCCATAGGCTTGGCCTGAGTAATGAACAGGATCATAATCCCGCAAACACCTACTGGCCTTTACTGTGCGCCAGGCACCACGAGGGCCTTCCTGGCGTTACTCTGCGCCACCCTCACAGCAACTGGACTAAGCAGGAATCTTCAGTTACTCCTATTTTTAAGTGACAGAAGTGGGATCCAAACCCAGGCCTGTCTAATGCCAAGGCTGGGGCTCTTTCCTGTGTTATCTGGCCTCTCTGAACACAGCATCAGACCCACCACCAGCCTACTGGGACCAAAGGCAAGGAAGGACCCAGCTCTTGATCTGAGCACGGCGTCAACTGTACAAGGGGGACAGGCAGTCAGGGCCTGGTCTGGAATGGAGGGCGGCTGGTGCGCCTCCCTCCAGGAAGTCCAGAAAAAATGTGCTTCTCCTCAAGTCACAGGTAGCTCCAGAGGACGAGCTTCAAAGCCCACAGGCAGGGGGTTCAGTATTACAGGAGTTTGATTCACAAGTTCCTCCTGCTCTGGTGGACACAAAGGCAATGTGACCTTGGCCACGGCTCATTCTCACTCCTGCTTAGCTGCTGCTTCCTCAGCCACCTCCACCAGTATCTCCTGCCCTTCCGGACCTCCTTCCCCAGCACCCACACATGTACCCTCTGTGCCACACATTATAATGCTTGACTATATACAATGTGTTTTCACATTCACCAACTGGTAGATTCTTAATCCAGAGCTTCCCATGCTGGGCCTTGGCCCTGTGAGGTGCAGCAAGACATTGATCTTCTCAGCGCTTAGGGAAGCCTGACCATGCCTGGTGAAGCCAGAGCTGTCAGGCCAGCTGCTTGCTCCAGTCAAGGGCTTCAAACCTTCTCCTATACCTCAGCATGTCACACAGATATGCACGCATCACCCACGTGCTAGGACGTGGTAATGATGAGGAAGCTCTGTTCTAACCCTTCCATGGTGGATGTCCAGCTTCCTCAACAGGATCATAGCATCTCGAGGCCTCCGACTCAGTAACATTCTTCAGGATCCCCTACGTGACCAGCTTAGTGGTACTTACCGAATTCCTCCCAAATCTCTAGTTGGTTTATCAACTTTAACTCGGAGAACCTAGCTTGATGGTGTTTCCAGCACAGTGAAAAACAAAGAATGTATCCTAGTCCCATGGAATTGCTAAACACTAGGCAGAGACTGGGAGAGCAATGGAGTGTGAAGGAAAGGTTGCTGGACGAGGGCAGGTGGGCTTGACGGGAAGGGAGTGCATGGGCTGGAGAACAGTGGGCTGGAGAATGGAGGCTATGAACAGCAGAGAGCCCCCGTAGGCTGGTAAGGGTGTGGATCTTGGATGGGTGGGGTCAAGGTTACGGAGGCTATTGTCCTGGTGCGGGGTAATGTGGGTCCACTCCTTGGTGGAGGCCAGGGGAGGAAGGGGCTGATTCAAGAGGTGTAGCTTAGAGACTTGGTAGGCCATGATGACCTCCTGGATGCAAGGGAGGAAGGACAGAACAGGCAAAGTTGACATCAGGATGCAGAGCTGGGACAGGGGATGGAGATGAGATGACTCTGCACAGCCGGCGAGAGCTCAGTCTACTACCTACCTCACCCTGTCCACCTCCCAGAGCCCGAGTAGCCCCAGGGTGGGTGCTGCCTGCCTCCATCTCAGGCAGGATCATCTACCTTGGCAAGGAGCACAGCGGAGCTTCCAGACAGCCAAAGATTCAGAAAGGGCTGCGGTAGACAGACTCAGTGACCAGTTCATGGAGAGCAGCATAGCATCCCAGGTCCTGCTTAAAACAGGGAGGTCATGAGGGCAAGCAGAGGCTCTAGTTCCAGCTGCTGCCTGTTCCCAGGAGTGGACAAGCTGGTGAAGGACAGAGTGGTCAAAGGTCTCTCTCTGGCTCTAAGGCCTTCTGCTCAGAACATACTCCCCTTGGCCAGGAGGTGTCCAAGTGCCCCACATTCTGCCCACCCTGCCCTCCCACAATGGAGAACACGAACCCGGCACGCACAGTCCTTTGGCCATAGCACGTGTCCACAAACATTAATTCTCACCTACTGTTTCCTTCTGAGCATTCTCACTTCCCCATGGGTCACTCTGAGCCATGGTGTGGTCAGCAAACCCACCCTGAGCAGCCCCGGGAAGCCTGCTATGAGTGACTATTGGGAAACAGCATAGCACATCCCAGGGAGACAGAAAAGCAGTCCTGGGGAAGAGAGGAGGCATCCTAGGGTAATGCAATGAATGGCAGTAAAGCAATACAACCGCCAGGGGAGACCCGGTTCTAGTTTTGTCTTTGCCAAGACACTTAAACCTCTCTGAGCCTCAACCTCTGGCTCCACCTCCCTCCAGGGTTCTAGTGAGAGCCTGGGAGTAACCAGGCAGACACACCCCTAGCAAACTTTCTTACACAGAGGTGGGGTGGGGGCTCGTTATTCTTACTTCCCAGCTTCCCCTCCTCAAATAACAGGAGAACTAAACTGGTTTCAGAACCACTCATATTTTGATGATAAAAAGCAGGAACAATATAAAGCTTTAGCTTAATTAGGAAACCAAATACTGTAAACAAACAAGACACAAGAAAGGGCTATTAGGGGCTCAGCATCTTGTGCAACGTGAGACTCACTACATCACCAGCATGACTGACCTTAACGCCATATTCCCAGAAGAATGGAAATGCTCTTTAGGGGACGTTAGGTTCTACTTTTATTCCACAAGGTTGCTGGAAAGAGAACCTCACCGGTGTTATTTTCTGATTATTATTATCTGATTATGTTATTTTCTGATTATTTATGCTCTGAGGGAACACAGGACTCACCGGAGCCCCAGATGGCGCCGGGGCAACCTGGGGAAACGCCCCCACGCCCATATTCGCCATCCTCCCAGCAAACTGCCCCTATGGCCGCCGCCCCTGCCTGCCAGCAGCCCACACCCTCACAGCCTCGTCCTTGCCCCTGATGGGCTGGAGGACGCAGGAGGGAAGACCTGCAGAGCGCGCCCGCCGAATGGCAGGCCTTCCAGTTTGCCCTGCACTTTACAGTTTATGCAGCAGTTTCACCCCCAAGTACCCCGAACCTCACAGATACCCTGGGAAGAAGGCCCGGCTTGTGACTACTGCCCCACTTCGTAGCTGCAGTAACTCTGGCTCCGAGAGGTGAGGCGACGGGCCCACAGCCCCACGCCGGGTGGGTGAGGCTGGACGCCCCCACTTCCGGGAGGGAAGCGCCGGCGTCCCGGAGTAAGCCCCACCGACTACCGAGGCCCTCCGACAGTGCCGGAGGCCCACATACCGCGTAGTACCCAGACACCCGCCAGCCTGCCAGGAGCTCCCGGGCGCGCTTCCGGGTGTGGCCACGTGACCGCCCACGTGACGCCCGGGGAGGGACTGGAAGCCCGCCCCGCCTCTGCTTGGCTTACGCCTCTGCCTGTTGTTCGCTTTGCTTCCGCTCGGAGGCCGGGCCCAGCGAACCCTGACTCCTGCGCTTTGACTCCTGCCGGGCGGTGGCCACATTCCTCCCGTCAACAAGGAGGGCACTGTGGGGAACTTTGCAGGCAGCCGTCAGAGGCACCTGCTGCTTCCGGCCCTGCAACCTGCCTTAGCTCAAGCCACTCCCCACCGAGGTACTAGGGAAGTCTCCATTTACAGAAGAGGAAACTGACGCCCAGAGAGAAGAAATAACTTGCTGAGGGGCCGAGTTAGGATCAGAACGCAGGTTTCCCGGCGCCCCGCTGGGCTCTTCCCCACCCTCTGGCTTTTCTTGCTGAGCTGCAGTTCTGGGTGGGAGCTGCCCTTCTGTCACCGGTTTCCCTCAGCTCCTTGAGAGGAGAGGCAACCTGCAGAAGGACGCAGTTACCCCCAGAGTACCACCGCTGGACTTTCTTTATAAGGGTTCTCAATCCATTTTGGGGATAGGGGTGCACATCAGGGTCTTTGTTTTGAACCTGTGTTTGCTAGTCTCTTAAATTGTATGTGTAGTGGCTGAAGGTGGGGGGAGCTGATGAAGATAATGGAAGGGATGAAATTCCCACCCAAGCCACCCCTTAGTGCCCTGGTGCCACCTGCGAGCTTTGAGCACAGCCCAGCAGGGGATGACTTTCGAGGACTGGCTGAGGTACAGCAGTTTGAGCGCCACCTGGGGCAAGGCAGGGGCCAATAATTAATGCCTCCACCACCTGCAGACAAAGCGAGTTATCACTCTCCACGCCCCCCTTCACCGCCCACCCCTCCCAGCCCACCTTAAGCCCCAGACCTTCCAGCCCCCCATCTACAGCACACAGCCCCTCTGCAGGCATCTCTGCAGCCCACAGTTGACATCATTCTGGCTGCGCACTCTTTACCCTGCTATTTTCACTCACCATGTTTCTCTGTGTCAAACATTTCCTGAGCATGAATTTCAGTGGTTGAATAAATTCCACCAAATAGATATGCTGCTGTTTACGTACTCACTTCTGTTACTAGTAGTTTTCATTCCTGCCAGCAACATCAACGTCCTAGTTTCCCCACATCTTCACCAACACTTTTTTTTTTTTGGCAGTATGCAGGCCTCTCACTGTTGTGGCCTCTTCCGTTGCGGAGCACAGGCTCTGGACGTGCAGGCTCAGCGGCCATGGCTCTCGGGCCCAGCCACTCCGCAGCATGTGGGATCCTCCCGGACCGGGGCACGAGCCCGTGTCCCCTGCATCGGCAGGTGGACTCTCAACCACTGCGCCACCAGGGAAGCCCCACCAACACTTTTATTGTCTATTATAATTTAGCCATCCTAGTGGGTGTGAAGTGATAGCTCATTGTGATTTTGATTTGATACTGAGACTAATGATGTTCAACATCTTTTCATGTGATTTTTGACCATTTTCTTGGGGAAATGTTTATGCAGATTCTTTGCCTGTTTTAAAATTGTCTTTTTATTATCGAGTCGTGTTTGTTATATATTATGCATACAAGTCCCTTTTTAGATATAAGATTTGCAAAAATGTCCTCCCGTTATGTGGTTTCTTTTCACTCTCTTAATGGTATCACTTGTAGCACGAAAGTTTTCAGTTTTGATGTAATTCAGTTTATCTGTTTGTAATTATGTCCAGGTTTTGATGTCAACATAAATTTTTATTTCACTTGGGTAAACACCTAGGACTGGGGTGGCTGGGCTGTATGGTAAGTGTATGTTTAAGTTTATATTATACTGCTGAACTGTTTTCTAAAGTGCATGAACGATTTTACATTCCCTCTAGCAATACTAAGAGTTTTAGCTGCTCTGTAGCCTCCTTAGCGCTTGATATTATCCTTTTCTAACTTTAGCCATTCAAGTAGGTATATGGTGGCATCTCATTGTGGTTTTAATTTCCATTTTCCTGGAAAATGGAAAATGAACTAATGATGTTGAACTTCTTTTCATGTGCTTATATGCCATCTGTATCTCTTCTCTGGTAAAGCATTCAAATCATTTGCCCGTTTTTAAATTGGATCATTTTTCTTATTATTATTTATATGGTTTCTTTATGTATTTAGATACAAATTCTTTATCAGATATCTGTTTTGCATTATTATTATTATTTTTGCCAGTCTGTGGCTTTGTCTTTTCATTCTCTTTATGCTGACTTTTGAAGAACAGAAATCTTTGTGCTTCTTTGTGTACTGTCTATTGATAAAAAGTCTTCACCTAAGCCAGGGTCACAAAGATTTTATCTTGTGTTTTCTTCCAGAAGTTTTATAGTTTTAGGATTTGCGTTTAGGTTGGTGATCCACTTTGAGTTGATTTTTGTAGGTGGTGTGAGAGAAGGGTTCAGATTTTTTTTTTTTTTTTTTTTTTTGCATATAGATGTGCAGTTTTTCTAACATCATTTGCTGAAAAAATATCTTTTCATCACTGAATTACTTTGACACATTTGTCTCAAATCAATTGCCCATATATGTGTGGATATATTTCTGGACTCTATTCTGTTCAATAAACTTAGAGGGATTCAGGTCACACCAAGGATTTTACTGATTTTCTCAAAGAAACAGCTGTTGGTTTCATCAGTTTTCATTGGTTGCCTGGTTTTTATTTCACCAATTTCTACACTGATATTTACTCTTTCTTTTCTTCTGTTTACTTTGGTTTTAATTTGCTCTTTTTTTTAATAGTTTCTTAAGGCCGAAACTGACCCATTGATTTGAGACTTCTTGTCTTTTCTAACAAAGGAGTTTACTGCTGTAAATTTCCCCCAAGGTACTGCTTCTCAGCACCCACAACTTTTGATGTGTTGTCTTTTCATTTTTAGTTAGTTCAAAATGCTTTCTAACTTCTGTTTTGATTTTTTTGACCGGTGACTTATTTAGAAGTGTGTTGTTAATTTCCAGACATTTGGAGGATTTCCATGTATCTTTCTGTTATTGGTTTCTATTTCAATTCCATTTGGTCAGAGAATATGCTTTGTGTGATTTGAATACTTTTACATTTATTGATGGTCTAGGGTATGTTCTATCTTGGCGAATGTTCCATATGTACTTGAAAAGAATATGGATTCTTCTTTTGTTGAGTTGAGGGATCTATAATTGTCAATTAGGTTAAGTTGGTTGATAGCAGCATTCAAGTTTTCTATATCCTTAGTGGTTTTCTGTGAAGTTATTATATCAAATATCGAGAGAGTGGTATTGAACTCTCTAATCATAATTGTGGGTTTGTCTGTTTCTCCTTGTAGTTGTCATCTTTTACTTCATATTATTTTGAAGCTCATTTTATATTGATGCATAAACATTTATGATTGTTATGTTCTCTCAGTGTATTAACCCCATACCATTATGAAATTATCTTTTAATCTTTGGTAATATTTATTGCACTAAATCTACTTTGTCTGAGAATAGTATAGCTACTACAGCTTTCTTCTGATCAGTGTTAACATGGCGCGTGAAGGAGTTCAGGACATGCCACCCCAAAACATGCTACTTTGGTATATTGATTATTTTGAGCTAAAGGCACTTGAAAAAACAGCAGGTGCATGCAAGAAGGGTGCTCCGACCTTCCCTTTTCTTCCTGAAAGCAGGCGTGAAACTCTCACATGAAAAATACCCTCCTTATGCCAGGAGAAAGAAACATTCTTATTACCAGAGATGAGGAGGCCAGGCAGAGAGAAATATGTACAAATAGACTTCGTTAAAATAATTCTTATCTTTCTTTAGTCTCCCCAAACAGTTTACTTTTCCACAATTGCCGCAATTTGTTGAACCTAGTATATACGCACTTAGGCCCTGCCATTTGTCTGGGTCTTCATTTTTCTCGTGGGAGCTCCCATGCACATGTGAAAAATTACTAAATAAAACTTGTATGCTTTTCTCCTATTAATCTGTTTTATGTCAGTCCTAGCCAGAAATCCTAAGAGGGTTGAGGAGAAATTTTACCTCCCCTACATATGTAATTTTCCATTCTCTTATATTTAACCTACTTCTGTCTTCATATTTATAGTGCATTTTTTGGTAGGCAGCATGTAGTTGGATCTAATTTTTTATGCGGACTGACAATCTCTGCCAGACTAAATTGTCAGATTGTATGTTAAGACAACTTACATATAATGTGATTATTAATATGGTTTGGTTTAAGTTTATCAGTCTGTTATCTTGCTATTTGTTTTCTATTTGTCCTGTCTTTGTTCCTTCTTTCATCTTTTTAATGCCTTTTCAAGAAACGTATTGAGTATTTTTATGATTCTGTTTTCTATCCTTTGTTGGCTTCAGGACTAGGACTGGGGTGAGAATGAGATATTTACCTTGAATGCAAAATTTAAAGGGATGTCAAAAAACTTAGTAATCAAGATAAATACTATATGAATTAATGTTTTTAAAATCAAAATTACTGTAAAAATCCATGATAAATAAAATATCAAAATTTTAAATATAAACATGATCATTATTTCTGATTTTTCCTTTTGCCTCAGGTTTCAGTGTAGCTCAACATGACACTATTACTGACAGTGAGTCACATATTCCTGCTTCTTTGTGTGTCTATTAATTTTTATATTTTATACTGGACATTGTAAGGGATGCATTGAAGACTCTGGATTCTGTTGTCTTCCACCAAAGTGCGGAGTTTTGTTCTAGGTGGCAGTTGATAACGGCAGTTCATTTTGATTGTGGAGGCTTGATTTTTGGCTTTGTTAGAGTGGATGTATTTCGTTTTCTTCCTTAATCCTAAGAGGGTGTGATCCTTAGTGTTAAGGTGTGGCCTTTCGGGGGTTTCAGTGGGAAGTCTGAAGTGTTTACCAAACTCCTCTAACTTGGTAGGACCTGAACTCAAACTCCCTCCCACTAGGCAGCAATTTATATCTCTGCTGCTCTCTCAGCCTTCCGGCTCTTTCTTTCTACCAGGGTTTTTGGAGTCTCACTCTGTGCATACATAATTCAGAGGTCAGCCAAATATTTGAGGGTACTTCGTACTGGCTTTGTTGGCTTCTCCCATTATTTCTCCTTTTTCTACCCCCTTTCATTTTCAGTTGCTCTGTCATTCCTGAAAACCAGTCTCTTACTCCACAGTCCAATACACAGCTGCTTTCTGCTTGACCTCAATCCCCTTTTTGTTGTGAACTGGGGGAATTCCTTCAGGGGAAAAGCCAGATAAATGTGGTTCTTATCCTGTTTGATTCGTCATTCAAGGGTCTCCTCTCCTGTAGTTTCTGCCTGCTTTTAGCTGTTCAGCTGTTTGCTATTGCCTTCAAAGAGTTGTGTGTGTGGGGGGGGGGTGTTTTTTTGTTTTTTTGTATCTTGTCAGCAGTTTAGAATTGCTGTTGGCACAAGGGTCAGTCTGACAAAATAATGTTAATTACCAGAAGTTGGGAGTTCTTGCAGATTTTGATATGTAGTATTTTTCATTGAATTTGAAATATTTTCTACTTTTTATTGTGACTTCTGATTTTTTTTTTTGATCCATGGATTACTTACAGGTCTGTTTCTTAATTTCCAAACACAGGTAGATATTCCAGTTGTCTTTTTAAAAATATTTCCACCTGTATTTCACTATTGTCAGAGAAATACTTTATATGTTATCATTCTTTGAAGTTTTTTGAAACTTTTTTATGTCACAGCATATAGTCAAGTTTTGTAAGTATTTCCACGTGCCCTTGAAAAAAATGCTCTGTATTCATTTGTTGGCTCTGCTGTTCTATATATATATTACTTAGGTGAAATTTGTTTATTGTATTTTCTGAGAGAAGTATGTTAAAAATCTCCTATTTTAATTGTGAATTTGCCTATTTCTCCTTTTATTTCTGTGAGGTTTTGCTTTACATATAGGGTACTTCATAAGGGGCATGCAAATTGAGAATTTTTACTGTTAAATTTCCTTCTTTATGAAATATCCCTTTCTATTATTTACACTGCTTTTCGTTTTACAAAAGCATCTGCTGTTTCATATCAGTGTAGCTAATTAGCTTTTGTTGCATGACACAGCTTTTCCTTAATCCTTTTTACCTTATATTTTAGATGTTCTTTTGAAACAGCATTTAGCTGGACTTTGTTTCTTTGTATTTCATCTGAAAATCTTTTTCTTTTAATGGGAGCATTTGTTCTATTGACAATAACACTACAAATAAATGTGTGTTTAAATTCATCATCTTACTATTTGCTTTTCTATTAGTCCCACCTATTCTTTGTTGTCTTTCTCTTCTTTCTTGCTTTCTTTTAGATCAACTATTTTTTATGATTCCACCCACCCCCCACCATTCAGTTAGAAGTAATGCACTCTTTTAATATCCTTTTAGTGGTTACCCTAGAGGTTAAAACATGCATCCTTGACTTATCGAAGTTTAATATAAATTGCTACTTTTACCTCTTCCTCAGAAATGGAAGGACGTTAGAATACTTTCCATTTACCTGCTTTCAATATGTATGCTACTGCTGCAATGCATTTTAAATTCTCTCTATATATTAAATCTCATGAGACATTACTATTATTGTTTTATATTTATTTAGACTTTCCTACATGTTTACCCTTTATGTTGCTCTTTGTTCTTTCCTGCATCTCCCTTAGCATTTTTGTGATTATGCATTCTTTTGCTCCCCCCATCTTTCTTTTCATTGTCCCTCCAATTTCCCATCTCCTACTGCCTGCCTCCACCTGTAATTAGTTGAATTCCAGGATATTAGGTACACACTTGATAAAATTCTACTATGCTACATCAGATGCTTTTGTAGTAATCCCATGTATGTGTCTTAAGGTTTGATTTAACTAATTTCTCAAAAGTGAGGTCAATCTGTTTCTTTCAAAAACTAATAACAAGGTGAGTGTACCTTGGGGCATGCTTCATCTACATTAAATTTGCACTAAATCACTGCTTGGAAGAACTTGGATGGAAGGAGTCATGTCATTAACTCAAAGAAAAATCATGACATTGACATTATCTCTAGAAAAAAAGAAACTACCATCAAATGTGTTGTTTGTGTTGAATTTCACTTGCATGCATCCTGAAAAGCACATTGCGTTCATGTAGAAATAGCGCCAAAAACTTTAAGGCTAACTCTGAAACCTCTCAAAAAGATATATCTGAGTTGATTATATATATATATATACATATATATATATATATATATATATATAACATGTTATATATGAGGAGGAAATAGGAAGACAATAGCAATAGCACCTGGAACAGGGACCATCTAACATAGATGGACAATGGGTAGTTTTAGGTGACCCTAGAGTTCACTTAATCCAAAGTCCTCATTTTACAGATGGGGACGCTTAAGTCCAGAGAGGCTGAGTGACTTGTCTGACATCTCACCGTTAGTTGATGGAGGGCTGGGACTGGAATCAAGGTCCCTTGGTCAGAGCAGTCGCCTTCAATTACCTGCTCTCCTCAAATGGATTCAATCAGTGGGATAGTGTTTTTGTGATCTGCAGGTATGGGAACTCACCCATTTGGTCCGTAGCTGAGGCCTCTATGATTCTGCAGTGAACCATTAACCCACTTTGCTATTTGAGGCTTTAAATGATATTTTTGCTGTGTCTAGTAGAGGCACAGTGTCTAGTGCTAGGTAAAGCCTAACTGGATAGCAGTGGAACAACACAGAAATTATTTTCTGCTAAAAATCAGCCAAGTACTAGGAGAGGTGGGACCTAAGGAATGGGAGACATGGAGAAGAAAGCTCCTTTAGGCCATCGTGAAGCATATGCTAAACAAATCCTTCGAATTTAGGTATCTCCACACATAGTGTGTAACACTCACTTGACGGCAAATCGACTGGAGGGACCCAAGAGCGTTGGCTCATTCTCTGGTCTCCTAGCTGTCCATCGAAGTTTTGTGCTCCTTTTTCATGAATGTCTTAGTCCATTCAGGCTGCTATAACAAAAATACCATAGACTGGGTGGCTTATAAACAACAGAAATTTATTCCTCGCAGTTCTGGAGGCTGGGAAGTCCAAGATCAAGGCTCGGGCAGATTCAGTGTCTGATGAGAACATGCCTTCTGGATCATAGGATATGTCCTTTTGGAAAAGTCCTCACATGGTGGAAGGGGCAGGGGAGCCCTCTGGGGTCTCTTTTATAATCCCATTCATGAGGGCTCCCCCTTCATGACCTAATCACTTCCCAGAGGCCCCGCCTCCAACTACTTTCATGTTGGGGATTAAGTTTCAGCATGTGACTTTTGGGGGGACACAGACATTCAATCTATAGGAAGGAAATACAATTATTGTTGGAAAGTGGCTGCCCAGCCGAGGACTTCATTTCCTAGATCCCCAGCATTTGATGGGACCATGTGACTGACTTAGGGCCTAAGGAATTGAAGGGAAGGAATTTATGCCAGGTTAGGCCCCTAAAATACTCCCATATGATCTGCATACTCTCTTTCCTTGTCTGCCAACTGCATGTTGATGCCATAGCAGCCTTGGAGGCCAAGTGCTGAAGGTGGCAGAGAGCCTACATCAGTCTGGATCCCTAAAGGACTACATAGAAGAGAAGCACTGCCTACCTTATCCATTATCACCAACTGAACTTTACATGATGTATTAGCAAGAAATAAACTTGGATTGTGTTAAGCCATTGAGATACTAGTGTTTACCTGGTATTGCAGCTAACGGTTACTTTAACATAGTGACATCTAATTTGAATAATAAAATTGAATTTCCATTTGGAGTACTTGAAGCAACACTGTGGGGAAGAGAGTAGAGGGAGAGCATAGCACAGCATGAGATCAAAGATCCCTATTAGTTCATCAGGCAATCAGTCTTCAGGTCGAGGTGTCGTGTGGACAATAGCAGCCTTCCTCTCCCCACAGAACACCCTGAGAACAGAATGTTAGAGTATCCACATTTTATTACTTACAGAACATTACCTCAAAATATGAACTACCTCAGGGACCCAAACTCTCTGCCAATCACCAGGCTCATATAAACCTTAACATAATCCGTTCCGTGGAAGAAAATATTAACACCTGTTAAAATCCCCTGCACAGAGAACATTTCCCTGGGAGGTGTTCCTGCACTCATTTCGCCAATTTCAAGATGAATAAAACTAAGGTTTCTTTTTGCTTCTTCCCAAAATATAATTTATTATGTAACATTTACAACTTGAAAAAGAATCCGAGACTATTTTCATGAATAATAATTAGAAGAGTAATGTGCCTGACCTGGGCTACAAAGAAGGGCCCCCCTTTTCTCTGCTGGGCGCACGGGACAGTGGGGTTTACTCTCGAACCAGTCATGTGGAGCTTGGTGTGCTCCCCCAGATGCTCCCAGGGCCCCTGGGGTTGCTCTGCTGTTTAGAAGGAAATGGATGTGAAGCAGTTGGTTTGCTGTATTGTGGCTTTCTTGCTTTACAGTGATACTTGCAAATACTACCCCTAGGGCAGTAGTTAATGGATTTGTTACTTAGTCTGGGAAGGTGAAGAGAAACTTCCAAAGCTCTGGGTGGTGGTGGGGGAGGAGCAGTGCTCAGAGGCAGTGCCTGTGTGGGTGCTGACTGGCTCTGCCACTTACCTCTGGGACTTTGAAATACCAAGAGTCATCACCTATGGTGGGTGGTAGCGGTAGGACTGGCCCCAGACAAACGTAGGAGAGGAGCAGACCCGGAGGGCCCCTGGTAGGCCAAGGTGAGCCTGGATTCAAAATTCTACAGCTAAGGCTGGTCACAGCTCGACTCACTACTCGTCAGAGCTACTGGTCAGTCCCTCCAAACCCTGAGATCAACTCTCCTGGGCGAAGGCACTGCTAGGGTTCTGTGTAGACACACCCAGGACCTCACGAAAGCTAGCTGTGGGCAGCAGAGGTGACAGGAAGTTGGCCATAGCCAGTCCAGCGAGAGTGAGCCCCATGCAATGAGAGCAGAATTTGGACTCTGACAGATCTGGGTTCAAGTTCTAGTTATGCCACTCTGGTTCTTCTGAACGCCCCAGCTAGTCACCACCACCAGGACTGGGCACGGGAAGGCAGTTACAGAAACTGTTAGCAGAACCCAGAGGTGGGGATTCTAATGCTCTTGGGCTTTATGATAACTATTTCTCTTTGAGTACTCCTTACTATCTTATTTGCAATTCTGGTACATCTTAAGAAAAAGATTGTGAACTATTCTACAATCAGAACTTAATTCCCTTTCAGTACGGCGGATTTCCCTGGGCTCTGGGTTGGGGAATAGAGTGGCTGGCAGAGGTGAGGCTGTGGAACTGGAGAGAAGGTGTGGAAAAGAGCAATGGGCAGTGTTCAGGCTGGGGCCGTGGCGTTGTGGTTGGGGAGAGGGGGAAGTGTTTATGGCCCCCTTCCCTTGCCTTCTCCAAGCCATATCTTTATTACTTTTGTTTGCTCTATTGATATTTCAAAAGTTTAAAGTCCTTCTTTGTCCCAGTGTTTTTATTGTCCGAGGGACCCACCTGGTTTGCCTTGGCTTTTGCAGAGATGAAACACTTCCTGTTTTGTTTTCAGAAGTAAAGCTCTCACTGCATTTCCACAGTGAATCCTGCAGCTGCATCCATCCCAAACACAGGGGCCTTGAGTGCAGGCAGCAGGGCCCACCTGCAGATGCTGGGCCTGGCCTGGACCACACGGCTGCTCAGCAGTTCAGTCCTGCTGGGTCCTCCCCACCGTTGAGGGTCCCTGGTGCTGAGAGCTGTGGTGGGGGAGGCCTCTCAGGCAGAATCTGCCCACAACCTCTGCCCTGTTGGAGGGTACAGGGCTGGGACTCATCTGCCCAGGGACTGCCCAACAGCTGGGGAGGGGCAGGGACTACGGAGGGCCAGTGGGCCTTTGGGAATTGTGGTTCTGGGAGTCCCCAGCCTTAGGCTCAATGTAGCCCAGGTCTGGTGTTTTCAAGCTTGTCTCCAGCTAGAGATAATGCTAATATCCCACACTTGCAGCTTTTTCAGGGCACTGGAAGATTGAGACTTTCTCTTCAAATAACAATGAGCATTTGTTCTGAGCCTTTGTGATAAGAAAGGAGAAAGAAAATCATTCTTAGAGGCAGGGGGAGCAGAAAACCATCTCAACAAAAGGCACAAACTTCTCATTATACATTATTATGCTTTCAAAGAAGCATTTGTGCAAGCACATTCTTTTGTTTAAAATAAAGTGGCTCTTAAGTCTTAAGACTATCTCGGCCGTGTCTTGTTTTGGGAGGAAAAATCTGATGGGGGGAAGCTGGTTGATGAGCTCTTTTGTCCTGGGGCCCAGCCTGGCAAGCTGCTCCCCTGAGGTGCAGCGGGATGCTGAGTTTTGCCACAAGCTGTCTTTTGGGGGGAGTGTGGTAGGACAATCCCTTATAAGGGGGGATCCCTACTGATTTAGTAATTACCCCTCACCCCTAAATGAGAAAGCCAGGACAGATGCCCTGTACTAAAATCCTTACAGAATGTGATGTTATAGTGAGTGTCTCGGTATCCTTTGTACAATGCAAATACTTCTTCCATGAGGCGGCTGCAAAGTTAGAATTGCAGGACTCCAAAGATAAATTTCATTGATTCCCTTCCCTTTTTATTAATTAAAAAAGAAAAAAAACCCAAACCCAAAACTTAAACCTCTTAGGAGCAGTATTTAAGATATAAAGACAAAAGAAGCAGGGACTGCCTGTATTCTGCAAGTCTAGAGGCTTAGTGAAGAGTCAACACTTATTTAGAGAAAGTGTGTCTGAATGGAGCTCCGGAGGCCCTGGCGGTACTGAATTAGCAGAACCTATGAAGAGGTAAAGAGGTGAGTCTGTGAACTGGGCAGCCGCTGAGCTGGGCGGTCAAATGAACAGGCTCCGGACTGTTCTGATCTCAGCGACCCATTCCCCTGGGTGACCCTGAGCAAGTTACAGACCCTCTCCAGGCCTCATAGGAAAAATGGAGCTAAGAATAGTAACTCCCCGCGCGAGGCTGTGTATGTAAAGCAAACTAGCCCAGGGCCAGGCTGCAGGGACCTCTGGTCACCCCCGTTATTATGAGGGGCCTGCAGCTGTACCAGTATGTAGACGAGACTTTGCTATCTGCTATCTGTACTATCTCTTTTCCCTTCTCTTCTTCACTTTCCTCTGCTGCTTCTTCCCTGCCTTTCTACCCCCAGTCTTGGCACTTCCCTCCCTCCCAGATCTGAAGCGTCAGTGGAGAGGCCTGCTTCCGGTGAGACGAGGGGCCCCTCTGGGCAGCCTTGCGGGGATGTGCCAGGGTCTGGTCCTCTCTCTGCAGCTGCTTCCAGGCTGAGCCTCCACTGACCGAGGCCAGCCAGTCCTCAGTCTCCCCCTTTCCCACTTCACACCTCCTGGTGCTGTTCCTCCTCTACCCGATAATAAGTTTAGGTCAAAACTGACTCCACTCTCTTCCCGTCGTGTAAACTGAGCCTGCTGGTTTCCCTCTCCCAGATTCCCAGTTCTCCATGCTGAGTCCCTTCCTGCTCCCATCTAGTCTTCCTTATCACTCACTCTGCAGACCTGGCCCTGCTCCTAACTCCTCCTTAGGCAGTCTCCCTGGCCTCTGGCCTCAGCCACCTTGCCCCTCTCTTCCATTTCTATCCTTTCACATCAGCAGAAGTTGTATCTCTCTCTACTGGAACCCTGTGACATTGTCTAATATCTCCTCCTTAAAAAAAAACATCCTTTGTGTCATTCATCCTGCAAAAGAAAATCATATCCACAGAAAAGAAAGTCATTTCAGTTGCAGCTTTTTTGCAAAGACCCACACAAACCTCTTGAATCATACAGAAGGTCCCCATCGTGAACTTTACACCACTCCACTCCCCCCTGCCCAACTCGGGGGCCTCCCACCTCCCATTCCACAGTTTCCCCATCAGACCTCAGTCTCCAGATCCCCCTTCCCCAACGTGGTGAACTGAAAGCTTAGTTCTATGCTCAGATAAGCTGGTCTGGGAGAGCATGGACCTGGTCATCTTTCATGAGCACATTAGATTTCTGCCTAGTACAAGACATTGAGAGCACTCAGATACTTGGGAAGAAGCAGAAAGGTTAGATTCAGTTGTGTCTTACAGTTGTGATGACCTTTGATTTATCCCTTGTTTTAAAATGGTTTTGGTCAACCAAAACATTAAGGACTTACCCTATCAAGCCCTTAATATTCTCTCAAAATTGAGGTAGGTCTAATTATTTGCTTTGTTCAGCCGAGGGACACGTGTGTGTGTGTTTGTGTGCGTGTCTGTGTTTGGTGGTTGGGTGCGCTTTCTCTTTGTACTGAAACTCTCTCCCTCGCAGCCACGTGACAGATGATGACTGCTTTTTGTGCTGCCTGATACATTGCTGTCCACTCAGTGAATACTGTTACCTGACTTCCATTCCAACCCTGGGGGAATCTGGATTCACAGAGGAATAGAACCTTCTTACAAAATCTGGAGTATGATTGCAATTTTACTTTTGAAGTACCCGCTTCCCAGAGGAATAGCTAGTGATTGATGCCACTGTCAGAAACCCAGATGCACACACTCATACATGAGCCAGGAAATTACATTAACAGCTCGCCCAGCAGGCCAGCACTGACTCACCCACTTGCTCCCCTATGGGAGGAGAGGTGATACGAAACCCAGGGCAACAGCAGGGAACAAACAAAGGAAAGGAGTTAGGGGGGACTGGGCTCTCAAATGTCCACCGGGTTTTTTTCCTTCCTCATCTTCTGCCGAGGGCAGCAGCCACAGGCTAAGGTCTGTAGTTATTTTGCTATGTGACCAGGATTGTGGGGAGTTATTTCATTTGTCCTGGAAGTGCACTGTCAGCTTGTTCTCATGGTGCATGTACAAGGGCGCGTACAGCTCTACACACATACCTTCGTGCTTAAGAGGTCTACATTTTCCTTTGGGGTAGAAGTGACCTACCTAGGCTAAGCTCATGCTAGGGTATTTGTCTCTTTGGAGAGCAAGTTAGTGTTGATTCCAGCAGCATGGGGCGGCAGAGACTGGTTTGTTGCTCAGAAGATGCCTGAAAAATACTGATACCATTAGGGCAGAAGAGTGGAAAGCAGTCCAGCAGGCCTGCTGGCGACTTGTGGGTGTGAGGGGGTTTATCGGTAGCGGCAGGCCAAAGCGTTGACATTCTTGACCACATAAAAGCCCATGGTGACTGGAGGGATGACCAATGTCCGGCCGGCCCGCAGGGGGCGGGGCTTCAGTTCTGGGAGGGTCCCATCGTCCACCATCACTAAGGGCTGGCCGTTCAGCTGCACTGACCTACAGTGAGGAAAAACAGCATGGGACTCGTTATTGCCTTGAAAGGAAGCCATTGCAGCAAAGCCTGGGCAGCCTCAGATTGCCCCCGTCTGCTGACCGTGCCTGGCTGGCTATCACTGACTGATACTTACTCTGCCCAGGCTCTCAGCTGGGTGCTTTGATAACACACTCGAACATCCCAGCAATGCTCTGAGGAAGAAACTGTCCTTGCCCCATTCTACCTAGAGTACTTAGATGACTTGCCCAAGGCTACACAGCTTGTAGTCCTGGGAGCCAGGATTTGAACACAGGTAGTCTAGTTCCAGAGACACATCATTTATTTTGACAAGTTAAATGTCTCTGAGGCAGAAGCTGAAAAGTGTCTCATGTCTTATTTTTTTTGTCTTTAAATCATAATAGCAGTTCAGTTTGACTCTTCCACCTAAAGAATTTTCTTCTACCTAAAGTGTGGAATGATGCATAGGCTTAAGGTGACTTCAGAAATTCCTATTTAACTGGCATCTTTCATTAGTTTATTTGAGAGATGAGAGAACTGACATTGTGTCACTTGTCTAGGGCGGTTCTGGAGGAGGACAGAGACTTATGTAACAATCTTCCTTTCTCTAATCTGAGCATGAGTTTCCATATCTAATATTTAATGAATGTTTACATTTTAGAGACACAAAGAAGTAGGTGATAAAGCAGGCATTTGTGATCTCAGTTCACCTGCGTTGCTTGCTTTTATCCTTCCTGTGTATCAGTCATTTTCAGCCCTGAGAAGGACTTAGAGAGCAAAGGGGAACGGCTCATCACCCATCCTAGGCCTGTGGTACAGAATCCAGACAGTCTCCCAGCTGTTTCTGACGGGGGAGTGACTCGGACAGCCAAGTACCCACTGAAGCTCAGTTTTATGGGTCAGTAGAAAAGGCCAGAACCAGGCTACTAGCTGGAAATAAGGCTGTAAGTCACTTTGGAAAATCAGCATTACAGTGATGATTATTTCTGGGCCTTGCCCAGCCTCCAGTGTGATAACATTGTAGTGGTATCATCTGAGCTGTGAAGAGAATAAACTGTTAGAAATTGATAAAGAGGTCTTGGTTTAATGTTCCTTCTGTGCTCTGGATGATAGGTTTAGAGAGAGATCATCAGACCCCTTGCTCAGTAGAGCCATGAACCCCCAGAGATAAGTGCAATGTAAATTGCTCCCAGGGGAGAGCTGGGCAGAGAGACAGCTCCAGGCCCGGCCCGACGTGGACTAGTTTGGGCCCAGTCCAGATCTGACAGGCCAGGGGGCAGCCCCCCTCTCTTGTTGGTATGACTGAGGAATGAATGAACAAGCAGAGGGCTCCTGGGTGGAGAGCCAGGCCTGCCTCTGGAAGATGTGGAGGTGTGAGAATTGAGATCTAAAGGTCAACGTTGACCTCACCAAACATGCAAGAACCTTCTGTGACCCTCTCTGGTGAATACAGCGCACTCATTGGAGTGGAGGGCAGGGTGAGGAGAGGGGGTTCAGGTGCAAAAAAAGCCAGGACAGGTCTTCACAGTGTATTTTATTATTTGGTTCTAGGTTGTGTGAATATCCAACAACCAGACATATGCACTATCAAATACTAGTTCAATAATACTAATTAATCTTTCCAAAGCATACTCAAATTGCTATCACTTGAAAACCTTCAGTGGTCCCTCCTATATATGGAGTTAGGTGCAAGCCCTCCCCCTGAGGAGTTAGGCAACACCCCCTTAGATTCAGATGATCCCAGAGTATTGCCATCTCTGGGTTCTAGGAAGTCAAAACAAAGTGTGAGAAGCAAGCCTTTTCATTTCCATACTAATAACGAGTAGTTATTCTGCAACAGGCTCCATTCTGATTTCCTTATTGGTTGGTTAAAAAGCTGACTCAGGTATGGTTGGAACCAGGGAGCATGATCAAGATTGTGGACTGGTCTCTAATTCCAGGAGCCGGCCACTAACTTCCTAGACGGCTCTGGCAAGTCTCTTTACCTCACTTCCCTCAGTTTTGCATCTGTGAGAATATAGGCTATATAGGATGTAGTACGAATGAAATGAAATAAAAAATGTGAAAGTGCTTTGAAAGCATAGTGAGCCATGTAAGTGGGAGATGGTGGTTTTTTGTTACTCTTTTCATTGTCATTCTGGGTAGGTAAACTTCTTGGTCCTTGTACTGCGGCACTGACGAGTTTCATGACTCCTTTCCTAAAGCCCTCTCTTCCCTTGGCTCCCGTGGTAGCGTTCTCGCTCTCTCTTTTTCTCTCTCTCTCTCTCTTTCCCTCCATTTTCCTCCTTCATTTCTGCATGTTGTTTCCTTTTGGGGGGACTGTTCCCTTATAGCTGCCTCTCAGATGCTGGGGTTGCTTGGTCCTGGGACCTCTTTGCTTCCCACACTACGTACTCCAGCTGGGTGCTGTTACCAACACCCAGGACTTTAACTACTATCTGCATGTCGATGCTTCCCAAACCTGTATCTCAAGGCTGAATCCTTCTTCTAACTTATATCTTCACTTGGCTGTTCCACAGGAACTTTATCGTCACGTGTCCAAAGTCAAGATCTTCTCCTCAAACTCTGTCCTTTTCTCTGCCTTCTTATCTTTGGGCTGGTACCACCCTCTATAAGATTACCTAAGCCAGAAAGCTGTGGTCATCTGGGTCTTCTCCCTCAGGTCCCAGGTATGGAGTCACTAAATCCAACCAATTCTACCTTTAAATATTTTTCAGATCTGCTTCTTTCTCTCCCTTCACTGCTATTATTTTAGTTCAGAGTTTTCCCTGTGACCTTGCCCCTGGCCTTGCCTACCTCTCCTGTGCTGGCCACATTGCTGACAGAGCCATCTGCTGCTGTCCCTGCTTCAAACTCTCCAACAACGCCATCCCTTCCACCTTAATCCGGACGATGAAACCAAGCTCCGGCCACCTCCCCAGTCTCAGATGCTGCCAGTGCCCCTTACTGCGGTGCTACCTGTGGATCCCAGACCTCTGGGGGTGGGCTTGGGCTGAGTAGGCAGTCATTGTAAGGACATCATCAGTATATGCATGAACAGGTTGTTCCCAAGGAAAAACAGTTAAATTTTGCCCATAAATGAGGTAGATCTTTCTCAAATGAATGTCAGTAGATCCTGGTGGGAATAAAATATACCAGTTCATTAAAAAAAAAAAGTAAATATTTTTCAAATGTGAATGCCTGTAGACACTTGGGATTAATAAGACACAAGTTCATTTAAAACTGCTATAAAATTCCTAATAGATGTTTTTGGGAGGAAGGGGGCATCAGGTGCTTTTTTCAAGCAAGAGGTTTTTAAAGGGACAAGTGCTAGTGCGGGAGGGCTACGACATTTGTTGCCATTACAAAGGAACCTGAGCGTACCTTTGGCCCAGCGTGACCAGATTAAATGACTTGTAGTTCCACTTTGGGTTGCTGTGTGTGGTGCTCCCTCCTCCTCCTCTGCGGGACTAACTGCCCTGGGGCCCTGCCGAGCCTGCTCTCGTGTTGCCCCCTCTGGGGAACCTTCTTTGACCCTTGGGTTAGGAGCCCCAACTCTGCACGCTCGTGTACCCAAAGCTTATAACCACCTCACTGAATTGTAGGGACTTACCCACTCTGCCCCTCACTGGGCTGTGAGCTGGATGAGGAAAGGTCCAGTGCCTTTCATCCCTAAATACTCGGTGCCTAACCAAGTGGCGTAGAATTGGGATGGAATATTTTCTGAACAAGTGAATGGACTTTTGAGGCTCTTTCACATTATTTCTGGTATTCCTGGACTGAGTTTCTCCAGCTCTAAAGAGGCTCCCTGGAGGTTTGCTGAGCGTCTTTACAGATTTCATTAATGTACCAATTACTCTTGCTCTCAGTGGCCCTGGAGATGTTAGATAAGACCTGAGTTATCGCTGATTCTCACAGTCACTCACTAGATAGCTTATCCCAACTGGACACGTGGCCGTTGATCATTGATAGCGTTTTTTCATCCTTAAAAAAGATCTATATGACCACCTCTTAGCTAAGCCAACTCGAGTTAATTCTGTGAGAACTTAAGTCCTCATACAACCTTATTTACAAAGTTCCGTCACTGTAACGATGGACAGTGTGCTTTACCACCTCCATTCTAATTTTCCTGCTTACATTTTTATTTTAATATTTATCCTATTACCCAGTTAAGTCATATCACACTAAATATTACAATTATCTTCCACTCTTACGCACTGAACAACTTGTAAGTTTACAAACATATGTTAATGATAAAAAATCACTGATTACTGAGCACTGTCTACGCAAAAGGCAGGATGCTGTGATTTATTCTATCACATTTAGTCCTCACAACTACCAGCTGAGGCAGGTGTTAGCATCCCTACAGATGAAGACATCAAAGTTTAGAGGGGTCTAAGATCCACCTAAGTCACATAGCTGGTAAGCGGTAGAGCTGAGCTTTGCCCTGCAGCCCTTCACCATAGTCCTATTTGGCCTCCCTTGTGACTGCTAAAAGAGCCCTGTGAGGTACACAGGCAAGTATTATTATTATTATTTTTGTAACTTCACTATTGAGATGAGGTCAGAGAGGTTAGGTGGCCTGGGCAAGGTCACATAGCTAATAGGTGGCTAAGCTCTGTCTTGGATTCAGGCCTCCTGATACCTGTTTCTACTATTTCGTGTTGTTCCCCAATTCCAGATGGCACTCACTAGGATCATGTTTCTTTCTTTGAAAACCTTTCTTATCATATTTTCATCACATTCTGGGACCTCCTTCCTGGCCTGTGACATTTCAAACCAAATGCTAAATGATCCAGTCTATGTTGAGCTATTTCTCTTAATTCCCTAGCTGCTGAGGGCTTTTAAATTATCCAAATATTAGGACAACTGAGTTTTTATCACCATCTGTTTTTTCAAAGTCTGAATTGCTTTGTTCCTGAACTTGTTTTCTTTGCATGCTATTTGAAACGGGATTCAGTGTCTCAACTTGGAGTCAAGCCCTCTGCTTCCCAGGTCTCTGTGGGATCCCGTTGGCTGGGTCACCCTCCTTCCCCCACCACCTGTCTACAATCTCTGGTCTTCATGGCTTACTTTATGGTTCTTGCTAGCCATGGATACTGAAGCAAGCTTTCAGCTGTTCTGAGGTCTCAGGGAAGCAAGTCTAGTGAGCATGTTCTTTGCCAGTCTTGAAGATACTTTGCTGGTCTCTGGCCTGACTCTGGCTGGACTTTTGTGGGAGAAGAGGCAAGGGAAGCCTGCGTATTATCGGGAGCAGCCTGGGGAGCTAGTGGCTGGTTTCTGCTGGCATATTTAGGGCCTTGAATGGGACTTAGAGATAACTAGTTCCACCTCAGCCATTTTGAGAAAGTGATTTGCCTTCTGTGAGCTGGGGTTTCTCCATTTGTATGACAGACTAGATGAACCCTAAGATTCTTTCTGGCTCCCACACCTTTCAGGTTGGCTGCCCACAGCCTAATGGCTAGCCTGAAGCAGAGTTTAATGCCAAATTCAGAGTGATCCTGCACAGGTAGAAATCTGATCATGACATTCACCCGTCTAAATGCTCAGTAGCTTCCTGCTGATCTTAGAACACTCTCCAAAGTCCTTACAAGACCCCATGAGCGAGGCCATTCACCTCCGTCTGCAGCCCGTAGAGGCCCCTGTAGCTGCTGCCCATTGCAGCTCCCCACCACCTCCCACCTCCTTGCGTTCTGTGTTCCAGTCACAATCTCTCTACTCTCAGCGTTTTTGTACATGTTGTCACTCTTCCTGGAAACTTCTCCGTATTCCATCCCTGCTCCCTGCTAACTCCTACCTGTCCTTCAGGTCAGGTGCCCGCAAAGCACTCCCTATCACCCAGTACTTCTCCTGTCTCTGCACTCGTCACAGCACTGGGATCGCTGACTGCTTGTCAGTCCCTCCCCTAGTCAGGAAGACCATGTGTCCGCCCTGCTCATCTCGTGCTCTCCTGTCCTCTAACCCACATATAGCAGGTGCTCAGTACAAGAAGGATGGGATATAAATACATGGGTAGACGAACTACAATCTGGAAGGAAAAGACACTGTGGTGGGAGGACAGAGACTTGAGTTAGAGTCCACATCTGAGCATGGCGTGTGCAGGCCTAGAAATGTCACAGTTGGCTCTGGTCTGGGTTTCTGGATTGTTAAATGAGAGAGAGGGAGGGAGGGAGGGAAAGCAGGAGTGGGGAGCAGAAGGGAGGGAGGAAGGAGGAGAGAAGGGAGAAGGTATAATAATCTGAGGAGTGTGGGGCGGGGAGGGTATCAGCTCCCTTTGCTGCTCAATAACCCGCACAACCTCCTGGCTTCGACTCTGGTGCCAGCGTGCTTCCCCGCGCGCCACTAGAGGTCCCCCTTGCTCTTCACAACGGTGCTGAGAGCCCGCGCGCCGGCTCCCCCGAAGCGGAGCCCCTGCCTCTGCCCCTCCAGCCTGCTCTCCGGTCCCGGCAAGGCCCGGAGACGTGCGCGGCCCTTGGCCTCCTGGAGCAACAAACCGCAGGATCACTCCAGTCCCGACAAAAACTTCGTTGCGGTGCACTCGGCGCCCCCGCAATGTGGCTAATATTAAGGAACCGTCGGAGGCCGGGCTGCGATTCCTGCCGGGGGTGCGGCTTCCCGGCTGGCGTGCAGGGAAGGGGGGCGCAGGTGCGGGGCCGGCGGCAACGCGCGACTCAGCGCCTGGCTCTCCTGCCTGGGTCCCGGCGCCCCGCCCTCCCGCCAGCCGCACCTGTGTGCGCTTTACAGGCCCCCGAGGCCCAGTTGCCCGTGGAGGCCCCCTCGCTGAGTTAGGAAGCTGGTGTGTGCAGCTGCCCTGCCCTTCTCCAGCTCAGGGGCAGGTTAGAGCCGGGAGGGAGGCCGGCCGGGTTGGAGGACGGAGGGGCCTCGCTCAATTTCCCTGCTCCGGGAGAGGCTGTGCATCTGGAGTAGCTTAGAGAGGAGGTTCCTTTGAAATGGCCGTGAGTGATGCTACCCGCTGAGGAGGGCCGCTCGGAGGTGGCCGCAGCGGGCTAGTCCCCACTTGCCCAGCTGAAGCAAAAGCTGTAGGATGCTCATGACCCTCTCAGGGGAGCTCCTACTCCTGAGGGGTCATTGGGAGGATTCCTTCCTCCCAAGCGTGTCCTGAAGCTTTCTCCTATGTGTTAGGGGATTGTCCTCCTGCTAGGCTAATTGTTCTCATTTCTAAATTTTCAGTGGCACGTGGTTCAGTGCCTGCTCGCGCATGATAGTAGTTCACATTAATGCTTGTCGGGTTGCACTCAGTCAGCCTCTCCAAGAGTTCTCATGTGGTTGGTTGGACACTCCAGTCCCTTACTCTGCTGTTGTTAAAGAGAGGAGACAAAGTGAAAAATGCAGGTGAACGCTTCCTTTTCCCCTTACCCCTTGAAAAGCCTGCATTATATATGAAGTTCCTGGCCACTTAGACAATTTGAGGCTGATAAGATCATTTGCCCTATGTCCTGTTCTTTGAGAGCATATTGAAATAATGAGGAGTTTCAATCTAGCTTCTGTATCACTGAACTAGGACTCCTTTATGCAAGCAGAGCTGGGGATTTTTAGGCAAGTTGTTAG
The DNA here is from genome assembly GCF_003676395.1 of Aethalodelphis obliquidens. Classification (NCBI taxonomy): domain Eukaryota; kingdom Metazoa; phylum Chordata; class Mammalia; order Artiodactyla; family Delphinidae; genus Aethalodelphis; species Aethalodelphis obliquidens. The sequence goes on from NW_020837955.1 coordinate 16,410,468, forward strand.
GGATGTAAGCTTTTCCTGTTTGCAGTTAGGTTTGGGGGTCATGATTTCATCTGTGTTCTATCCAAGTCTGTGTAATAATGGTTTATGCCATCATGGGATCCTACCATCTGCTTCTAGTGGTTTAAAATAACAGCATACTTGGCAAACAAGGTGAGAGCCCAGCTAAGGAACCTGGATTTACACTGATATTGTTAACTTCCAACAGAGGAGGCAGTCATCTGGGGGCACTCTGGGAAGACAGTTTGATTCTGTGACCATCTCAAAGCTCCATGTCATAGGCATATCACACTCAAACCACAATAGGAACCAGCTATTAAAATCATGGAGACTTTACCATGTGGTTAACCCTGTTCCCTCCCATTGTAAAGACTTGGTGCCATGATCACCGACATTCACAAATGGTATGAAAGGGGCATTATTCATAGTCCTACTGTTCTTTGTGTTGTACAAGTTCAATTATAACAGACGTAATCCTTACCCACTATGACAGAAAACACAGAAATATGCAAATGTGTGGTCAGAGGCACTATAATTAACACATTACACAAGGGGAGAGAGAGAAAGAAAATCAGACCTCATGGCCTGGATTTCAAGGCCTTCTGCATTCTGGCACTAATGTATTTTTATGGCCTCTCCCCTCACCTCATAAAGCATCCTCTATTCCAGTCACGTGAGACGATATGCTATGGCCCCAAACAAAATGGCCCTTGAACTTGCGTACTTCTAAACCTTTAGTAAGCTCATTCCATTGCCTGGAATAGCCTCCAGGCATTGCCTGGAAATGCCTCCAGCATTTCCTAGATGTATGGCTCATCCTTACAGCTCCTGCTCAATGGTCCTCAGCCCTGAGGATTTCCCAGATTCCCAGGTTAGAATTCAACTCTCCCTTCCTTACGCATGCATCCTCCTATATTTACCCTCTGTGGTCGGTCTTGCCTTAAAGTATCCTGTGTGGGGAGGGACCAGGTTTCCCCAGTCCTAATTGTGTGGAGCTGGAAGGGGCAGTAGAGGATCAGAAGCATTCTCTTTATTACAGGCAGTCTGCAGGTGAGATCAAGAGAGTTAGGTAAAAGGGCAGGCGTGTGTGTGCACAGACAGGTTTTCCATATGTGAGGGTATGAAATAGAGTCCATTAGTCATGCCCAAAATGAGTTCCATTACTGTAAGGTCACAGCTTCCTGGAAACCTATTCAAATATGTTAAACCAAAGGGATAAATAGCTCAGTTTGATCAGATTTTGACAGTGTTCCTATAGCATCAGGTGCACTGGTGTACCCTCAAAAGGGAAAAATAAGATGTCCCAGTGGCACAGTTTCTGCTCCAGGGTCCACAGATGTCAGAGTACAAGGAGTGTGGTGACTCTGAGTTGTTCTAGAGAAGGTGAGTGGGGAGGAGGATAGGCTGTCAAGTGACTGCTGGTGTTTGGCAGCTGGTCCACAGCTTGGAGCTCCAACCCCTTGTCTGAATCAACCACATCCTGTTGTGGGTTCCCGATGCTTGGCAGCCAAAGACATACTGACTCAAGGCCCTGGACCTGCTATAGGGATGAGGTGGATCAGGAGTTTTCAGTTCCCTGAGGCTTATGTTTGTCCATCACCTAAACCACAGCCTCTGGAGGATGTGGAGAAAGGAGAAGACAGGATAATTTCTTCTCTGCCCACCAGAACTGCCTATGTATTCTGCTTCCCTGCCCCTCAGTTTAGAATCAACTGCCCAGAAACGTGTTAGCTTTACTCTAAAGTGCTCATTTACCAGGATTTCATCTGGGTCACCTGGAACAGAATGGAAATCTCTGCTTGCAACGAGGGTCCCCAAGTGAGTGGAGCTGGGGTGGGGACACCACAGTATTGATGGACAGCTATGCAGAGAGATTCCAGCTGCTGGGAGTGATCTGGAAGAAAATGTATTCTAGAGCTGAGAGCAAATGAAATCTCTCAGAAAGTAACAGTGAAAATGCTGGATTCCTAAACATCTTGGTTTAAGATGTCAAGTCACTGTAAAATATAAAAGCATTTTGTAATCCTCTAATCTTCACAGAGATCTGTACATTACTAATCTGGGAGTTAAAACAAAACAAACAGTAAAACCTTTGGGAACCGTACACATCTTTCCACTTAGTCATAGAGAACTCCCAGGGGCTCCTGGCATGTTCGCACCTTTGGCAAAATGGCTTAGTGCCTGAATGAGGAATACAATCTGGGTGAAATCAGAGATGCAAATCAGCTGGAATCTTGTTCCAGCATTTTCTAGAGGGACAATAGTTCTCAACTTTGGCCACATATTTGAATCACCTGGGGAGCTTTAAAAAATACTGGTTTCTGGGTCCCAGTCCAGAGCCTGATTTAATTGGTCTGGGGTGCGGCTTGGGCACTGGGGCTTTTAAAGGCCCCCAGGTAATTCAAAGTGCAGCCACGGTTGATCAGCACGAGCTGATGACGAAAGAGTGGGAGTATGTTGGTAGCTGGGGCAGGGGTCGGGGATCAAATAGTTTTCTAACCATGACGTTCTAAATTTCTTTTGAATAAACAGGTCTTTTCTTACTCTTTTGGAGTACCATGTAAGAGGCCACGTTTTTTAAACTAAAAATAACATGTGAACTTTTCAAAGGCAAATTTTTTGTTGAATAGTGTAGAGTGAGCACTTCTGCTATTTCTGCAGAACTGCTGCATCTAACGTTTTCCCTGTAGTGAGCGCTCTGGTGCGATGGATGAGCTCCTCAACATGCACCAGGGAGGGGTGTGCGTGGCACTTCACAGCAGGAATTCAGAACCAAATCCAATGGAGCATCTGCACAGATAAAAAACTCTGTATTTCTTTAGCACTGAGAAGGAAAAGTGTGCTTTTCTTGAAAAGCAAGGTCGCTAAAGTCATTTAGATTCCTCTCAGGTCTTGGGCTGTGTCACAGAGAGCTCCCCACAGACAAAGAGCAGTTCAAGCTCTCTTCAGGCAGAAGGCACTAAGGGGGTTAAATACATCGTTCAGTACCCTCGCTATATTTCCCAGATATGTACATAATTAGTTACTTAGATAACGCTGTGTGCATTGCTTGTAGCTACTCTCTCTTTAGGAGCCACCAAAAACCCTCAAATGAGCACAAGGGTGAAAAGAATCCAGACTCCTCTAGGTCTTGCTGAGTAAGCGTACATTGAGTAAAAACTGGAAGGCTTATTTCTCTACACTTTTACTTCTCCTTATTTTTTCTACAGACTGACTCTGAGCCTTAAGTATAAGAATTCTTATAAATACATATAGTCATATATATTTATATTTATACTTTCACAGCATCTATTTCAGACTTCCTGAACTGGAACACTAACTTGAACTTTGCTGGTTAGAAGTACCACCTTCCTGTTCACCTTCAACCATTTCGTACATCTCCCCAATCCCAGGCATCTCTCTTGCCTCTCCTTGCTCCCAGCCTCTGCGGCTCCTCTGTCCCTCTGAGGGGCTCTGAGTGGCCTTTCAAAAGGCCTGCAGGTGATGTGGTTACATGTGCAACAGCAGGGCCTTTACCTCCAGGAAAAAGAGGTCTCCACCATCTTTTTTTCTGACATTTTAAAACTGGCACCTGAAGCCCTGCAGAGGTTAACACTCTGCCTCACACACTCTCAGCTTAAAAAGCACTATTGATGTTCCTTAGCTCTTACAGAACATCAAAGCGAATTCCAGACGCATTAAAGTAATGAATATAACAAATGAAACAAAAAAGAAACTAGAAGAAAATAAAGATATATATTTATCTGATTTCAGGAATATAAGTAGATAACCATATAAATGGAAAGAAGGAACCACAAAGCAAAAGGTAGATTTAACTGTATAAAAAGGGAACACTTCTGTATGTCAAGATAACACCCTAAAAATGAAATAGTTGGAAAAATAGCAAATAAAATGCTGAGGAAAATATTTCAACACATATGATAGGTAGCAAAGGGGAAATTGCCTTATATTAGAAAAAACTTACAAATCATTAATAAAGTGGATAACAGCCCAACAGAAAAATAAACAAAGGGGATGTAGAAAATTCACAAAAGCAATAAAATGCTAATAGATGCAAAAATTTCAACCGCACTAATACTTAAAGAATACAACTTAACATAATAATACTGTTATTCATTATGAAGTTGGAAAAGATTTTAAAATATTACTGTTCTGTGTTGGTGAGGTAAATTGTAATAACAAAATGTTCACATTTCCTACTCCTTCTCAGACCTCCACAACTAAGCTTGTCTGAGGTAAGAAAATTGAACAGTTAATCATATGAGATAAGTTTATATAACTCAATGGATTCCAAGGTGAACAGACAGGGAGTGATCAGGGAACCTGCTATTTGAGGAATGGCTGAAGAAGCTGAGAGTGTTTAGATTGGAGGCTAGAACTCTAAGGGAACACATATTGGAAAATTGTTACAAGGATGGTATAGATTTACTCTGCTTAATTTTTCTAAAGCAAGGATAGAAATGGGAAGAAAACACCCTTTGGCCACAAGTAAGGAGGATCTTTCCTGCAATAAGACCTGTCTAGTCCTAAAGTGGGCCAACTCATGAGATGAAGAGTCTTATCAAACAGAAGCTGATGGGCTTTTTGTCAGGGATGTTATAGAAGAAACTTCTTGATCTCTAAGAGTACTTCCAAAATTTTCCTCTATAAAGTCATCTTTTAATAATTTCAGAACTTTTATAGAGTGGTTTATTTTAAGAAGAAACTAATTTAAATGATCCCAGACAAGTGAGGATAATGGAAACCTGCAGGGAATACATCTGGTCGACCAGAGTTCAAAAACTCCAAGTACCAACTAATATAAGCAGTATAGAACTTGAACACTTAGATGTCTTGAATCTGCTGAGATATATGGAGTAATGGCCCCTTCAGTCCCAGAAGACAGGTCTTCAGGTTTTGTTTCTGAGTGAGAATTCTTGGTATAGAATTCTTTTTTTTTTTATAAATTTATTTATTTATTTATGGCTGCGTTGGGTCTTCATTGCTGCGCGTGGGCTTTCTTTAGTTGTGGCCTTACGGGCTTAGTTGCTCCACGGCACGTGGGATCCTCCCCGACCAGGGCCCAAACCCGCGTCCCCTGCACTGGCAGGCAGACTCCCAACCGCTGTGCCACCAGGGAAGCCCTAGAATTCTTAAGGTTAAGGTTTTTCCTAAAGCTCCTTTTACCAGATCTGTCCATGTCCCAAAATAAATGTGATGCTTCCCGATATCTGTGGTGGGTCAGGTGGTGGCCAGTTCAGCCCTCAGAACTTTTCATACTAGCCAAGCTCTGAATCTGGAGATGAAGTATCATAATGTGGTCTGTTCCAACAGGGACATGAAGATATTTTTAAAGTCTTAGCACCTGGGAGTTACTTCAGTATTTTCAGAACCTCTCTGTTTGGCTAACATCAAATGACACCTCTCTAAAGGCATGCAGTTAGATGCCAATGTTTTCCTTTGATATAGGATTTAATGAGGCTGAAATCAAAGCAAAAGTTATATCCCAGAGAGATGGAAAAAATAAGCAGTACGTAGAAAAAAGGAGAAAAAGATGTTCATTTCTTCACAGAACAGGCAATAAGATTCTTGGTTCATAGGAGGCTTGAAATTCTTTCAGCTAAAACATGGCAGCTGAAGGAGAGGCTCATACAGATATGAAATTTAAACGTTTAATATGAAACCTATTAGCCCCAAAGCAGAAATATTCTGCACCTCTCTCATGGCACCACCCACAGTCTGCTTCCTGTTTGTTTTTTTGCTTCTAATAATAGAGATGAACTTTTTGAGGGCAGAGACCTCAGAATCCCTTTCCCCTCCAAACATCCCTATTAAATAGCTCTTGAAGGTCAGCTGATGACGTGGCCTGGCAATCAAGAGACATTCTGATCTGAAACATCACATTGAACTTTATGTTCAGAGTTTTTTCCTAATTTGTCTACTCGTGTTTCCCGAGTTCTTATTAATTATGGGACCACAATTCATTAAGAATTTAGCCAGATTAATTGCCACTGAAAGTCAGAGTGATGAAGAGGAAGAGTTATGTCTGGCACAAAGCAGGATCTTAATCAAAGTTGATGAATGGATAAAGATACATACTCCCCAGTTTCCCTGGGAGTCCTCCCCTGACAGCATCTTTCCCTCTGAGGGTGCGCTCCATGAGGTTCAGGGGATCTGGCAGTGTCTGTGTGCATGGGGTCAGAATATAAAATGCTGAGATGGATTTTTAGAGACCTCAAGTTAAACCAACTTACAGGCACTCCTGGTATTTAATAATCATTTGGTTTGAGAAGAGCATAGAAGAAACAGAAGGGAATTCCCTGGTTTTGCTGGGAAAAAAAATGGTTTTCCCTAAAATTCTGTGATTGGGAAATGGAATCTTAGAAGCAGCTCAAAGAAGAACTTTCACAGAGGATCTGAAATTAGGACTCGTGAAGAAAAGTTAATGGAAAAGGGATGAGTTAGCCTAAAGGAGAGAAAACTGGTGGGTCACCTAATACGTTTCAAATATATTCATAATGTATCATGAATACATAATACATTGTATTCTTAAGCCTAAGATGAAATGAACTCAGACAGTATCATGACAGAGCTCGGCTATATATAATGTATATTTTTCAATATCATTATAATTTTACATTACTGGACTCTTAGGGTAGCACAGTGTTGAAGAAAGTGCAGTGGACTCGGGGTCAGGAGAACTGGATGATAGGTACTTTCTAGATCTGTCACTTAATAGTTGTGTGACTTTTTTTTTTTTTTTTTTTTGCGGTATGTGGGCCTCTCACTGTTGTGGCCTCTCCCGTTGCGGAGCACAGGCTCTGGATGCGCAGGCTCAGCGGCCATGGCTCACGGGCCTAGCTGCTCCGCGGCATGTGGGATCCTCCCGGACCAGAGCACGAACCCGTGTCCCCTGCATCGGCAGGCGGACTCTCAACCACTGCGCCACCAGGGAAGCCCAAGTTGTGTGACTCTTGAATGAGTCACTTAGTGCCCTAAAATTCAGTTTCTTCAACTCTAAAATGCTTCATGGTGCTGTTTATTATATATAAAGTCCCAGCCACAGGCACGGTCTGCCCCAGTGTTCCTATAAAATTAAATGTTCAGACAGGATTGAAACTGTGGGCATTCCTTCCCTAGAGGTCTTTAGATATAGAGCATCTTCTGGTCCAGATGTCCTAGCTACAGACTGTCTGAGGGCAGGGGAGTGAACCAGACTACCTCAAAGCATTATTCCACCCCAGGGCTCTTAGCATCAGTGCATCAGAATAGAAGAACCAGTGTGATGAAAGTTGTTTCCTTCTTTTCCAATTTTTGGATCATTTTCTCTCCAAATGGAATTGAATATGACACATAGGGCAGAATGCTGGGATCTGGTGAGACACCTGCTCCTGGTTTGACTTTCCCCTACAAAGTGAGTCTTCCTGTTTTTTGATGTAAATTGCCTTGCTTGACCCAACTTTATGTTGCTTTTCTGTTTGCTGAAAGACATTGGAGATATTTATGTCTTGGGTAGAGATGATTCCCTAAAGGACAATGTTCGTTGATTTGTGATCACATGAGGCATTGGGCAGATTCTCTCGCAGATGGTAGAGCTGCCCCAAAGGTGCTCTTAGCCTTACCTAGAAGGGGAAATATTACTGTCTTAGGTGTGAACGGTTAGTGTTTCCCCCAGAAAGGTGAGGAAGCAGTGAAAATGACAGGGGAGGGACCTACAGCTGGAGGTTTTTTGGAAGAGAACTAGCCTGGTATAACTACCACTTTCTCTTGTAGCACCAGTTTCTTTGTGTGTCTTTTTGGTGGCTTGAAGAAGCTACTTTTCTGGTGACCATAGAGACAATAGGCTCCAAAAGTGAAGTGGGTGTGGGGGGAGGGAAATGGAAGAGACTAATAGAATTTTAGAGTTTCATGGGAAGCAGTAATCTTTCACCTCAACCTCCCACTGAGTAAGGAATCTCAGAGCACCTCTGAGGTGGCCATGGCCACTCATTCCTTGATTAATAGTCTACCTCCTGAGAAAGCCTGTCCTGTCCTCAGTTAAGCCAGGCATGCCTTTGGAAAATGAGCTCGTTTTGTGGTGAAATCTTTCTCTTTTAAGTTGTAGTCCCTGGTTTTCTGTCATGTTAGAGGATCCTGGGCCAAATCTGTTTTCTTTCACTTAGCAGCCCTTTGAATATCTGAAGAAAGTCCTCACAACTTACCTTATTTTTCTTGTCTAAATTAAATCTCCCTATTTTCTTCAGCCATCTTTGAAGAATCTATATTCCAGACACAGAATACCCTTCTCTGGTACACACTGCAGTTTTCTAAAAGTTTCCCTTCTTCTGTCCCATAGGGTATAGGGCACCCACCTTTTGTCCGGTTCCCAGAGTGAGAACCATCTCTTACATAAAGAGTTGAGACTTGAGTGGCGGGTCTTACAACTGGTTCACTCACTGATATCAGAAACAGAAACCTTCACTGTGGACCTGGATGTCTGGACTATGCCTGATGAGTGGCCTCAAAGGTGCTTCCTGTACAATACCTAATATCCCTGAGCCCAAGTTCACATGCAGCTACCCTTTCAGAGATCTGAACTATTTCCAACCCTGATGGCAATTCTAAGAGAAGGAGAATTACCCCATGTTCTCTACCCATCAAAAAAGTTTGCCGGTATCTCCCTAATCTTAAAACCCCAGGCCAAAAGGCCCAGCTGGTGGCACACTGATCTGCTTTATAGCCTCTTCCTGGTCCCTAAAGACAGAAGCAGTTACAGGTTCCCAAAGCTTTCCATCCTCTTCTGAACTGACATGGCTTCAGGCTACAGCAAGGAATTAGCAGGCACAGAACACAGAATCTGGCCCCAGAGGTTTATAAGAGAGAGAAGGAGACACCAAAGGCTGAAATCACTTCCGAGCATTTCCTTTCATCCTTCCCTGCAGAGTCTGCTGCACCAAAACCCCACTCTTCCTGTGAGACCCCCATCCCAGAACCACGGAGGGCTCCTGCTCTTCTGAGCAGTTACTGAGCAGGACAGTGGGATGTACCACCTGAACGTGTGCACGGCAGTCCCTGTCCGGCAGCTTACAGCCAGAGATGGCTCAGCACGTTCTCTCTAGAATGAGAGAGGTGTTAAATTAGTAGGAGTTCACAGGAATAGGAACAGGCTTGGAGAAGTGAGTGAAAGGCCCAGAGTTCCACAGTGAAGTACTGGCAGGAATAGGGCTGGAATCCAGTTCTGTTGACTTCTAATCCAAAACTCTCTTTAATACAATATATGTAAAATCATATGTGTGTGTCTGTATTTATACTTCTATATGTATGTGCATGCATGGATGTGTGAAATTATCATTTGTAGAAGGCTTCATTTCACCCATATGCTCTAATTTGATTCTCACAATAACCCCACTTGACAGGTAAGGGAGCTGAGGTCACACAGGTAATGGTAGCCTGGATTCATATCCAGGCTTTCGGGTTCCAGCTCCTTCTTCTAATTGCATAACATTGCTATTTGATTTCAGTGGGTGTTACCAAATTCCTCTTCAGGACCCCTGTGGAATGAAATTCTCTTTTTCCCTGTCCTTCTCTGACGTTGTCAACAAAGCCAGAACATAGCTCCTCACCAAGATGGTGACAAGGTTAGATGCATGAGAGCATAATTGGAAATGCAGCATATCGGTAAGCCAGTGAGAGTCACTTCAGTCACTCTAAAGAGAACGTATAAGCAGGACAGGGGCCAAGGTGTGGCCAGGTTCAAACATCAGAGCTGTGATCCTGGAGGCAGGGACACAGAGTTGGGTAAACAGGGTTAGAGGCCTGTGCCCTTGGCTGATGGAGAAACAAGCTCATAAAATGGTGCCACCCTGGACCATCATTTCCTCATGTTTCATGGTTTTGCATTTATGCGGTTCTTATGTCTTTTTATCATAATCTTAACAGATGTCTTATCCACACATTATCTTAAAAGTCTGAGAAGATGCTACTTCTGAAGAACATTCTTAGAGCAGTTGTTCCCCTCTTCGTCCCCAACTGGCTAGAGTTCTGAGTTGAGGAAGAGGAAGGCAATGGGCATTTACTGAGCGTTTACTAGGCATCAGGAACTTTACATAGATGACTTCATTTACTTCTCTTCACAGGAGAAGTTTTACAGTTGAAGAAACTGAGGCTCATAGAGATGATGTAACTTGCCTCAGGACACAGCCAGCAAGTGGTAGAGCTGGGATTTGACACCTCAGCCTGTTAGACTAAGGCATTTGGTCGGTTCCTTCCACGTGGTACACGTGGTCTTCCTGACATTGGGCAGGCTCAGCTCCTAATATCTTGGGTTCTAGAGGACCCTGAACTGTCACAATCACTGCTGAGGAGTCAGTCCCTCTGCCAGACGTGACTTTGTGAGTCATTACTGAATGGCAGTGGGAGACTTAAACGTACGGGCCTCAGAAGATCAGACCAGGATGAGAATTTTAGAGCCGGAAGGGACCTTACCAAATATATAGCAACTCTTGAATTTTGCAGATGAGGAAACTGAGGCCTAGGGGTTAGGATTAAAGGATGTGCCCAGGTTATTTAGTGAACCAGAACCGAGTCTCCTGCCTAGAATGAAGACCAGGAACTCAGCACACCAGTCATGAACTACTGGGAAATGGAGAGAGGGGATAAAATGCTCACGGGAGTTCTGCTGGGATAGATAGGATTGAGGGGAAAGAAAAGTGGGAGCAATGTACTTATAGCCAGAAAAAAGAGCCAGTATGTGAACCAAGACTGAATACAGATCTAGCGTGGGCTAAAGAGGCTCAGTAAGTGACTTCCCAGATTGTGTTTTGTTCCCATTGCATACAGTTGGAAACCAAATGCAAGCCACCAGGGTTGCTGTGAAACAGCAAACAATTATAGCGCAAATAGTTGTGGGCAGCTATGGGAACACAAGCCACCTGCTCCAAGTTTATAGCTTTGTTAAACTTGGTAAACATTAAAAAAGGAATAGGAGCGCTCCCAGTTTGTACAGTATCCCATACCCTTCCTGGGAGGCCTTCCTCCAGGATGGGGTGGCCTAGAGCTGCTTTCTGTGTTGCCAAAGTCTCTAGAAGAGACTGAGGGAGGTAGAGTATCACAGAATCACACTTACAGAGTTTGAAGAGACTACAGGGCCCCCAGAATATAATTTCTCTCTTAATGTTCAGATAAGGAAACTGCGTTCCAGAGAGGTGATGTGCCCAGAACTATAAAGTTAGGGGCAGAACTGACTCCTTTTTTTATTCTTACAGTGATTTTATTTTATTTATTTCTCCAGGGTTTTATTTACATTTATTTTTTATTAAATTAAAAATTAATCCAAATTAACCCCAAATTAAATCTTTTAATTAAATCCAAATCTTTAATTCATTAGCACTGACTCCTGATCTCTGAACTTCTGATCCTTTGTCCAGTGCTCCTTCCTTTAAGCCCCACAAGGTTTGTAGATGGAGACAAACAGGGAGTTACAGCATTACAGAATGTTACAGCTGGAATGGATGTGGTTCTTAACTACAGCTGTTTTTGGTTGTCACATGACTGGGGGTGCTATTAGCATTTAGTGGGTAGGGACCAAGGATGCTAAATGGCTTAAAATGTGATCATCCCTGCATAATGAAGAATCCTGTGGTCCAGAATCCAAGAGTGTCCTTATTGAGATATATTTTGTCCATCGTTTGACTTTATGGTTGGGGACTCTAAGCCTAGAGACAGGGAGGGGCTTGACCAGGGTCCTAAAGGGAGTAAGCAGTCCCTGAGTGAATTAGCAGCAGCCTTGGTGCCCTCAGCAAAGCGGCACTCCAACTCCCCGCACACCCAGCTCCTGCTGCGCTCGCTCCTAAGCTACTTCCGGGTCGGCACTTACTTGGACTTCAGGCCCTCCTGTCCATAGGGCTGCAGTAGGTACTGGTGCACAAGCTTGTCCCTGAGAGTCCCGGCCAGTTTAATTTTCTTTCTTGATCGGTGCAAGTTGATGATAAAAAGTGTAATGGACCCTCGAACATAGTTGTGGCTGATATCCAGAGAGAGAGAGAGAGAGAGAGAGAGAGAGACAGAGGGAAAGATGGAAACACAGTGGTCTGTTAGATGCTTCTAGATCATTTACAGGCTGCATGAAACAGGACTACCCCAGGAAAGGGCAATTATTTTATGGTTCTTGGCCATCCTAGCCCTTCAAAGACAGGAAGGCCTTGTTACTGTGGTGTCCTGCAAAGAAGATACCCACTTCCCACCACACCCCTTTTGTTTTTGTTTAAATGTATTGCAATAATTTTAGAAAACAAAATATCTTTTCCTGAATATGGAAGTAAAATATGCTGATTGGAAAAAAAAAAGGAAAAATATAGAGAAACACAAAGAAGAAAAAGAAAAATCCCCCATAATCCAAGTGTCTTAAGATATGATAACATTTTGGTAGATACCCTTCCAGTATTTTTTAGTTTATTAATTCAACAAATATTTACTGAGTTCTTTGACACATACATATATATATTTCTCAGTTTTTACATAATTGGGATCACATTGTTCACCAGTTTTTTTAGTTCGTGAACATCTTAAACATGCTGCCATGTTATTGTTATTATATATTCTTTTTTTTTTTCTTTTTTGCAGTACGTGGGCCTCTCACTGTTGTGGCCTCTCCTGTTGCGGAGCACAGGCTCCGGACGCGCAGGCTCAGTGGCCATGGCCCACGGGCCTAGCCGCTCCGTGGCACGTGGGATCTTCCCAGACCACGGCACAAACCCACGTCGCCTGCATTGGCAGGCGGACTCCCGACCACTGCGCCACCAGGGAAGCCCTATATATTCTTCACTTATGAAAGAATATTAAGTTCTTCAATCATAGAAATTTATTTAACTAGGCTCCTCCTTTGGGGACTTATGTTGTTTGTAATTTTTTGCCATTATAAATTATGTGATGCAGGACTTCATTTATATAAACTTTTTGCACTTCATGATTATTTCTGATGGATAAAGTGCTGGAAGTTGGAAACACTAGGTCAAAGGGAATGCAGTGTATGATTCCTCACCAAATCTGATTCCTACCCAGTTGGTGCCCCTCTCTGAGGGAAGATTATTTTGTCCCTGCTCTGTTGAACACTAGAGTGATCACATGATTGGCTTTGGTCAATGCAATGTGGGTGGACATGTTAAAACCTCTGGGGCAGAGGCTTTAGTAAGCAGCCCATATTTTGCCATGTCTCTTTTCCCTCTGCCAGAAGACTGACAATGTTCTTGAGAGAGGCTGCTCTATTGATCTGCATCCTGGAATGAGGATGATGTGGAGAGATACACAGCTGAGCCATGACAGACAAGTAGTGTGAAAGAGAAATACATTTTCTTATTGAAAGCCATGGAGATTTGGAGGTCCTTCGTTATCAGAGCATAACCTCATCTATCCTGACTAATATACACATTCTGATAATATTGATATTATCTAGAAAGCTTGTATCAGTTTGCTCTGATCACCTACGTATGAGAGCACCCATATCCTCATACCCCTAAGAACACTGGATATTAACCTTTTAAAATATCTTTCTCAACCTGAGAGGTGATAATGGGATTTCAATGTTGTATTAATTTGTATTTTTAAAAAATTCACACTGAGGCACAGTATTTTTTTTTCATTTGTCTCTTTGCCATTTCTTCTTCTGTAAACTGACTGTTCATGGCCTTTGCCCATTTTTCTATTGATATATAAAAACTATTTATTTATTAAAGATAGTGATCCTTTGTTTGCATGTATATTGCAAAATTTTTCCCAGTTTTCTTTGACTGATTCAGTTTGTTTGCGTTGTATTCTGATGTATAAAAGTTCAAAACTTCTAGGCAGTCAAATTTATTGACCTTTTTGATTTCTACTTTACCTACCCTATGATTATATAACTATTCACTTTTTGGAATCCTTTTAAACCAGCACAGGTTTAAAAAATGGCCCCATCCTGCTTTCAAAGGAGAAATTCAGAGCAACTCTAAGTCAACTGTGCCCACAGGAAAATATCATTCCCTGCAGAAACAGCACACCTCAGCCTCTGGGTCACTCATCTATGCCTCTAAATGTGCTAATTAAGAGTTGAGTGACCAAGGGCCAGTCATTGTGATAACTTGGACTAAAAAAAAATACAGAATACAGTTTCCAGGTCTCATCCCTTTATTTAATCCATTTGTGATTGGGGTCTGGGAATCGATATTAAAAAAAATCTTTCCAAGATATTTGGCAGATGAGTTTGGTCTGGGAACCACTTGCCTAGAGCAATCCATTAAGGTTATGAGAAGAATCCCCAGAGCATACCCTTTTGGCCGTGTGTCCGATGATTTTCCTTGCATCTGTAGGAGGGTACATTATTGCATTCAAGGTGTTTTGGATACCTGAATTGATATTCTGATAAATCATTAAATGACTCTTCTATTTGGTCCCTCCTCCTCTGGTCCTTCTTCTCAGTCCCCTGAAGCATGTGAACTAGCTTTTGGAGCCCATGAGTTAGGTCAGGAGAGAATGCCAATTTATTTGTGCAGACTTGTGTCATCAGAGATCTGAAGAAAGATGCTGCTAGCCGATGTTAGCATTTAGCAACATTAAAGAACACCAACTAAATTCCATTGGTGGGCTTTAAGCTTAGCTTAGCTGTGTGCAAAACTACATTAACTACAGGCACTGTGGGCTTCAGCGTGTGAGCAAAAGCAGGCGTGCATGAGTACCAATTTTCACAGACTGTGGTGAAGCCTTCTGCTAACTCCCATCAAACAACCTTCTCAAAGGCTAGCAGCAGAGGCGGACAGAGCTGCGTGTTTGCATTTAGGAGTTTCTCCTCTGCAGAGCTGGGGCAGAATGAGCCCTTGGAGATGGCAGAGGAGAAGGGAGGGATGTGGGGAAGTGGTGGGTGGGAGGGAGACCTGAAATCACACCACTGCTTCAGGGAAAGCTATCTTTTCAAGCTGCTCGGCAGTGGTCTGATTTCCATTTACACAGTTCCACTGGGGGAGACAAGCCAGTACGGAAAGCCAGCCCAGACACCAACCTGCCGAGGCTCTCACAGAGCTCACGGAGCCTCCTCAGGTAGGAACTGGCATTGAAGACCCCCTCGGTCATCGCTTTCCCTGCTTGGCTGATGGGCAAGGACACTAAGCAGAGGCCTTTGGCTGTGAAGACACATTCTTGGCTGGGGAACGCAGCACCAACCTGAAAGTACTATGTTGAGAAACCAGATTCCTGAAGAATGTACATTCTCTGCCGACAGAAAAATAATCTTGGAGGACTATCTGTTCCCTAAGGAAATGGGGTCTTACTGAAGGTGTGGACTGGAGGCAACTGCTGACCTTCTGATGTTGTCAAGTCCAGGGGGCTTTTTG
Organism: Aethalodelphis obliquidens; assembly: GCF_003676395.1. Lineage (NCBI taxonomy): Eukaryota > Metazoa > Chordata > Mammalia > Artiodactyla > Delphinidae > Aethalodelphis > Aethalodelphis obliquidens. The sequence continues at coordinate 16,425,782 of NW_020837955.1, forward strand.
TTCTCTTAGTTAATGCCCCTGCTGTCTGGTAGAACATCTGTCTTGTTCCATGTCTCACTCATGGTAAGACTTTGTCACCAGCAGAGAATGCGTGTATCTGGAGTTCATCTTTCTGGCTGTTCTTTTGCTGCCTGACATCCCTATGTTGCCATGTGGGAGGGGGAGGAAGTGAGTCAGGGGTGGGGACTGGGCCTGGAATATCATGGATAGAAGAGGCGAGGGGTGTCATATGGGGAGGTACATCTTGACTTACAGATGAAAAACAGTCCCTGTTCTAGAAATGTCTCTAGTGAAGCTGGGAGACTAGGAAAGGGAAGGGAGGGTGATGCTTTGAAATCCGTGGCCATTTCCAGTGAAAGTCTATGTGTTTGAAAACTGTGTTAGTCCATTGTCTCCAAATCTAATTCAAAGTTCTTAGGTTCGGTAGAAGTCAGGCCATATTTTGCCAAACATCTTTTCCCCTAATTTCAAAGCATTGTGTATTTTAAGGGAAATTTAATCCACATGTTTCTGATTCATTTACACTTAACTCATCAAAATATTGTTTTGTAAGAGCCATTTGATGTCCAAGAAGCCTCAGGAACCTTTTTATGAGTCTTTAAAAAAACTTCTTCTGAAAAACAGGAAGTTGTGCTTTGCCAATAATAAACGAACTTGAACCCCAAAAGGCTCAATTTTGCTTCAGTATCCACCAGGCTTCAACTGGTTCTGAACTTGGCTAAGGACCTCAGCTCCTCCCAGAAACATACATTGTGTTAGCAGAATGGTTTAGAAAAAGAAGGTTTCCTAGTCAAAACTTATTCGTTCTCTGAATAAGAAGACTTAGGGTGAGAACTGCTATGCTGCCAGTGTCCTAATTTGTTGGCTCTAGAACAGAAAGCAGAAAATCACCTGCTAGTGTTGGTATGAGTATCTAACTCTTTATCCTAAATCAGTCATAAAAGACAATCGTCTACTAGGTCAGAAACGACCCACAGTGTAAGAGATGCCATGAGAGGGAGTGAGGTATTCAAGTAGAGGTTCATGACTGTCAGGGAGATTGTAAAGGGCATTTCTGTGTTATATAGGACACCAGGCCAAAGATCTCTAAGGGTTCTTTCCAAATGTAAAAATCTTTACATTATTAATGTTGCTACTTGCCTATACGTGTGATACCATAGAACCTCTGGAATTTAATACAATAATACAAATGCGAGTATCTGGCAAGATGCTTGGCACACAGCAAGTGTTCAATACAGACTGGAGTGCAGGAGTTATTTTAAAAGACCCCTTCTTTGGTTTATTCTACTGGTAAACTTATACTTTTCCACCCAATTCCCTATTTTGAGCAACGATATATATTTTCAGAGTATTGGTCAAGACTGGACAGCGTGAAGCTAACATGCCCACTCTGGGACATTTCTGTGACCTTGGCTTCTTTGGCCACAAATAAACTAAGTGAACCAGGAGTGCTTCCTCGTGACTGCTATGGAGGATGAGGGGGCACAGACAGGGCACGTGGCTTCCCACAGAGAACGAGCAGAGACACTTCTATCTTTGCGCCCACCTATCTAAGGCACTGGACACCCACTAACGTGGAGAAGATCTGCAAACTCAGCCAGCTCAGTGTATCCACTGTGGGCTTTCTTCTCTAATAGGAACAAAAAGACCTTCACCCCAGTAATCACTAAGGTCATCTGTGGAATAGATTAGTAAAGTCATTTCTTTCTTTTATGTAACAGGGAGAAAGAGGGATGGAACTGACAGAAGCACAGTGGCACTGTTTCCCCAGAGAGGTTCTGGAGTGACTTTCCATAGAAAGCAGAGGAGACCTGGTGATGGAGAGAGAATATTGAATGCAATGCATGATTTGATGCTAGTGAATGGCAGAATTCTTAACCATTCCACCACACCCCTTCCTTCTGGCCAGTGTGGTAACAGCAAAGGGAAAGAGAGCTGTAACTGTAAATCATCAGTGATGTCTTGATGCCCTATTTCTGCATTCATTCACTCGCCCATTCATCAAACATTCACTGAGACCTTCCTCAGGCCAGTCACTCTACTGGACACCAAGAATACAAAAATGCATGAGGCACTGGCCCTGAGGGCACAGTATATTCAGAATATTAGTGACAACTTCCCACAAGAATGTCAAAGAACGTCAGGATGAACACTGGGATGAAACAATGTGAAGAGACCTCTGTGAAGACCCTCAAATTCTGCTAAGCCCGTGGCTTGACTACTGACATTTTCCCCTGTGTCCTCAGACCTGTAGTATAAAGGGCACATACTGATGTGCTTCCCAAAAGAGACAAAAGGTGCCAAGAGTAATTTTTCTCTCTTGAAGCTGGGGGTCCACCTTTTGGGTGGTTACCTCAAGGCCAGGGTGGAGACAAGGAATACAATGTTTCCTTGTGTGGTGATCAGATAACTCCAGCCAAGGCCATAAAGCAGTCACTCTCTGTCAGGTATTGGATTGAGCTTCCTGTTGAGCAAAAGGGACGTTGAAAGCCTCTGGCCTCTGCCCAAACCAGCCTCCACTCATCCACAATAGGCACTTGTATCTACAGACAAGACAACTGGCCCCTGACCCCGCTATGCTCAGAGTGAGTCTTTGAAAAATCTTATCCTGATAAATTAACTGGCTTGGCTCCTCTGTCATCAAGGAAGGGGAAGGAGCATCTGTTGTAACCTGACCACTGGAGCTCTTTGTGCCTCCACTACCCGTGATCAGCTCCTGACAGGCTCACTGGAGTGAAGATCTGGCTGGGGGCATGTGCCTCCTCCTCCCTCACTCCCACTCCACACAAGGTTTCTCTGCAGGAAGAGAAAAGTTCTTACTTCCAGAGCTGCCTACTCTGTTCCTTAAATAGAAAGTGATGTAAGAAAGCCATATTTGGTCTGATGGGTTTTGCTTTAGGCTCAGTTTTAAGTTTTTACCTTATGAACCTCACGTTTTAAAATATTTTATCTGCCAAACTTTATTTATTTACTAATTATTTTTCCTATTTTTTAAAAGACAACTCTGACAACCAGAGCTTCAGATGAAAAAGAGCATAATCATACCTGTTACCGTGGTGATTGTTCAAAGTCCGGCCCCCTAAAAAAGGAAGCCTAGATTTTATTTAACCTTTAAAATAGCTGAAAAGGTTTTCCAAATACTGAAATAGCTCTAAAGCTGGCCTGACTACTTTTGGGCACTCTCAGTTTGGGATGCACTGGTATATGGTTAGGTTTCTAGTGGTATAGCTCTCCAAAATGCATCTTAGAGATGTAGACTTATTTCCTCAAGCTCGCCTGGTGTATCTTAGGAACAGATTTTATATCTCTACCCTTGGTTCAGGCATAGGCATATAAATAAGCCTCCTGGACATTACATCAACTGGCTGAGAGAAAATGCTCAGTAAAAATTTGTTGGATGAAGAAGTAAATGAACAAATGGCATGTATTTTTATGAACATTTTATGAATAAATCCTGTAAGTGTGAGAGAGGGGGTTTACTTGGAGAAAAAGCTGTTTATCAGAAACCATTTGAAACCTGCAAAGAGCAGGTAAAGTGAATCCAGAAGTGGTTTTCAATAAGTCTTGAAGGGGTCCCATGTATGAAATTCTCAAAGGGGCCTGAAGCTCCCCAGGGGTGGCTTTCTGTGCCATCTCTCTGCAGACTTACTTGTGGTGGTTTGTGCAGTGAGCATAAATCCTTAGTTTGTCCCGGATCACTCGGCCTGGCCGTGGCTTCCGCTGGAGCCCAGCCACATGCACAGCCAAGACTTTGGGGCCAATCAGGCGCTTGTAAAGGAGAGAGAGCCAGTAGTCCTGAGGAGAACAGAGAGGCAGAGAGTCAGAGACAGACACACATTCGGGTGTTCTGAGTAAACATACAAACACGCAGGCCAGAATCCACTTCTTACCAGGAATATGGTGAATCAGGACCAGCGAGACCCTACCCCTGTAAGCATGATCACCCCGATGAAGTGCTCATTTTCGGTTCATAATGAAGTGGGCATTACCTAAAGTGGCCTTTGCAGCTGGCCAAATGAAATGTCAGCGGGGCGAGCCCCGAGCGGCATACAAAGCAAATGAGTCAGTTTTTCACATATAAAGACCAACCAGCTGGGCCTCGAATTTTCAACTTTCTTTCCCTATGACTTTACTTTCATACTGGTTTATGACTTCTGTTTAATTATAGAATGGAAGATTTCCAATCTTCGGGATTGTCACCAATGTGAGAATCCAACATATCATCCTCCAAATATTGTCACTCTTAATGTGGTGGGAGGAGGATGACGTTCCTCCAGACAGGAGACCAGAATCCTGATTCCAGAGGTGAAAATACAAACAGAAGAATGTCTGCAAACCATGGTGCTAATTCTTGGTCATCCTCAATAATTCTAAACTAAAAACAATGTGGTGCTTTTAAACATTCCAGGATCCATTTGTAGCTGATTAATAAATACTCAGGGGTTTCCCTGGTGGCGCAGTGGTTGGGAGTCCGCCTGCTGATGCAGGGGACACGGGTTCGTGCCCTGGTCCGGGAGGATCCCACATGCCGCGAAGCGGCTGGGCCCGTGAGCCATGGCTGCTGAGCCTGCGGGTCCGGAGCCTGTGCTCCGCAGCGGGAGAGGCCACAACAGTGAGAGGCCCACGTACCGCCAATAAATAAATAAATAAATAAATAAATAAATAAATAAATACTCAATCTGTAATCCACACAGGAGTTTGAACTTACAAATGCCTATTTACCGCCACCTTAATTTCTACTGTATTTGCTATTATCATGTTTTATTTTTATATTGGATACAAAACATACTTTGTATTTGTTTTGTATTTGCTCTTAAACCCTATTATGGGGTAATGACTTCAGTGTTTATAACTCACCATGTAAATAGGGCCTCCTAATTTGTTTAGGAGCTTCCCCCCTCCCCCCATTTCTGGAATTCAGTGAACATACTCTTCAGTGCAGGCATTCTATTCAAGATCTTAAAGACATCAATCATGTCTTCTCAGCCTTCATCTTTCAGTAATCTTTTTTTTTTTTTTCCCTCTTGTGATCATCTATAACATCAGCTGCTTAAAAATGTCTGGTGAATTGAATAAATCAGAACAAAGTCCCAGAGCTTGTTTGTCTCCAGAATAGCTCCAAATCTGCCCTGAGCACTAAGCCTTGCCCATTTACCTTAATTAACTTTAAGTGGACTTAGGATGGCTGCTAAATATGGTTTCCTTATATTCAAAATAGCAAATATTTCATTATTGTCAATCATATAGATAAAAAAATTCATTGCTCTTACTTGACTACAATTTCTGTGTCTTTGATTTGAAGTAATCTTTGTGAAGAGATGATCACATTCACAGTATTTCCAATGGGATGTCCACCTTTTTCTCATTGATTTGTAACATATCTTTTAATATTAGTGGTAAGAATCCTTTGGAATATTTATGAAACAAATATTCTGTCCAAATTTGTAGTTTGCTTTTTATCACTTTTTATGATTTTTTTGACATGAAGAATTTCAAAAATTTTTATAGAAAAATATATCAATCTTTTTCTTTTAATTTCTTCTTTTTCTTTTATCCTTAGAAAGTCCTTCCACACACAAGGGTAAGATCAATCTTCATTGATATTTTTTCTAGTTCTTTTTATACTATCATTTAAAAATTTAAACTTTTAATTCACTGAAAAATATTTGGGGGTATGGTACTAACTTTACTATTGTCTAAATTATCTACTAGTTGTTGTAGCATCATATAGTGAATAACCTATCCCTAAACCCACCTTTATCACAAACTAAAATTTATACATATGAAATATAAATGTTTATATTATATAATATTATACATTATCATGTCTGTTATTATCTAATATATAATATGCTGTATATACTATATTGTATTATAATGTATATTGTATATATTTTACAATATATGATATGGTATAATGTGCATATATATTATAATACATATATACTATATATACATATATATACATACACACATATGTACAATATAATATACATTATGATATATAATATAAATGATATATAATTATATATAATAATGTGTATTATATAACATATTTAAAATCATGTTATATATAACACATAAAAACATATAAATATATGCATAAGTCATATATAATAGTTTATGATATGTATATCATGATACATATACTGATAAGAAATGTTATATATAATTCCGTGTCTGGATTTTCTATTCTCTTCTACTGAACTCTATTTTTTTTTTTTTTTGCAGTACGTGGGCCTCTCACTGTTGTGGCCTCTCCCATTGCGGAGCACAGGCTCCGGATGCGCAGGCCCAGAGGCCATGGCTCACGGGCCTAGCCACTCCATGGCATGTGGGATCTTCCCGGACCAGGGCACGAACCCGCGTCCCCTGCATCGGCAGGCAGACTCTCAACCACTGCGCCACCAGGGAAGCCCTGAACTCTCTATTTTAAAAAAATCAGTTTCACATCATTTTCATTATTATAGTTAGCATTTAATATCTAGAGATTCAAGTTCATTTCATTATAATTTTCCTTTCTTTGTTCAAATGTTCCTTAATTAGTAATATTCATTTATTTTTCCAAATAAATTCTGAAATTATTTTTTTGCAGCAGTTGTTGCAGAGAAGTTTGAAGCTAGCATGAATTTCTTTCTATGTTTGGTTAGCCTGTTTGTTTTCTATCTTTTGTGTCCTGCCAGGATGCTTATAGGAGTCATGTTTTATCCTTGATATTTGAATTTTTATCAGGAATGTGTCAATGTGAGTTTCTGCATTAATTTGCCTGTATTTGGGGACTTTTTTTTTTAACATCTTTATTGGGGTATAATTGCTTTACAATGGTGTGTTAGTTTCTGCTTTATAACAAAGTGAATCAGTTATATATATACATATGTTCCCATATCTCTTCCCTCTTGCGTCTCCCTCCCTCCCACCCTCCCTATCCCACCCCTCCAGGCGGTCACAAAGCACCATTGGGGACTACTTTTAATCAGAAAGACTAAGCCTTTTCTTCAACCTGTGAGAATTTTCTTTAAATATAGCTTCAAGTTCTTATGTATATGTTTTCCATATACAGGAGAATATATGTAACTTAATGACAGTTCTGAAGCATGAGAACCCACCATCCATTTTAAAAGCTACCATAATACCCACACTGTTGCATTTAGTTATGTGAGTCTTCCTTTTCTCGTTTGTATGTTTTTCATTCCCTTCCTTCATAGTTTAGTTTTATCCATATATATATACATATTTGCTCCTAAGCAATATATTATTTAATTTGTTAGCTTTATAAAAGTGGTATCACGCTGTATGTAGTTTTCTTTGACTTACTTTTTTCACTTAACATTATGCTTCAACGATTCATCCAGGTAGTTACGTGTACTTACAGTTTATTCATTTTCAATATTGTATGATACTCCATTGTGTAAAAATACTACAATTTATTTATCCATTATTCGCTGATAGATATTTGAGTTGTGTCCAGATTTTTGCTATTATGAACAACGTGTCTTTGAACATTCTTGTTCCTGTTTCCTAAGACCCAGGTGAAGAAATCTGGAGAAGCATTACTCCAATTGTGATTGGAAACCAGCAGTGCCTCATCACTTGGGTGCTTCTTAGGAATGCACATACATGGACTTTATCCTAGATGTACTTTATCCTAGATGTACTTTATCCTAGATCCATCCTAGATGGATGTATCCTAGATCAGAATCTCCAGGGGTGAGGCCCCCAACTTGTGTGGCTCTCTAGGTGATTCGGTTGCTTGTCAAAGTTAAGAGAAGCACGGTTCTATAGTACAAACTGTAGTACTGGAATTGCTGGGTAACACGCAGGTATAAAAATATTCAGGTTTACAGGATAATGCCAAACTGTTTTCCAAAGTGATTCCAATTATTCCAACTTACACTTCCTCCAGCAGTGTCTGTATGTGTTCCCTGTGATCCACATCCTTGCTAACACCTGTTATTTTCAGACTTCTTAATTTTTGCCAGTCTAGTGGGCATAAAATATCTATTTACTTTTGTGTTAAGAAGTCCTTCCTCATGTCTATTTCATATTTTATGTTTTCTTTTAAAACTTTTAGAGTTTTTCTTTCATAGTTAAGTCTTTAATCAAAGTAGAATGTAGATTCCCCTCAGGGGAATCTAGGATTTGGGTTGGTAAGTCAGCTGACGGTAGGTTAAAGCCAAAGTGAATGTGAAATTTGCACCTTTACTTAGCTCCCTGCACCACCTTCAGACGCCTCTCTCACCCTTATTCTTTTCTCAGTTCCCTATTTAGCCTGCCTCTTTTTAAAAAACTCCACTTTCCCTCTCTCACTGTCCTTATCTCTCCCTCATGTAAAGCAGCAGAACCAAATTATATTTCCTTCCTCCCTCCCTCCCTTTCTCCTTTCTTTTATTTTGCTATGATATGTGCCATTTATATAATCACAAATAAAATTAAACAAATGGAATAATTCCTGAATATCTCTTAAGGCAATGACATGAAAATGCAGAAAAAATTATCTTTATGCATAGATGAGATAGGAAAAAAATAAAGAATGCACATATATATCTAACAACAGCAACAACAACAAAAGGACAGTGCATGAAAGATGCAATAGAAAGAGAACTTTTCAAACAATAACAGTCATAAAAAAGGAAGGCAAATATAATAGCTTTTCATGTCAACAATAAAAAAATCCAAAGCAAGGAATGTATTGCAATTTTCAAGGGACAAAGAGAGCCCCAAACAAACATTCTTTAAGTGTGTCAGACATGAGAAGAAGTTGAAGAAAAATAGAGTCCATTTATTAGTTGGAGAGGGAAAATTAATAACAGATGACACTAAAAAGACAGAGGTTTTAAATCTTTTCTTTTTCTTTAGTATTTGTCAGAAAGTCAATTGTGGTCTGAAAGCTGGAAAACGCAGTATATAGAGTAAGTTCAACCAAAATAAATGGGAAAAAAAAAAAGAAATTGACAGAGGGTTGCAGAATTTACTGGATTAATCACTGAACGATGTGTTCCTCAAGGTCTAAGACTACTTACTCATTCCTAAAGCCCATGCCTAGTAGAGTGCCTGGCTTATAGGAGGTGCTAGAATTCGATTATGGAATGTGTACTATGTTCAAGGCTCCATGCTAGGCATTAGGAACATAGTGGTGAATAAGACAAATACAGTTCTTGCCATCATGAAGTTTATAAATCTTATCAAGAAAAACAGTCCTTAAGCCAATGAGTTATGCAATTAATTTCAATAGAACAAATGGTAATGGAGAAATCTATGAGACCGTATAGTATCATACATGTGACCCAGTCTGGGCGGGGTGTATGGTCAGCGAAGGAGTCTTGTTGCCAGAACCTGTGTGGACCTCAACCTGGAGTCTGGCTTCCTGGGAGTGGACTGTAGCTTTGGAGTGTGCACCACTAGGCTGGAAAGGTGGCAAGGGGCAGCTGCTGATGGAAATGTGATCAGGGCTTGGGCTTGCAGCCTGGGTGGTCCACACTGCATGACCATGAGACCCTTGGTGATACACTACAGAACTAGGAGTGGGAAAGGGGTGCTGGGCTGTGGCCTTAGGCTCTGACCACCCATGTGAGGCCTGCGAATACATCTTCCATTCTACAAGCACTTTCTGAGCACATATTAGTGGCATGCAGATATTCTGCTCAGTCCAAGTGATACTAAGATGAACAGGACATCTTCCTGTCCTCAAGGAACCTAGGGGTCAAGATACATGTAAGCAATTCTCTGTAAAATGAGGCTGACTAAAGTAAACACCACAGAAGCGGGAACCACTCGTAGAACTTAGGGAATTCAGACGCCAAAACAACTATTTATGACCAGGGCATTCCAGGAAGGCTTCTCAGAGAAACAAAAGTGGACAATTAATTTGCTTAGAGTTGAAAGATATATATTCAAATCCTGGAAAGTTATTTATTATCTCTAAATCTCAGTTTCCGGGGCTTCCCTGGTGGTGCAGCGGTTGAGAATCCGCCTGCCAATGCAAGGGGCACGGGTTCGAGCCCTGGTCTGGGAAGATCCCACGTGACGCAGAGCAACTAAGCCCCTGTGCCACAGCTACTGAGCCTGCGCTCTAGAGCCCGTGAGCCACAGCTACTGAGCCCGTGTGCCACAACTACTGAAGCCCGCGCACCTAGAGCCTGTGCTCCACAACGAGAGAAGCCTGCGCTGAGAAGCCACCGCAATGAGAACACTGCAACGAAGAGTAGCCCCTGCTACAAATAACTCAATTTCGTTTCTTTTTATGGCTGAGTAATATTCCATTGTATATATGTGCCACACTTTCTTTATCCATTCATCTGTCAATGGACACTGAGGTTGCTTCCATGTCCTGGCTATTGTAAATAGAGCTGCAATGAGCATTGTGGTACATGACTATATACGCTACCAAATGTAAAACCGATAGCTAGTGGGAAGCAGCCGCATAGCACAGGGAGATCAGATCGGTGCTTTGTGACCACCTAGAGGGGTGGGATAGAGAGGGTGGGAGAGAGGGAGACGCAAGAGGGAAGAGATATGGGGATGTGTGTATATGTATAGCTGATTCACTTTGTTATAAAGCATAAACTAACACACCATTGTAAAGCAATTATACTCCAATAAAGATGTTAAAAAAAAAACGGGGTGCCCCCGCTCACCACAACTAGAGAAAGCCTGCGCGCAGCAACGAAGACCCAATGCAGCCAAAAATAAATAAATAAAATAGATACAACATTAAAGAAATAAAAAATGTTTAAAATAAAATAAAATAAAACTCAGTTTCCTCATAGGAATTTAATGAGATAATATACCTGGAAATATCTATTAGTGCCTGATATATCGAAATATTTAATAAACGTTGCTTCTTCTTCTCTTTATTCCTTGAAAGATGTTTTTTAGCCTCATGAAAATAGTTGTATTCTAGTATGTACACAATTATGCTCTAAGTTGCCCTGAAAACATAAATATAACTCGTGTGTGTACGTGTGTGTGCACGTGTGCACGTGTTGGGAAGGTTGGAAGGAAACTCCTTGAGATCAGGGCTTACTTTTGCATATCTGGTGCCTGTGAACATAGATATTGGTACTCAGTAAATATTTGATTGAATGAATGATCGAATCAAGATTCACCTCCTGAAACTGATGGGAGGTTTTTCAGGGCTGAATGGTAGTGAAATGATAACTTCGCAAGGTTCAAAGGTTATGGTTTTCCTGAGCACTGATAGGCGTTGCTGCAGGTGCCTAAACTTGTTTAATCTCAATATTTTCTGTTTCTGGGAAGTGTACACGCACTGAAGTGTGACAGCCAAATGACAAATATTTTTCCATCGTGGAGCCTCTTGCCTGACTTCCAAAGTCACAAAAACATAGCTCTAGTAGGCACGAGGCTACCCCGGTAGCCACTCTTTCTCTAGATAGCTGACCTTAGAAAGCCAAGAACAAGTGAAGTGGAACATCCCCATGGAGTTTTGCTCTAGATGTGGCGGTGGGCCAGAGCTCACGTGTAAAGGAAAGAACGCTGCTGCTCCAACTTCCTCCACGGAGGGAGAGCTGCAGGGCAGATCTAGAAAGTTTCCATGTGACGGAAGCATCTTTGGAAATAATACTAAAAGCTACAGTTTTCCCTGCTGCCCTCTCTAGAGGGAATGAAATCCCCTCCAATCCATTTTTTGACCACCTTACTTAAAACTGCCAAATGGCTCCACACTGCTTGCAGGCTAGAGACAGTGGCTAAAACCAGTGGTTCTACTATGAATTAGTCCCTTCCCACCTTTCTCTACTTGGCCTTTTATCCTCAAGGACATTGATTTTTTTTTATCCCTTCCACCATGGACAGGGCCTTCTTATTTCTCTAATTATCTCCCATTCCTATCCCGCACACCCCTCCCCAACATGTGTGGGTGCACACACACACAAAATTTGTTAACTCTTAGCTCAGATGTCAACTCTAGGGTCACTTTTCCAGGGAAGTTTTCCTGGACCACATTTCTGTTATGTGTCCTCAGAAAACAATTTCTTTCCCTTAGGACATTTGATTCAGTTTATATTTACACATTTATTAGTAGGATTTTCTGATTCATGTGTGTCTTATTTTCTAGACTATGAATTCAATGATGATAGGACTGTGTTTTCTCACAGCTGCCTAATACAGCACCTAGAACCTGAGCACCTAGAACCTGTGTTCAATAAACAGTTGGAACTAGAAGGGCCTGAAGGTACCCACATCCCCCAGTCTGATGCCCTGCTCCTTGCTTCTCTTAGCCAGTCTTATCTACAACTGGACTTCAGGTCATGTGTTCTGAAACAAATTACAGAGTTTTTCTGTACTCAGCCCCATCAATCCCAGACCTGAGTAAAGGTGGAAGGAAGCACTGGCTCAGCTGGGGTTCTGTGGTGCACAGTAGTAGTAGTGAGGAATTTCTAGCCCAGTCCAGTGGGGATGATGCCCAAACCAGAGAACTGAGTGGAATGGAGAATCAGGAAGCCTCCAACCTAGAAATGCAGCCCAGAAGGTCATCATACAAGGGGCACTGGAAGCACTGAATATGAAATCAGAATTCTAGGCATGCTGCAAGTGAAGGAAATCACAAGCTCGCACAAAGAATTATACAGGCCTGCCTTCACCTGCGCATCGAGACAAGATAGGTGATGTTGTCTGGGTTCAAAATGGCAGGGGAAAAACTGATAAGTTCGCTATAAAAATGCCAAGCTACATGCTTTTAATGAGAGTTACTTTTGGCAAAAAATGCAATTGAACTATTCTTGCTTATCTTGAATACTCCAGTCATGAAGTTTAACATATCTGTGAAACATTTCCCAGAGCTTAGTATCAAGAATGATTTGCCAAATGGTATAGCCACTGTGGAAAACAGTTTGACAGTTCCTCAAAGAGTTAAACAGTTCCTCAAAGAGTTAAACATAGAATTACCCTAACACAGCAATTCCACTCCTAGGTATACGGGTATATGCCCCAAAGAATTTAAAACAGGTACTCAAACAGAAACTTGTATGTGAATGTTCATTACAACATTATTCACAAAAGCCAAAAGGTGGAAACAACCCAAGTGTTCATCAACAGAAGAATGGGTAAACAAAATGTGGTATATCCATATAATGGAATATTATTTAGTCATAGAAAGGAATGAAGTTCTGATACATGCTACAACATGGATGAACCTTGAAAACACGCTAAGTGAAGGAAGCCAGACATAAAAGGACAAATATTGTATGGTTCCACTTATACAAAATATCTAGAATAGGTAAATTCATGATACGGAAAGCAGAATAGAGGCTACCAGAATCTGGGGGGAAGGTGAGAATGGAGAGTTATTGCTTAACGGGTTCAGAGTGATGAAAAATTTTTGGAATAGACATGGGAGATGGTTGCATGACATTGTGACTGTACTTAATGCGACTGAATTGTATACTTCAAAATGGTTAAATCAGCAAATTTTATGTTATATATATTTTACCACAATAAAAAAAGAGAAAAAAAAAGGATGAATTGCCAGAAGTAATCCTTCTTGAGAATAACCTGGTAATATGCATCAAAAGCCTCAAATTGCTCTATACCCTTTGACCTAACAACTCCACTTCTCATAATTTATTCCAAAGAAATAATCATAGATATGTGCAAAGATTTATCAGTAAGATGGTTGTAGTAGTCGTTGGTTTTGTGCCTTAATATCAATTCTTCCTCCTTTTGATCACAGCATCTGGATTTTCTTTGGGGATATGGTTCAGCCATGATTGTATCCTGTTTATCAAGTTTCCCTGATCTCCCTTGAGGAGAGTAACTGATCATATTAGGCCAGTTGGACTTTCTTTCCAGGGAATCTGGAAACTGAACAGGATGGCCAAGCATATTAAGAGTGGCTGGACTGGATTTACTCTGTGGAGTGGCAACTTGAGGGGACTGAATGTTCATTGGTGCTGCCACCTGGATTCTTCATTGCCCTGAATCTTATCCCTTCCAAGCTGGGTGCTTCAGCTTTTCAACAACTCCATTTCTTCTCTGCTTAAGTTCCCTAGATTCCTTCTCTCCCTTTTTTTCTTATGACCAAAGAATCTTAATTGGTTCCATGATCATCACAGCTTTATTTTTACTGGGCAAAAAGCTTCAAAACAATTAAATGTTCAATAAATAAATTACTAGATAAGCAAATTGTGGTGGATCCAACTATGGAGAGTTTTCAGTCACTAGAAATTCTATTTTAGAAGCATAGTTAATGATGTCAAAAGATGTTCATTATTGTGTGTAGAAAAAGAACAGACTCTAAAATAGGGTGATCTTATTTTTGAGGAGAAATAAGTATCTCTGTGCAATTAAACTTGAAGGATATACACCTCAATGAAAACAGTAGTTATCTCTGACTACTACTCCTTTCCTTCTTCCAGTTCCTTGGAAGGTCTATTCTCCCACACCTCTGGGCCTTTAGAAATACCGTTCCCTTTGTCTAGGGCATTTTTTCTGCCCATGCCCTGCCTAGCCAACTCCTTCTCATTCTTTGGGTTTCGACCTAAGAGAAATTTCCTCTTAGAAACCTCTCTGAAGCCCCATGTCCAGGTTAGGGTTTCTCTTGTATGTGATCCTGTGAACACTGAGGTAACCCCCTCAACAGTTTTCACAGTGTTTGTTAATTGCCTGTTTACTAGTGTATTCTCCCCTAGACCCGTCAGTGAGATCAGGGTCCATGTTTCTTCCAACAATGTCAACAAACATTTCTTGAGTGCTTAACATGTATTATCTCACTGAATTCACCAATAAATCCTATGACGAAGCACTGTTATCTTTCTTTTTACAGGTGAGGATACTGAGGCTTAGACATAGATAAAAGCAATGTACAGAGGTGACAGAATTATAGCCCCAGCACCAGTGCTTAATAAATGTTTGTTGAATTAATGAATGAAAATACTAAAATTATGTAGATAACTTTCACTACTGCAGGCCTCTGAATCTATGATGCAAAAGTATTGCTAGAATTAAAAGTACTGGCCTGATCAAATGGGTAAGATGTCAGTACGCAGCCAAACATCTTATTTTACTGATAAGTGAATTCAGTCTGAAGCTCCCTTAAAAATTCAGAGCTAGTGCTGCCTGGAGATAAAAATCAGCCCCATCCTCTCTCCTCCTCTGAATGCTCTGAATTAGTAAAATAGAGGCCACACGTCACTGGCTGAATTAGGTACAGGTAAACACACTCCTCCTTGCTGAACTAGCCCCTAAGCTGCCCTGTACCCCTCTTTGCTGCACTTTGAAGACCTGAGCAGAGCCCGAGCAGGCCCAGAATAGGCCTGGGACAAATGTGATAATCAATTGAGCACTGCAGGGAAGAGAAAAGGATCAGGCTGCCAGAGTCTCAATTTAAGTTGGGATTCAGCAAACAGAAAAGTAAGTGATGAGAAATCTGATTTCACTAGGATTGTCAAACTTCCTCAATTCATTGGGTTCTCCCTGATTGAGAGAGTCTCTGAAGTAATGTTATACATTATTATTATCTACCCTCAGCTCCTCAGTTCTTTGACCCTGGCTCCTGACACAGAGTTCCTAAACCCCTTGAATTTCCTGGGTGATTGGAGCATCTTTTGCTCTAATTCAGCTACTCTTATTGGGCTCCTGGATGGAGGCTGGTCACCAGAAAGACCAAGCGTATTTAGAAGTTTGGAACATTCAGCCCCACTCCCCCATTCTCTGGAGAGGGTAGAGGAACTAGACATTGAGTTAATAATTGATAACATCTATATGACGCAGCCTTCATAAAATCCCCAAAATATGAGGTTTGGAGAGCTTCTGGGTTGGTAATCACACCCATGTGCTGCAGGGTGGTGCACCCCAACTCCATAGGAACAGAAGCTCCTATGCACAAAACTCTTCTGGACTTCATCCTATGTATCTCTTCAACTGCTTGTTCATCTGTATCTTTATCATATAATAAACTGATAAACTTAAGTAAGTGTTTCCCTGAGTTTTGTGAGCTGATCTAGCAAATTATCAAACCTGAGGAGGAAGTCACTTTTGACTGACAACCTGGTATAAATGCTGATTTATACCAGGTTGTGTCAAAAGTACCAGGGACAACCTGAGCCTTGTAATTGGCATCTGAAGTGGGGGCAGTCTTGTGAGACTGAGCCATTAAGTTGTGGGATCTAACGCTAACTCCAGGTAGACAGTGTCAGAACTACATTGAATTGTAGGACACCCAGCTGGTGTCCAATAATTGGTTGGTATTAGGAAAAAATCCACACATCCAGTGTCAGGATTGCTGTGAGTATGGCAGTAGTATGAGAGTAAAGGAAAAAACAGTGAGTTTTTCCTAAACAGATTCCTGGTTCCAGGCACAGTTATTTTTTTACCCAGGATGCAGGAGGGATATGCTAGGAATAAGCCCTTCTCTGTAATGCCAGGAACCTGGGAGAAGTGTACCATTTCCCTCATCTGAAAATGCAGAGCAGGGCATTTCAGCCTCAGCACTCCTGGTAGCTTCGGCTTGATGATTCTCTGTTGCGGCAGGTTGTCCTGCACGTTGTAGGATATTTAGCAACATCCCCAGCCTACAATTACTAGATGCCAGTACCACAGCCTTCCTCGAGTTGTGATAACCAAAAATTTGTTCAGACATTGCCAAATCTCCCCTGGGGCTCCTCGTTTGGCAAAGCACTGACCTAGAGTGTGGAAAGTAGAAAATATTGGTGCATCTCCCTCCCACACTTCATAGGGTATCTCATAAATATACATGTGGACACACCCATACTTGTTTATTTATGTGGAGTGGAAGTAAATAATATCCCATTAAACCTAACACTTTATGTTCGATGGTGACATGTAAGAATGTCTAAGACCTTGTTAAGAATCATTTAAGAACTTTCCTTCCATTCACCCCAGTCAACTATTTCCAAGCATGGAAAAACTTATATTATGCTCTTTGCTTTTGCAATGGTGTTGGCTCCCTGGACTACTTTGGGTTTCCAGACACTTGTGTATGATCCTAGCAGAGGCAGAAAAGCATGAGCTTTGGAGTCAGGCACCCTGGATTGGAATTCCAGTTAAATTTCATTTATCTGTGTTCATTGCAAGTCAGTCAACTGCTTTAAGCCACAAGTTCCTCAACCACGAAAACCTTTCTTGCTTGATCATGATGAACTTTAAATGAGACGGGGTCTGGGAAAGTGCCTGGCTCAGTCCTGGAAGGTAGAACCAGTTCTTACCCATGAATGTTTTCTTTCTTTTGGTGCTTATCACTCAGGAAGTAGAGTGAGGGAAAGCTTCCATGCCAGTGTCTAGTATCCCAGAATATTCCTTCAGCTCTTCTCCAAACACAATGAGGGCAGGTGGCAAAGTCATGCTGGGGTAATCAAGGAAGGCTCTCGAGTATGACTTACAGCTTTCACCTGGAGTTGGTCAGAAGTTGAGAGGCAGTGAGTGAAGACTGGGCTTGAGTGGCTAGGGCTTTGTCAAGGAGAATGTCCTCACAGAGTGAGGGGGCTACTGGTACAGAGGTTTTGTTTCACTCAGGAGACCTCATTGATATCATTTTTGTGACCTATAACGTGGGTGGCAGTAACTGAAGTCAGACTTGGGCTCTAGTTCAACTTCAGCACTTCCTGGGTATGACTACCACCTGGGGCAAGTTACTCTCCCTCTAAGCCTCAGGATTGTCACCTGTAAAACAGGATAACACTTGTGCCTACCTCTGAGGATGTTGTGAGGATTAACATAATGAATGCAAAGGCCCAGTGCCTGGTGAGTAACAGACACAGAGAAATATCAGCTGATATTACTATTAATAATCATCTTCTATATAAATGCCTGTGCTTGTATGTATGGTATCTGAATATATTCTAGAAAGGATGAATGATGGGGAAAGCATGGCCCAAGGTAGATGAGACATAACTCGAACAACTAGCCAATCAAAAGAGAACAAGCAGAGGATAAAGTATATACGGAGAAAAACTCAGGAACAAGATAGAAAGAAAAAGTGGGCAAAAAAGATAAAGGTTACAAGTGAACAGTGGCACTTTTATGAAAAAGCTGGGGACAATTACTTGCGTGCACCAAAGTCTTAGAGAATCAGGCCAGGGACAAGGTCCTGCCTTCACTAGAAATGAATGAATAGGTAGTAGATATGTGTTTTTTGTCTAGATATCATCATCATCATTATTATCATCAGTCTACATTTGCTGAGCACCTGTGATATACTGGACAAGTAGAAATAACTAAGACACAGTTTCACACCTTGAAGAGCTTAGCGCTTACTTGGCCAAAGCCAGTAAGGTCTCTAAGTAGATTTTGAGCAAACTCTGAGGTCCCATCTCTCTCTCCTTAACTGACTCATCCTTTGGGTGTTGGTGGTCAGAGGGGCACAAGCACCTGTGACCTGGAGCAGATCTTTTCTTTCCCCAAACTTGTCCCCTTTTACACCAAACTTTTCTGTCCCCGAAGTATTTGTACAAACCAGGAAAGTTAAGTGCATGTAAGGTACTTAGAGCATAGAGGCTTCATAATAACAGGCTGCCTTCTAGGCAGGCTACTGAAGCTGAGCCAGTGGAGAGATTCCTGGAAGCCTTTGGAAAGGAGCTGGCTCACTCTTTTGTCCAGGGTGGCAGAATGCTAGCACCTTTCTGGCTAACAAGGAGGGAATTAAAGTCCGTGAAGTCAGCCACAGACTTAACCACAGCTCCAATAGGCCAACGGCAGGGTCAACCAACTGCAGAGGAGACATTTTCTTGACAGACACTCTGACAAGCTCAGGGGATTCAGAACCACAAAGTGAAGGTGGTCTCCACCCAGACAGGTCTAGGAAAGCCTGTGGAACACTGCATTGTCCACAAGCTATTTTGAAGCCGCTTCAATTAAAGAATTAAACTATATCTGACTAGCAGCAACATCCACCAGAGCCAAATTGGATTTCTCCTTTTGGCAAAACAAGCTACAGACCATGTCTTTATTGTGCAGACACTCATTAGCAAATATGTAAAAAAATACCAGTCGGAGAAAGATGTTTTCCTGCTTTGGAGACTTTTAAAAAAGCCTTTAATTCAATCTGGCACACATGGCTGAACCTGAAATGGCTACAATGTGGAACTGGTGGGAAAGCATGACCAACGCAGTTCTGTCTATCAATCCACCCTCTGCAGGACAAATACACCCCACACTCAGCCTGGGTTAGCAGAAGGGACTAGTTCCCTTTACTTTTTCTGAACACTGGAGAAGGGTTTTCTACGCTTCAGGAATTTCTAAGGTCAAGATCTTTCCTGAGGAAAAGAAATGCTGGTTGCAGATAACTAGATTAGTCTCTCTACCTCTCCCCTTGCTCTTGGGCAGAAGTTAAATTACTATGAACACCACAACTTATAGACCCTAGGATCACCTACAGAGAGACTTAAAAACTGATTTTCAGGAAATTGTCCCAAATAACCTCACATTTTACTGTTTTAAGTGTAGAATATGCTGTCTGTGTTTGTATGGGGTCCATTAAGGTTATCTAGAGTCCAGATCCTGCTCTACAAGGCCCATCTCAAGTGGATCCAGGCCTCCCAGTAAAGTGGACTTCAAGGTGCAAGGTAAGATCCATCCTTTAAGGTGAAACTATATATCTAATGGCTTTTAGGATATTTTCATTGATATCAAACTTTATGTGATTTTAAAAGAATAGTTAACTTTGCAATCACCAAAGTATATTTACTACCCCAAAGCCAGGGCATGTGAAAAAGATAAAGAATCAAGCTGGGGAGGGACAGAGAATCTTGGTTCCCCTTCATTTCCTGTAACAGAAGCTGGTAGGTACTTTGCTCCCTTTTTATGAAAAGCAAAGAAGTGTGTGAGGTTTTGAGGCAGTTCTGGGATGGGAGTAAGTAGGTCTTGTGGAAAAGAGCCCACCTCCATCAGGGAATCTCGAGAGGAGGAGACAGAGGCAATAGAGAGAAAAGGCAGAACACCTGCATCTATCCCGTGCCTTGAGTCTAGCTCTCATTATGGTGACCATTCTTGTCAACATCAAGTGAAGAGAAGATCTGGTAATTAACTAGCAAACCCATATTGCCAACCTGGATCATTCCCAACAGAAAATACACTAGAAACAAAATTAACCAAAGTAGTCATTCGTATGGCAAAATTTTTCTGGATTGGGGCTTAACTTTTTTTTTTTCATGGGTGCTGCCCTCTGACCAGGGACAACAAGCCGTCCTCCTGGTTGGACACAGCACAGAACCATTGGAAGAGGTTTTTATTTCCAGCCATTACCTCATCCTTACTATTCAGGGAGTGATTGAGGGTTAGTGACAGGAACACTTTGGAGTAGGTACTTTGCCAATATATATTATCATTCTTAGTAAGTGCAAATGGGAAGCCACAGTACCAACTCAGTAATTACTTTTGATATTTCCTCACATGTTGGAAAGCAATCATTACAAACCCAAAGAGCTTCATTTACAGGGTTTTACAGACTTTGCACAAAGAAATATTAGTTGATGGAGAAGCTGGAAACAACAGTACCTTGGCGCAGAAACCCAGTATGAAATAGAATATGGACCCTTAGAAATGTGCAAAAATTTCAAAGTTCAAAAGAAAGTCCAATTCCAGGAAACTGCCAGCTGGAAAACAGCTTATTGAACCCTGAATGAAGACATTATTATAAATCTCACTACATAATCTGATAATTCTGACATTTGCAAAAGCACACTGACATAGTCTTGAATTGCACAAAAGCAAATTCTCCACACAAAAGAAGCCGGGTGGAAAATTTTATTCTAATTTTGCTCTGATCACCATTTCTTAGTTTTAAGTGACAACAGGTGTTTTAAAAGTATAAGTGGGACACTGAAAATGCATTTAAAATTTCCCTTATAATTAGGAATTAAAGTCTGTGTCATATAGGTTCAATACCTGGTCTCTCACTTTTACCTCAGTGAAGTTTCCTTGTCAACTGGAATGAAAAAATTGGCAGAGTTCCCTCCTATCTTCTCTACTTTCTCAGCCAAAGATATAAACAAAATTTTCAGATGTTCCTGACAGAAACTGGAGCATAAAGTCCAATAGGTTAGGGGATTTTCATAATAAGACATTTCCTTTGGCAAAGTCAAGGTTCTGTTCCACCTGCTCTCCCAACTACCCAATCCTATAACCCTCTGTCTGTCCCCATTCTCAGAAGGGCCCTGTGCTCAAAAAAGCCCTGCATTTGGCTTAATGCTCTACTGTGGCTGTCTTGAAATTCTTAATAATTTTGTCTTTCAACTCCTGTTTGGTAAATGAAGTCTAATGAGACAAGGGAGCATGCATGTGAGCAGAGGAGATATACCCAATACGTGTGTCTATAGTTCTTTGCTATCCAGTTAATACACAGTGTTTGTGATGTACCACAGCACAGAATTCTGGTGTATCCATGACACGTGGGAGTGCAAAGTGAGCGTGTGTAAGTGGGGAGCAGAGGGGCTGACAGCCTCAAGAAGCCACACTTTCTGTTCACACCAGAACTCATTTGAAACACAGGGAGAAGGCAATAGCGTTCTATGAAACAGAAAAGAATCCTATCATATCCTTTCTTACTCATATTACTTCTCTGTATCAGCCAATCACTTTTGCTGAAAATGAAAGCAGAAGTAAAGGGAAAGATAGGGCAACTCACAGTTCTTTTTCTTTCAGTCCTTTCTTATTTATCAATAAGAGGTAGGGAATATTGGTAGAATATCCACACATCAAGAAGTGAAATAAAAAACAGTTGAGTTAATTTTGTGCAGTGTTTCCATTGTTCTGGTAAGAACAAAATACATATGTATGTACAACCTATGAAGTACAAATTGTATAATTTTGATAATTCACACACAACCTAAATGCTCTTATATTAGCTTTTAAGTCTCATGTGCACAATACAAAGATGAAAGGCAAAATTCATGCTAATTATTTAAAACTTTATTTCTTTACTTAGAACAACATTAAATGGCAAATAAAAAATACCATAGTCAAGAGAGAGACTGGCAGAAAGGAAAAAAGCTTTGCATTCTAGTACCTTTAATAGCACTTTTTAAAATTTGAGGTCCCACATTTTCATTTTGCATGGGGTCCCGCGTATTACGTAGGAGGAATGATCAGCCCTTGTAGGGCGCGGTCAGCTAACTGCTACGCGGCAGGAAGCTGAAGTAAGCTGAATCATCCTTCCTGTGGCCACTGCGCTTGCGCTAAGTATACTAATGAGGTTTTAAAGTAGCGACCTATCCGATGCTGGCTCACAAGTCGCACCATCGGCGAAAGCCAATCACAGAGCGACACATGTTCTTAATCCCTATATAAGCAGACTGCTATAGGATTGCGGTGTCTTCCTTCCATCTTTTCTTTAACCAAGCTGTGCTCCAATAAAGTGTGATACGAGAAGAATCTTGCGTGTGGCGACTCGTTATTCTGCTGGTCGGAGGCGGCTCGCCGCAAGCCCTCACTTTTCTTAACAACGCTACAGCATTGTAAGATCTCCTTCTTCTTGTATATTTCACAGGCAGATACTATAAAATAGGGTGGGAGTCCAAAAACACAAGAGAGAATGACGGACTACTTTCTGGGAAGACAGGCCTAAGAGAGATCCAAAGTGGCTTTTTGACTCTAAAAGGAAAAGCCATAGAAGGAAAAGAAAAGATAGCAGCTGCTAATTAAGGGAGATAGAAGGATCTTCCTCTGGTGAAAACTGGGTTTGACGGGTGAAGCCCACAAGTTTCAGAGAAAGCAAAGCAGGCCTTTGGGCTGCTGTAGTGACCTATACCTACCTCTGTGGCCTCCAGATCTCAGAAGAACAGGAAATGAAACATTAGGAGTAGGGTGGGCTGGGTAGCATGTGAGCTCAGAAGGGCAAGACTGGTAGAAAAATCCTTCAATATTTTACTTCCATAAAAGGGTTTGGGAATTTGGCAGCAGCTTTTGACATCCATTATGAATGTTTCAACTTAAAATTTTTGATGTAACTCTCCTGTAAGAATAACTATCCTGTAGGTTAGATGCTCCCATGATGGTAAGGCAAAATTACATGAAGAGTTGTCTAAAAATGCATTGTCTAAAATGTAATTTTCCAACATTACATACCCCTTAGTCATGCCACAGAACTGGGATATTATAATTGCCTCAGGCAAAAAGTCCACAGCCGCAGAAGCTAGAGTTTCTGCTATGTCTATCCTTGTAGTATGGTTAGAGTAGAATGAGTTATGTGTGCTACTTAAGGACCGGAGTGTAGGGGGAAGGTATAGGATAGGACTGGGTGCAGCAAGGGAAACCTCAGTCCTGTGAGTACAATGATTAGAAGTAAGGAAATTGTCTTTTACTATGAGTTTGTGTTCACATGGGTGATAGAGGTAGTAACTGACAATTCTTACAAGAAAACTACAGCTTTATAGCTTTGGTGTGACCGTGAAATAGAAACGTATGTAAGTCATTTACACAAACATCATTTCTCGTAGCATAACAACAATCACATTATTAGATGTATCAGATCAACTCTGATGTAAGTTTTATTTTGGTTACAACACTAACTCCGATATTAAATTAAACTCCATAGTATAAAGTTTAGCACGAGTCATGGGGAACCAGTCTCATTCCAAAATCACATTTCCTTGGTTCAGATTTCAGTGTCTGTGTTCACCCAGCATGGGCATCTGCTCATGACTTCAAAAATAAATACAGAGAACATTGTTTCTAAAGGACCTGGAGGCGAAAATACAGAACATGGTCATCATTAAGTTTACAGATGACACTAATGGGAAGAAGGGTGGGTTAGGAATTCAAGTACTAATAAATGCAGGGTAGAGGTCTGGAGAGAAAACCTCAACCATAAAAGTGAATGATGGTGGAGGACTGCCTTTGTGTGATCATGACTAGATTAGGATCAGGGCTCACTGGGGTTGGGGGAGATGAAGCTGGTATCAATTTCTGGGGCCTACTACTCTGGAACAGGGACCAGTGTCCAACTGTGCTAATATCAATTCAAGTCCCTTGCAAAGATTTTCAGCCAGTCCACCCTTGCTTGGGGAGGGGTGGAAACATGTTTTCAGGAGAGTTCAAACCCATGTTGGGGTTTGTACAGCATTGTTGTGATTTAGGATAATACTATCCGGGGGTTTGCATAAAAGGAGGTAGAATGTAAAAATGGTTTTTTTCTTATCCTTACTACTTCCCAGCCAGTCCATCCACATGTCCTTTCATTTCTACCTCCTACTCCATCTCTCATCTGTCCCCTTCTGCCCTCTTCATTGCTATTACCCTAGTCTGAGTCATCTCAGTTTCCATCTGGTCTGCAAACGCCTTCTATCTAGACTTCTCTGCTTCCGCTCTAGACAATCCATTCTCCACAGATCAGCTAAAGTCGTCCTCCTCAAACTTAAATCAGATCATATCAGCTCCTTGTTAAACCCTGTCAGTGGCCGCTCATTGCTCTTAAACTAAAATCCAAGCTCTTCGTGGTGATCTTCATGCTCTCTACCAGCTGGCTCCTGCTTAGCTCTCCAGCCCCTCGTCCTGTCACTCTTCTCCTGCCTCACTACATGTAGCTTCCTTTTCTGCTCTGTGAATCCTCTGGACCCCGCTCCCTTCTATGGCCCCAGTGGAAAAGCGATCCCTCTAGCTCTTCTTGAAATCACCTCATGCCCATCCTTTAGGTCTCTGCTTAAGTGTCCCTCTTAAGGGACCTATCTTTATCACTTTATCCAGAATAGCCCCTTCACCAGATTTCTCCAAACCTTTATTGCATTTCTCACAATCTGTAGTAATTATTTTCTTTATCTGGTTACTTATTTATTATGTCTCTTCCCTAGATAGACTCTGAGCTTCTTGAGAGCAAGAGATCCTGTCTGTTTCCTTCAGAGCTATACTCCTAGAAACTAGCACAGTGTTAGCACAAGGCTGGTTGGTACTCAATAAGTATGTGTTGAATAACTAAACTCATCTCCTATCACATGGCCAGTGCAGTGCCCAGCATATTGTAAAAATGGACCTCTGAATCCTACGGTCTACAGCCACAGAGTGGATGAACGTACTTGGACAGTAAAATTAACCATATTTTCAAGCTCCCAAGTTGCGTATCTGAGGCCCTTCATGTGTGGGACAGGTAGGTATCACGCATGGTTGGATGATCTCTGAACCTCTGAACCTTCTATTACAGTACTGGCAGCTTTGGAGAAAACATTTTTTTCTTTTGTGTACTTTCCACCAACATTTTCTATGCCTTGGAGAATGCCTCTAAATTTAGTGTCACCTACATTCTCATTAAGGTGACTTTAATATCTGCCTTCTAGATTGTGAATGATGATGAGAGAGAGAACAATTAAATGGTTGCTCATCCCTGACAGCCTCACAGCAGGCATCCCTCTGTTCAGCCCAGAGTCACTCCTCACTCTCCTGTGTTTGTCTTCCCCCAGCCAGCTTTTAGTTCACTTGACTGGCTTCAATTCAACACACTTAAGTTTTAAAAAAATATTTATGTATTTATTTTTGGCTGTGTTGGGTCTTCATTTCTGTGCGAGGGCTTTCTCTAGTTCTGGCAAGTGGGGGCCACTCTTCATCGCAGTGCACGCCTCTCACTATCGCAGTCTCTCTTGTTGCGGAGCACAGGCTCCAGACGCGCAGGCTCAGTAGTTGTGGCTCACAGGCCTAGTTGCTCCGCGGCATGTGGGATCTTCCCAGACCAGGGCTTGAACCCGTGTCCCCTGCATTAGCAGGCAGATTCTCAACCACTGCGCCACCAGGGAAGCCCCATACTTAAGTTTTGAAAGCTGAGCTTTATGAGGTATAATTCTAGACGCTTACATTCTCTGAGTCATGTCATTTTATCAAAAAAGCACGTGATGAGAGTTTTAGAGGGCATTTCCAGAGGCAGAGCTGGAATTAAAAAAAAAAAAGTTGGAGAGCAAGAGGATGGATGGTACTTTGATCAATGCTCACTCCCTAGGCCACGTGGTGATTCCATCAGTGGAGCTAAGTGTGTGCAAATCAAACCCTGAGAGCCAGTGGAGGACAGACACCCAATTAGTTACAATAACCTCTGACTGGTAGGTGAAAGGAGAGACCTATGAAATTGTGGATACCCAGAAAGAATTTTGGGATCAAACCACTCTGAGTTTCCGGTCTGATGTGTCAGCCGGAAGTGCAGTCCCTCTGAGAACTGTGCTGTGCATTCATTAGAACATGGGGAGCCACGTGATTGGGAAGCAACAGTTCCAAATGAGCTTTACAGTTACTGGGAATGAAAAAGGAAGGCCATATATTTTTAAGAGAAAAAGCCATATAAATCTGACAGCTCCACCCCACTCACAGCAAATCCCAATGATATCTAGCCAAACCACTCTATTTTCCTGACATAGACATGCACAGTGGGAAGGCACTGTGAAAAATCAGTGGTAGTAACCACAAACCACTTACAGTGCACTCTGGGCTCAATCATGATGTCTTTGGGTCTGTTCAGGGCAAGGTAGGTCACCTTCAATTTTCAAACACACACACACACACACACACATACCCCAAACCCTTACTCAACCAACAAACATGCAGCAAAAAACTCATACACACAAGATAAATTATGCAAGTAAATTGTTTTTCTCCTGAAATTATATTAAACTTTTCTGTTTTGAAACTTCTGAGTTATTGGTCTTCATAACACTATTATCCAGTTAGTGTTTTTGTTTTTGTTGTGTTGAAAGAGACAGAGATGAAAACAGTGTTTTTGTTTTGTTTTTTAAAATTCCAGGCTTCCCTGGTGGCACAGTGGTTAAGAATCCGCCTGCCAATTCAGGGGACACAGGTTCGAGCCCTGGTCCCGGAAGATCCCACATGCCGTGGAGCAACTAAGCCCATGCGCTACAACTACTGAACCTGTGCTCTAGAGCCCACTAGCCACAACTGCTGAAACCTGTGCACCTAGAGCCCATGCTCTGCAACAAGAGAAGCCACCACAATGAGAGGCCTGCGCACCACAACTAAGCGTAGCCCCCGCTCGCCACAACTAGAGAAAACCTGTGCACAGCAATGAAGACCCAATGCAGCCAAAAATAAATAAAAATTTAAAAATTCCAGTTAAATCTGAAAATATATCGATTGATAGTGATATCTATCAACATTCAAAATACACCTACCCTTATTAAGTAACTTTATTTCCAGGTATTTTTACTACAGACCTACAGCAATACAAAGAGACATCCTTACCCACCTGTCTTCTTCATTTTTGTACCCAAGCAGCTGAATGTAGCTGGAGAAAAGCATACAATCAGGCAGACAGGTTTCACTTTAAATATGATTCCATGCCTCAGATGTGTTTTGTGCTACCAGTAATCCTATGAGGTTTCTCTAGTTTCTTTATCAAGCTTGCTTTTCTAATCTCTGAGATGACTATTTTGTACATTTCCTCTCTGTTCAAATCCTCTTCTCTACTCACTTCCCTTCCTCTCAGTCCATGACCTTGCGTTACGCTTTAAGCAATATAAGAAATCATGATTTGGGAGTTCCTTTCTTCCCATCACCCAATTTATGCACGGTTGTCTCTGTACCCTACTCTTCCTGTACAAGTCAGAAGTGCTGCTTTTCCTAAAGAAGGTTAGTCTCTATCTCTCTTGTTCTTTCTCTTGTGTGTCGTCAATCCTCATACTTCCACATGGCTTTATAAATACACTGACAAATTTATATCTTCAGTCCAAACATCTCCTTCGAGCTCCAGACTTGTGATTAATCTGCATACTCAATGCTACATTTGGATGTCTCCCAAGCATCTCAGACTTAACATGCTCAAAATAGACCCTCAATTCAGCCTTCCCCCCAAACTAATTCTCCCCTTATCTTCCCCATGCAGTGAATTGTCCAGGTTTCTCTTCTTCAATCCCCACATCCATTCCTGTTATTCATGTCAATTCTGCCTTTTAAAAATATTTTGAATATGTCTATCTCTATTGCCACTAGCCTGGCCCAAACCATCCATCACCATCTTGCCTATACTGCTAACACAGGTTCCTTCCTGGCTTCACCCTTGTCCCATTACAATCTGTTCTCCACAGAGTATCTGAGTAGTTTTTTATACACCTATATCTATACTTATATCTGTATCTACATCTGATCACACTACTCCCCTGAATAAAATTCTCCATTGGCTTCCCTTAACTCTTCAGATAGAACACAAACTTCTTACCATGGCTTACAAGGTATTTTACGATTGGTCTCTCCCTACCTTTCCAATGTTATTTCATGCCACTCTCTCTCATCCATCATCTTTTAGCCACATTGGCCTGTTTTCAATTCCTTGAAAATGCTAAGTTTCTTTCCGTCTAGGGCTTTGCAAATGGTGTTCATTATGCCTGGAATGCTCTACCATCTTTGGGTCTCAATTTAAATGTCAAGTTCTCAAAAAGTCCTTCCCTGGTTCTGTGTTCAGGTAAGTGTTCCTAGCTCACTCTACATTAGCACACTTCATTTCTCTCATAGCACTTCTCATCATTTGTAATTATATATTTATATCTTCACTTAGTCTATATATTTCTGCTGCTAGATTGTAAGCTCCATAAGGCAAGGAATATTATTCAGATATGTATACCTAGTCCTTCCCACAGTATGTTACACATAAAGAGACCAATAACTATTGATGAATATTTGAGTAAATGAATTAATGAATACAAGAATGTTAGTTATAGCATTGTGATAACAGCAAAAATGTAAACAACTTAAGTGTCTCTTAAAAAGTGAAAAGTTATATAAATGATGGCATATCTTTATAATACTAAGAGGTGGAACTATTTGCAGAGGTAGAAAGCTGTCCAAGATAAAGTAAGTGAAAAAAGCAGGGCTTCCCTGGTGGCGCAAAGGGCTTGCCTGGTGGCACAGTGGTTGAGAGTCTGCCTGCCGATGCAGGGGACATGGGTTCGTGCCCCGGTCTGGGAAGATCCCACATGCCGCGGAGCGGCTGGGCCCGTGAGCCATGGCCACTGAGCCTGCGCGTCCGGAGCCTGTGCTCCATGAGAAACTGTTAACAGTTGATACTTCTGTTTGTTTAAGGAATCATTTATGTCCTCACATACAACTTGAATCTCCTACCATAATTATGTGTTACTTTTATATTTTGAAAAATTTCTTAAAATTAAAATATAAACATATATTAATTAACAAAAACTTAGCCATGTATTGTGTTCCTGCTCCAAGGGGTACTAGTCCCCATTTGCTAGAAGCTACTGGGGTAAAGGACACAGGTGTAAGAAATCATTTTCATTCATGGAGACCTGCTCTGCCTTATTCCAAAAAATTAACTTGAGGTGGCTACAAATAACTGTGTTCTATGTAACAGTTAGAAAAGGTGGATTTGTAACCAGATCAGGGAGGACCCTGTATGCAGAGCAAGTGGTCTGCACTTAACTGGATGGGAACTAGGGGATCACAGAAGACTTTGAGCTTTAAAAAGTTCAATCTGGGCAGCCAGGAAGGCTACTATACCAGAGCAAATTTAACCTCTTTATAACATTTTATGATTTAAAAACCACAAACCAGGTAACACTCCCGTTGCTCCTCTGCTAACAGTAATAACACGGAGTTGCCTTTAGTTGTAAATTGCTTAGATGATTAGAATCATCCCTGATGTCTCTGGCACAGATTTTCACGATCCTCCCCAATTGCCAGGGCTTTGTCTGATTTGAAAACTTGCAGGCCACATTACTGCACACTGGCTTCTATCGGTTTCCTTCTGGCTGCTTCATTTGTATTTATAGACAGACATAATGGAGGGGTGTATGTAGGTGGGGATGGGGCAGGGTGAGGTATGTGGTCTCTTCCACTCAAAGGTACGAAGCCCAGCCAGCTTACTTCGGTTCACTTGTGTGTTCCATCCCCCACTTGGAGGGCTTTAAATCCTCTAGTGGTTCTCAAATTTTAGGGTGCATAAAGAATCACCTGGAGGGCTTGCTAAAACCCAGATTCCTGAGCCCCATCCCCAGAGATTCTGATTCACTGGACTGGGGTGGGCCCAAGAAATTGCATTTCCAATAAGCTCCCAGGTGGTGCTGCTGTTCTGGTCCCCACCCTCAAACAGTTTATACCCCAGTGGAGGGAACAGACATCTAAGTCGTTACCACGGAAGATCAAAAGCAGCAAGTGCTAAAATGCAAATCTGTGGCAGAACAAGGAGGAGGAAGTAGGAACAATTGCTTCTAATTGGAGAAATAAGTAAGACTTCAGAAAGAGGTTGCCATTTCAGCTGGCCACAGGAGGAGTATGGGAAGAGCAAGGAGTCTGCTTTGGGGAACAGGAGATGGGAAACAGTGTAGTTCCAAGCTTTTACTTGGTGCCAACAAAAGCATCAGATCTTTCCAACTGTAGCTCTGCCCTCCAGGGGTATTTGTAAGCTTCCTAAGTTTGTAGCTGCCCCGAGATCTGTTTTACTCTGGACCTAGCAACTTTAGAGCATATGTAGGCTAAAAATGGGTGGGGAGCCCGTGATTAATATTCATAGTTTAAAACCTCAAAGGGGGTCTTCCTAGGGAAAGATGCCCAGTTTTCCAAATGTAGAACAGCAAGATCAGTCTTATACATCTCATTTGCAAATATGTACCTACATTTCAGACATGGCCTTACTAGACATGTGGGCTTTCTTTAGACCCAGTGACATAGGAAGTGGAGTAGTTATTTTTCTGAATATTTAATTGAAAATGCAACACAGAAAGCCTTCTAGTGACTTTGAACTTCCACTCTATTATCTAATTCCCAATTACGTAATCCTTAGTAAGTTGCCTTATCTCTCTGTGCCTCAAGTTTCCTCATCCATAAATGGATATCATAATAATACCTACACTCATAGGGATGTTGTAAGAATTAAATGAATTAGTAAGTGTAAGCACTCAATAACTATTAGTTGTTTTTCTTTTCTTTTTCTATTTACACTTGAGCCAAGCAAATGTATTTTTAGGTGAATTGGCCCTTCTAGGGCCAATTTCCACTTTTTTGTTTTCCATATCTTTAATTCAGAACGCTATCTGGATTTCATAAGGGCCCTTCCTTGACATGCTATGTGCAATGTTTGCCTTTTCAACATGGAAGGCACCTAATTAAGTTCTGTGGCTGAACCGTTCTTCAGATATTTAGAGCTTGGGGGAAGAAAACTCTCCTCTTTCTGATATGTATAGTCTCTAGTATTCTTTTTTTTTTTTTTGCGGTACGTGGGCCTCTCACTGCTGCGGCCTCTCCCGCTGCGGAGCACAGGCTCCGGACGCGCAGGCTCAGTGGCCATGGCTCACGGGCCCAGCCGCTCCGCGGCATGTGGGATCTTCCCGGACCGGTGCACGAACCCGCATCCCCTGCATCGGCAGGCGGACTCTCAACCACTGCGCCACCAGGGAAGCCCTCTAGTATATCTTTAATACTTCTCCTAAACTTTTTATGAGGTACAAAGTTAGAAAAACAGAGAAGGTACATCAGGTCCTAAGGGACAATTTACAACACAATGATGAGCACAGAAGTCTTGAGTTGCCTCTTTCTCCAAAGGGAGTATGGAATGGCAAGTTTACTGAGTCTTGAGTCAGCGTGTGTCTGGATCCTGCCTCTGCTTTGTGATCCTGGACATGTACCTTAACCTCTCCTTGCCCAACTTTACTTAGCTGAAAAGATAGAGTTGATACATGTACCTACCCTCAAGAGGTTGTCAGGAAGATTTTATATTACCAAAATAACATATTTTAGGTAAAGCTTGGCACATAACAAGCACTCAATAGTATTAGGTCTTGTAGCATAATGGAAAGATTATACTGGAAGTTGAAGTAACAGATTTTTAGTCCAGGTGTGCCACTAATAATCTTTATGATATTAGGCAACCTCCTGGGGCCTTAGTTTCATTTTTTAAAAAAATAAAATAAAGATAAAATAAAGGATCAGGAAAGGATGATTTCAAAAGATTCTTCCCAAGTCTAATCAGCTGATTTTAGCCTATCATCTTACCTTTCAGAGAGTGGAACAATATAGCCTTCTCTCTCTCTGGTATTTAGAGAACAGACTGCAGACCCTGGAAAAGTTTCCCTTTGTTTGTCTATTTTGACACTTATTGCTTCTGACCTTATTGATTCTCTGGGACAAGGGCTAATCTGGTTCTTTCTCTTCATGGGTCTGAGTCTGTTTCCATTTTTTCAGACGCTCTGAACTTACTCTGATCCCTTGGTATCTTGATGTTCACTGAAGACATAGGGCCAGATATGCCCCTTCTTGGAGCCTCAGTATTCTCAGCAGTAGGGACTGGATGATCTCTAAACACTTCTAATTTCAGTGTTTTATGAGTCTGCACATCTCAGCTGGTACCCTTTTCCAGTGGGTATTTGGCTGTGGCTGCCACAAAGCTGGATGAGTTCAAAGGCAGAGTGGGCAACAAAGATTTCAGCCAATGGGCTAGACTGCAAATGGAGCTGCTGTGATGTCAAGAAGCATCACTATAACTTGCAGCTCAAACAGTGTAAAGTAGAATTTTATAGAATAAGGTAGATTTGGGGAGATATTTATGGGAGTCACAATGGGACATTCTGAAGATATAAAAACACCGTAATACAAAATATCCTGGCTTTCTTTTGAATCACTGGAACACAGTGTTTATGTTTTGTAATGTTAATCACATGCAATTCTTCTAAATCTGGGATCTAATGAATGCAAAAATTGGTCCAGATGTCAATTTTAAACATATGTTTTTAAAATTGAATAGACCTGAATGGTTCCAAGCACCAGTTAACTCTTTGATGAAGTTAGGGTCTGATTTTTCAGTGGTGGTTCTGATTGGTATTCAAGATAGGGAGAACTCCTCAGATCACTCCAGCAACAGGGTCAGCGAAGGAATTGCAAAGGTACCTCCTGAAGCAAAGCATGAAGGTCTGGGATAGCTCAGTGACTATTGCTCACTCTGAGGAATGGAGGGAGTTACAAAGCTGTCCAGCAGACTTGGTAGGTTCTGGAAATTTCAAAATTGGACAGAACAATGAAAGCCAATGTGTGAACCCTTTCATGGGGACTTTAACTGCAGCTGGAGAACATACTGATTTTGTTGGTCATTAATAGTCATTCTGAATTTCAAAATGACCATTTTCATTTTTTTCTAATGATGTGAAACAGTTTTACTCAGTCCTCAGAGAGCAATTAACCAGACTTTTCGTTGGTGTCCAACAACTGTGCTTGTTGTTTTGTCTAAAGAAAAGGAGGCTGTGAGATGACTTAGCTTTTCAGGACAAGAAGAAATTTATAGTTTAAAAAGTAACAGAAATAAGGGTCAGACATAAAGCTTTAAATTCCAGGACATCACAATGAGAAGAACTGACAAAAACCATCATACTGAGGGATTGGTGGCATCTGCTCTGAAGATCTGAAAACTACCACCTGTTTTGTCCTACCAAGAGATTGGGAACAACCTGATTCTTAAAGTTGGACACCAACTTGGTCACTTGGTGCTTCAAATAACACTGCCATGACTCACAACCATTTGGATACTTAAATTCTTTTCAGCCAGTAAAAGTCATGGAAGAAATCCACTTCATAATCATAACCTGCGAAGTTTTTCACCACAAGTGGAATTTCTCAGCTAAATTATCCACTCTAGTCATTAGTCTTGGCTCCAGATAACATTTAGCTATTTCAAAAAATCCAGCCCACCACTACAGGGTAAAGATTATCCATGGATAGATACAAAAGAATGTGCTATAAACCCAGGAAGCAATTCGTAAAGAGATGTTTCAGAGATACTTTGAGCAACGGCAATATCAGTAAAAGAACTGCAGAGCCTTCTGAAGTGATTCCTTTTTAAGAGAACTCCATTTGGGTATATTAGTTCTGGCATGTTTGGTAAAAAGTTAGCATACTATCTACTAAGCTTACCTCATATGCCCCTTTTCCCGCCCTATGAGACGTTAAGAGTACAAGCGTAATGGTTTATTGAAAGGGCTCAACTTGGTGGAATACCCACAGCAAAGACCTTCATGCTTTTTTTAAAAAAAATAATTAATTAATTAATTTTTGGCTGTGTTGGGTCTTCGTTTCTGTGCGAGGGCCTTCTCTAGTTGCGGCGAGCTGAGGCCACTCTTCATTGCGGTGCGCGGACCTCTCACTATCACGGCCTCTCTTGTTGCGGAGCACAGACTCCAGATGCACAGGCTCAGTAGTTGTGGCGCACGGGCCCAGTTGCTCCGCGGCATGTGGGATCTTCCCAGACCAGGGCTCGAACCCGTGTCCCCTGCATTGGCAGGCAGATTCTGAACCACTGTGCCACCAGGGAAGCCCCTATGCTTTTTTTTAACCACTGCCTTTCAAAGCCAGTTTCCTAATCCTGAATCTCATCTCAAAGCTTATTTCTTAGCTTTTGGATATTAATAAATAATTTCATTTTTCAGGTATTAAAAATACCAGCCTAATCTTATATCAAAACTTTAGTTTTTCATCTAATTTGATTCATATCTTGACCAGTGTAGGCTTAACATAAATCAGAAACTGTAGTGGAGGAAGGGGATACATGTTTTTGTTTGTCTGTTTGTTTGTTTATTTAATCCTCTTCTCCAGTAATTCCTGAAGGAGCAGAGGTAAAGAAGAAAGGTAAAATGGGAGCCAAAATGCTTTATTGACTAGTGTTATAGTAATCTGGCTTTGGTGCTCTCTTGGAGGGAGATGCCCAAGATCCTTCTCTTTTGGGACATTTTTGTGGGTTCTTCCAATGCTTTCCTGCTGGGACCCTCCACATTATACTGTTTTCTTATACAGGCAATAGGCTTTACGACTAACTCCTTAAAACTCCTCTAAGCTTCTACCCTGATGATATATCTCTCACAACCGCTTTCTGCTGGGGTGTGATTCTTTAAAGACAGCTGAAGCTTGGTTGCTTTCTGTGGTGTCCACTGTAGTCCAAGCTCTCTCACCTCATTCAATTGTCAAGGACATCTCCAGCCAGCCTCTTCATTAGACCTTTCCAGGGGAGGACGAGGCTCTGGACTCTGTGCCTGCCAAACTTCAGAGAACACATGTCAAGTCCTCCTAAGAATTCTCCTTTCAGTTCTTCTAGGACACATCTGGGGCCGAAGAGCCCTCTCACTTGGCTTGGGGTAGAGAGGAAGAACCTTCTTCCTGTCCCTACTTCTGAGCTGATAAAACTCTCTTCATACACAGAAATAATCTTCTCTCTCATCAATCTCCTAGCCTCTTCTTACATGTAGACAGGATATGGACAATGGATCCCTCTTGGTTTGGGTCCAGAACTCATTTGGGGCTATCCTGTAGGAGGTCCTACATGGATGGTCTAAATAACTCTAATCTCTCTTTAAGATGTGTGGCACGTTATACCCACTGACCTCAGCTTTGGGGTCTCAGCTGAAATGGACAACAGAAAAGTCCCATTTGTTACACAAGAAGAGGCACAATGAGAATCAGAGCCAAGGCAGAATGAAAGGATATTTTCAGTTTATGAAAAGGAAAATCATTTCAGACATAACTATTTCTTTATTGCTTTATTTTGGGTTAGTAGAGAACCCAAACAAAACTGCTAAAGAAGCAGTTCTGGTAGGAAACTTTGAGGTGATCCTAGAAAGAGAGAGTGCTTCTGATGTGAACAGCGAATATTAATGTCCTTCCTACTGAACTATTAAGGCAGAATTAAGCAGAGATGGACCTGGTTATCAGAGAGGGGGAAGAAAGGGAAAGGTCAGGGTTGGTGGTAAAACATCAAGAAGTGAGGTCAGTAGGATAAGAGGCCAAGTCAGGTTTGCTAAACCGAGGCTAAGAAAAACAGAGATCAGGATCAGGTAGGGTAAGAGGAGCATTATTATTCTGAATCAATAGATTAGTGCTAGTGAATTAGCCCATTATCAGAGAGGAGAACATTCTAAGGCTTTGAGTGCCTGAAAACATATTCAGTCTTTCATGCACACACACACACACAAGCCACAAGTGCTCCTTGGGTGTTTACTTTGTACCAGGTACTGTGGGAGGCACTGGGATTGCAGCAATGAACATGATAGAGTTTACCCAGAGATGAGAAATACAGCATTCAAGGAACTAAAGGAAATTCAATTTGGCTGGAGCACAGAGAGCAAGAAAAATAATGGCAGTTGATGGGAATAGAGGTATAAGTAGAGACCACATCATGTGGGTCCCTGGGCACCATTTTAATGAATCTGAATTTTATTCCCGAGGCAATGAGTTAAAGGGTTTTTAATAAAGTTTTAACAGACATTGTGTTTTGGATAATAGCTTTGATTGCACTATAGAAAATAGATTGAAGAGAGGCACAGCAGAAAGACAGACAAATTAAGAAGACTTGGGGAGTGAGATGAAGGGCGAAGTCAAGACTTCTAGCTAGAGGGTGGGTGTTGGTGCCATTCCTTTAGATGTGGCACAGGAGGACATTCAAACTTACAGCACGGGAGTGGAGAGGTAGGGGAGCTGAGATGTTGAGTTTACATTTAGACATGCCTGTGAAGCATCCATTCAGATATATCCAGTAGGAAGCTCAAAGTCAGGAGAGAGAAATGGGTTAGACATACGCATGTATGAATGCGCAATGAATGGATGATAACTGGAGCTATGTGAGTGGATGAGCTTACATAAGGTATGTGTAGAATAAGAAAAGAAGTAAGAGTAGGAAAGAACCCTAAAGAATATTGATGTTTATAGGATGAATAGAGGAAGAAGAGCTTGCAAAGGGAAATGAAGTATTGCCAGAGAGGTAGGCAAGAAGCTAGGAAAGAATGGTGTCTCAACGTGACGCATCTACCATCAGCCTTCTCCTCCATGGGGCTTTCATCATCTTCCTGTGGGTCCTGACAGTCATGAAGTTTCCTGAAACTTGGTTTGCCTAATATTACTAGTAGATTTGGGAATGTATTTATTACAATTTTACGTTTGTTTCTTGGGGCAGCTGGGAGCGAACAAGGCAGATTGTTTATTCTCTAGGTCTCTGTAATGTTCCCCAGTATATCTCATTAAGAAGGCCCAAGTTCTGAACCTTGGCTGTACACTAGAATCATCTGGGGAGTTTAAAAAAATACTGATAAATGGGTCTTACTCATCGCTCCCTGATTTAATTGGTCTAGAATGTTGCCTAGGAATTGGAATTTTTAAAAACTCCCCAGGTGATCCTAAATGTGTAGCCAAGACTGAGAACAATTGACCTTAATTAAGATGGCTTCTGATCTTGCATCAGTGTTTCCCAATAAAGGACGTGCATTAATCTCTAGAGAACTGCTTGGTTTAGCTTAATGGAAAAAGTGAAAAGTTTGGGCAGGCTTTTCAGGAATGCAAGTGAATGGAGTGAGCATACCCATTTCTGGGGATAGCGAAGACATTGGTGGGACCACAGCAGATGGTTTCTTATGAAATGCCAAGTATTTTGACATATCTTGTCTAAATTGTCCTTTGCTGGGAAGCGACATAGCGTGGCTCTCTAGTAGCAGCACCAAACAGAGAACTAGAATATTGCTCCCTAGAATTACTGACTCATTACACAGGGAAAGCAATAAGTGATCGCTTAATATTAGGCTCAGGAAATTGATGGCCCTCTCTTGTCCAACCCTTTTATCAACAAATCAACTCCACAATATTTAACAGTCTGCTAAGTGCACGGCATGGTGCGTACCCATCCTTAAAAGGCATGTTAAGAAAGATGTGTGATCCTACTTTTAACATTTGACTCATATTATTAGAAGCGTGTAGGTGGCATTCTACTTCAGCAGCGTTTCCACCTCCCTTTTTCTTGTCACCACTTTTTCTTGCTTTCATCCCAGCTCTGTCTGTTCCATACCTCCCTTCTTTACTCTTTCCCTCCACTTCCTTCTCTGTCTCCCACACATCTGCTTCTTTCAGTTTCTTGGCACTTTGCCCTAAGCCCTTTGCCTCTTCTCTCTCTTTTAACCTCCATATTCACTCCTGGTTGTACCCACTGTTAAGCACATATTTTTTAGCTCTGTCTTCCACAATTCTCCCTGGACCCTTGAAGTCTCACTACATCTTTAAGAGGAGTCTTTATGGCAGCAAAGACCTTGAATGGAAGAGTATGAAACCTGGATTTCATCCTCCACCCTGACAGTTGTATTAACTGGAATAAGCCACTTAAACACTGATAAGCCTCAGTTTCCTCATCTGTTCTTAACCCTGACTGCATAGGGTAGAATCATCTGGAAAGCTTTTTAACAAATTCCAATGTCAGTGTCACATTCCAGATCAGTGGAATCAAAATATGTGCTGATGAAACCATTGCCAGGTTCACTTTCCTCTGCCTAAAGAGTTATAAGGAGATTGCTCTCAGAACCTCCACAATTCCGTCCCATCTTTTTTTGCCTATAGCAGTTCTGGCTCTGCTTTGGAGAAGCTTTCCAATTTCATAGTTCCAAGGTTCTAGGTTTTCAAGGCTGAGTAAGAACAAATGGGGATGAGCAAATAGCACTAAGGGTGCAATTAAAAAGGAGTCTGAAAGGATCGGCTGGAAGGCACATTTAATTTAACCACATCAGTAATGACTTGTATGAAGCAAACGTCACACAGTAAAGGAGCATGGAAAAGGAGGAAGATACGCGCACGGAAAACTTCAATGAGAAGGTAAAGCACTAATCTAAGTGCCAATCAGAAATGTTAACATGAATAAAAAGTTTAAAATGTTGAAAAAAATCAAGAATTTCAATTTTATAGAACTACTGATACAGAGACACTAGAAGAACGGTTAGGGATTGTCTAATTCAACAGATTTCAAAGGATGGTCTGCAAATCCCAGGGGATCCAAGACCCTTTCACAGGGTCTGTGAAGTCAAAAATATTTCCGCAATACTAAGACATTATTTGCCTCATTCACTATGCTGCATTTGGATTTATGGTGGAAAAGCAACAGCGGGTAGAACTACTAGAGCCTTGGTACAAATCAAGGCGGCGCCACCAAACTGTACTAGCAGTCGTATTCTTCACCACCACACACTCACAGTGAACAACAATGACAACAAAATCAGTTTCACTTAAGGATGTTCTTGAAGAAGCAGTAAAAAAAAATTATTAATTCTTGACCCTCAAATGCATGTCTTTTTAAAATATCCCATGTGACGAAATAAGTATGCATAAAGTACTTCTACTGTGTACCAAAACACAAGGAGAAGAGCTCAAGGAGAAGAGTTAATGTGATTGACTCCTAGCTAAACTAACTGCTTTTCTCATGGAACATAATTTTTGCTTGAATGAATGATTAAGAGACAAACTATGATTATTCAGACGTGGGTATTCTAACAGACATTTTCTCCAAAAGGAATGAAGCGAGTCTGTCACTTCAAGGAAAATGACTGACAGCACTTGTTGCCGAAAATAAAAATCTGAGCTTTCAAGTAAAAATCAGAATTGTAGAAAAGTTCAATCTACCTCTGCGAGTGTGACAGCTTCCCACTAATTAAAGAGTTTCCTGATGAGATTGGTAGAGATATCAACAAAGTGATTTTTTCATATTGTATAATTCAATAATAAAATATTTGGAAGACCCATATAGCTCAGTGAACCAATATTTTCCAAATGACCAATGAATGTTACGAAATCATCTATGAGTAAAAGATCCATTCGAATTACAAGACAGACTAATGGATTTTAATGCAACAGAGTATTAAAAAGTTCATTGGTGAGGTGTAGATTCCACATTGCAATTAACCTTTGAAAAATCACTGCTAATTGATATAGTATCAAACAGGAATATCTGAATTAGCTGAAAAGCCTATTAAATAACCCTCCCTTTTCCAACTACATATCTGTGTAAGTACAGATTTTCTTCATATGGTTCAACCAAAACAACATATGGCAAAAAAACTGAATGCAGAAGCAGATGAAAATCCAGCTATCTTCTCTTAAACCAGACAGGAAGAGATTTGCAAAAATGTAAAACAACGCCACTCCTCTCATTAATTACTTTTTTGTTTGGAAAACAGATCTATTTTTCGTAAGATGTATTATTTATATTAACATATAATGGAACTTATTATTATTATTTTTTTAACTTATATATTTTTATTTATTTATTTTTGGCTGTGTTGGGTCTTCGTTGCTGCATGTGGGCTTTCTCTAGTTGCAGCGAGTGGGGGCTACTCTTCATTGCGGTGCACAGGCTTCTCATCGCGGTGGCTTCTCTTGTTGTGGAGCACAGGCTGTAGGTACACGGACTTCAGTAGTTGTGGCAGGCGGGCTCAGTAGTTGTGGCTTGCGGGCTCTAGAGCGCAGGCTCAGTAATTGTTGTGCATGGGCTTAGCTGCTCTGCGGCATGTCGGATCTTCCTGGACCAGGGCTCGAATCCGTGTCCCCTGCATTGGCAGGCAGATTCTTAACTACTGCTCCACCAGGGAAGCTCTATTATTATCTTTGAATGAATTAATACATAAATACTTAAATTTTTTTCTCAGTTTTAATTTCTGCAAGGTAAATATTGATAGATTTAACCCACATATCTTTAGGTTCTTCAATTATTTTTAAGAGTGTACAGGGAACCCGAGATCAAAACGGTTGACACCTGCTGTCTAATACGACAAGCTATTGGAGGACAGGAAATGTATCTGTTTAACTTCATGCATCACACTCAGCCCTACGGGCCTAGTACAATATTATGTATGAGCTTTATGATAGAGTGGGAAAAAAAACAGCACTGACAAACCAATCAGGCAACTCATTGGCTATTTAATTCAATGAAATGTTTACTGTTCTAAGTACTAGGAATATGGTAGTGAAGAAAACAGATGAAAATCCCTTTTCTCTGGAGCTTTCCTTCTGGGAGTTTGGGTTTTAGTCCTAATCCTGTCCCTAACTCATTGCATAACTTGGATAAATAACTGGATCTTCCTAGGGCTTAGTTTTCCCATGCATGAAATGAAGAATTTGGAGAGAGTGATATCTAAGGGCCCCCTGAATTCTATGATTCTATAATTTTGACTGGGCTTTTCAAGGTGACCCTACTGATTTACCTGGAATGTTGCCCTTCTTATCACCTAGCTAACCCCTCATCCACTAGGTCTCTTTTTTTTTTTTTTTTGCGGTACGCGGGCTTCTCACTGCTGTGGCCTCTCCCGTCGGGGAGCACAGGCTCCGGACGCGCAGCCCCAGCGGCCATGGCTCACGGGCCCAGCCAGTACGCAGCACGTGGGATCTTCCCAGACCGGGGCACGAACCCGTGTCCCCTGCATCGGCAGGCGGGCTCTCAACCACTGCGCCACCAGGGAAGCCCCACTAGGTCTCTTTTTAAATGCCACTTCTTCAAATGGATTTCCCCTGACCCTCAGGTTGGCATCCCTTATAAGAACTAGCTGTACTCTCCCCTTTTAGGACACTTATCAGACTGTAATTTCTTGTTCAATATCTGTCATACCTACTGGACTGTTAGCTCCCTGAAGGCAGGAACTGTGTCTGCCTCTTCACCAAATGCATGGAACAGAGCAGGTGTCCAAAAGATATTTGCAGAGATGCCACTCTGTAAAATTTTACCTTTCTCACTAGCACTTTCTAACCATCTTACTTACTTTCTTTAGAAATCATGTTACATGCTATATATCTTACTTAGTTATTATGTTTATTATGTACGGTGGGAGGGGGCTATAAAAATTCCATGAGGGCTAGAATAGTCCCTTTTGTTCCCTGTGTATCTCCAGTAGCTAAAAGAGTACGTGGAAATATAGAAAGAAGTTAATAATTTTTTGTTGAATAAATAAATAAAGTTTTTGCTTGAATAGGACATCAATGGTAGAGCACATAATTGAACCATTTTTTAAGCAGTGGGTTGGATTTGGATTTATTCATACATATGTTTTCCCCTAGTTTCTCTTCTACCTAAAAATATACATTTGTGTGAATTTTGAACAAGGTCATGAGCAAGGGCTGTGAGCTGTAAATGGTGCGACATAAGCTGGCCCATGTGGTAAAGGGCTTGTGACCTTGACCATCACTGGACCATGACGAAGACGGAGTGGGCCAAATGCAATTATGGTTGGCTTGACCACTCTCTAAAACCATTTACAAGTGTGCCTTAAACACATTTTTGAGGAAATCAAGAGCATATGAAGAAAGCAAAAGAATCTTTTTAGACTACATGAATAGAGAACAGAGTCCAAAGGATCTTGGAGCAATAAACCAATGATATAAAACATAAATTCCTTCAAAAGCACATAAATAACTTAAGTAGATAATGTTTTCTCTCCGAAAATATAGTTTGCAAGATGGAGCAAAAGTTAAACAGCAAGAAAATTAAGTAAACAAAAGCAACTAAACCATAGCTCATTAAGACTTATAATCCAGTTAGGAAACAGCGAGTTTGAAATGCACAGCCATTTCAAATGCATCCACCATGATATAATTGGATTCTAGATGTAAAAAGGAAATATCAGGATTATTAAATTTAAGGTTGTGTAGACTTAAGGACTGTGACATAAACTGAATCAAATTATAAAGGAGAAGCAAGAACAATGTGAAGAAGAGGAATAGCTGTTCTTTTAGAAATAATCCTTATTTAGTATCAGATGACTACTTAGAGAATTTTGTATTAATTCACTTCATATAATTTTAAAAAGTGTTTCAATGTAATAATTTAGTGTGGTATAAATGTTTAGAGTCATTACAGTTGGAAAATAGTTTTCTACTTTCATAATTTAAAAGGCTTTAACATTAGAATATCCTTATACTGCTACAGCCGGGTTTAATTGCTAAAATGTGATTTTTCAAAGTTGAACTTTACTCCCCTGAAATATGCTGCATGTGTCAAATTCTGAACCATATACAAGCATTATATTTATTGAAACATTGCAACTGTCTCTGCAGATTACTTAAATAATAACTAAAGTGATATTGAAACTGACACGTCCATGTCCAAGAATTCATTTAAGTTCACAATTATTTGAACCAGACATAATTTCCAAGAAGTAGGGCAAGAGGTCTTTCTCTCCTACAGTAATTCAATTTAAAGACTTATTATGCACTTATGAGAATCTAGGCACTGGAAATACAGATATGGACAACACATAGTCCCTGCCTTCCAAAGCTAATGGTCTCATAGGGGGACAAAAAATTCCCACAAAATAGTATAATGTAATGAAAGTTATACATTCTATAAGACAAAGCATAAAGGCCACAGAGAAGAAGGATATATTACTCATATCTAATAGCTCTTATAAAACTTTTGCCATCATCTTGATTCTCTGACTTAGTGAACAGTGTCAACAAAAAATATATTGTTGACAATGGGTGGACAAATCCCTTTCCCCTCTATCTTCCTGTAGAAATTCAGAGATTCAGAGATGGATAGTTACTATTTTTAACCCTCAGTTAAGGGGTTGCAAGAGCTCCTTTGCACACCGATACGGGCCTACCACTGTTGGAACCCTGTTTAGCACACTGAGAAGCTGAGACATTAGGCCCATTCCCCTATCTTTAATTCTACAATCAAGTACTTTAGCATCTGGATACATCTTGGAAGGGTCAAGAAAAATAAACACATTAATTGTCCTGTGATGATCACTTCTCTCACTGTGGCGGGTAAGAGGATATGAATCTTGTTTTCGTCTCTTGATAGCTCTCTGTTGAATTCCTTACAGTAGATTCCCAAGTTACCTCTGTTCCCACAGAGGCCCCCAACCTTGCCTTCTTTCGCCCAACTGCAGTAGATGGCCTCAAGTTCTATTTTACTACATAGTTTTAGGCCATCTGACACAAGTATCCTAAACTTCCATTCTAGCAACCTCAAAATCTTTATTATCTTACAGTGTGCTGGTTTAGGCTGGAGATTCTGGAATCAAGTTACTTGGAATTAAGTCTTGCATATACCACTTACTGGCTTTGAGACCTCAGAAAAGTTGTTTAAAACTCTAAGCCTCAAATTTTTCATCTGTAAAATGAGGAAAATAATAGTGCTTACCTCACAGAATTTTAGATAAGATTAAACACTTATAAACTTCTTAGAATAATTCTTGATACTTAGCTAAAGTTCAAAATAATAATACTGTTATTATTATTACTCCTCCATTGCAGAGAATGAAGTGTCCTCCTTGTTAAGGATCTCCCTTTCCTCTGGCCTCCTTCAGAAGTCAACTCCTCTAATTATGTGCATCTTATATCTTGACTTATTTCCATTAAGTCAATTCCCCCACTACATCAAAATTTCATTTTAAAAACCTGTTTCCTCACTCCTGCTATACAACTGTGACTCTTCCTCACAGCATGGACAAACTTCTTGAAAAATAGCCTGGAGATGGAAACAACCTAAGTGTCCATCATCGGATGAATGGATAAAGAAGATGTGGCACATATATACAATGGAATATTATTCAGCCATAAAAAGAAACGAAATTGAGCTATTTGTAATGAGGTGGATAGACCTAGAGTCTGTCATA
The DNA here is from genome assembly GCF_003676395.1 of Aethalodelphis obliquidens. Classification (NCBI taxonomy): domain Eukaryota; kingdom Metazoa; phylum Chordata; class Mammalia; order Artiodactyla; family Delphinidae; genus Aethalodelphis; species Aethalodelphis obliquidens. The sequence goes on from NW_020837955.1 coordinate 16,470,073, forward strand.
CAGAGTGAAGTCAGTCAGAAAGAGAAAGACAAATACCGTATGCTAACACATATATATGGAATTTAAGGGGAAAAAAATGTCACGAAGAACCTAGGGGTAAGACAGGAATAAAGACACAGACCTACTAGAGAATGGACTTGAGGATATGGGGAGGGGGAAGGGTGAGCTGTGACAAAGCAAGAGAGTGGCATGGACATATATACACTACCAAACGTAAAATAGATAGCTAGTGGGAAGCAGCCGCATAGCACAGGGAGCTCAGCTTGGTGCTTTGTGACCACCTAGAGGGGTGGGATAGGGAGGGTGGGAGGGAGGGAGACGCAAGAGGGAAGAGATATGGGAACATATGTATATGTATAACTGATTCACTTTGTTGTAAAGCAGAAACTAACACACCATTGTAAAGCAATTATACTCCAATAAAGACGTAAAAAAAAAAAAATCACCTACCCACTAGTTTCCATCTAATCCATCTGAAGCCAGTGCTCTTTCTCATCACCAGTGAGATTCTCATTACCTAATGTGAGGGTTTTCCTTACTCATTCTTCTCCACCTCTGCATTTAACATTGTCAGTTAAACATTGACCAACAACCTCCTCCTTCTCGAAACTCTCTTCTTTGCCTTCTGAGACCTTCTACGGTTTCAGTACTCTTCCTACCTCAGACTGAGCCTTCTCTTCTATCTCTCTTAGATGTGGAGTTTTCTCAAGTTGTCCTTAGCTTGTTTCTACCAGCAATATCATCTACTCCCACACTCCCAAATCAATACCCCTGGCCCAATATCTGCCCAAACCTACACACTAGTGTTTCCAACTGAGTAATGGATATTTGCATCTGCATTTCTTGTAGCACTTAAGAACTCAACTTGTCCAGTTTAAATATTTTCCTTCCAAGGGAAATTTTATTTGACCTCCTTATCCCTGTTGATAATTATTATGAACTGAATGTTTATGTCCCCCTCAGATTAATATGTTGAAGCCCTAACCCCCCAATGTGATGGTATTTGGAGATGGGGCCATTGGGAGGTAATTAGATTTAGATGAAAGTCATGAGAGTGGAGCCCCATGATGGGATTAGTGTCCTTAAAAGAAAAGGAAGAGAGACCAGAGCTCTTTCTCTCTCCACCAATGTGAGGACACAGTGAGAGGGCAGCCATCTACAAGCCAAGAAGAGGGCTCTCGCCAGGAACTGATTCTGCTGGCATCTTGATACTGGACTTCTCAGGCTCCGGAACTGTTAGAAACAAATTTCTGTTGTTTAAGCCACCCAGTCTGTGGCATTTTGTTATAGCAGCCTGAACTATGACAGTGATTTTTCCCGTTATCCCCTTTTAAAACCTTCCTTCTCTCTCAGCTTCCATCCCCACTCAGCTGACAAGTATTGTAGATTTAAATCCTACAGATTTGCAATGTCTCTCATGTCCATTTTTTCTGTTTCTGCCACTTACTAGCTGTATGACTTTGGGCAAGTTACTTAACTTCTATAATGGGGATAATAATAATAATTCTTATTCATAGAGTTTTTATGACACAATATAAAACATTTAGAATGCTACTTGGAACATGATAGGTACTACTACATGAATGAAATAATGAATAATGAATGAATAAATGAATGAAATAAACTTGGATATAAGGATCTGCATTTAAGGGGAGAAATTCTGGCAGGAGATGAATATTTGTGAGTTATGATTCTATAGGGAGTGATTGAAGTCATGTGAATGATCAAAGAAAGTATGTAATATAAAAAAAACAGAAGAACCCCTGCTTGGTGGGCTTTTTCTCTTATTTCAACCTGTCAGAATTCTTCAATGACCACATTTCATCAATTCTAAAGTGATTTAACATCTCCTGAAAAGGAATGCCTCTTAAAATCAATGACATGTCGTAATTTAATTATCAGAATTCTTTTTTTCTTAGTGGGGCAAAAAATAGTGGTGTGTCTCTCAATTGACAGCATCCAGATTTAATGAGATATAAGGAGTATGATCTCTCTTCTTTGAGCCTTCAAGACATACTAGATGAGCTTCCCCTATAACATTTATTTTAGTTTTCCTGTATTAGAGATGTCTGTTGACTACTAGACTGTGAGGTCCCCAAGGATCAAGAAAACCCTGATTCTCCTTTTTGTTTCTCTAAGGACACACTAAACGGTTCTGCCTGCAGAAGGACAACAATAAAAATACTTGAATTAAACTGGATTACAAAGCAGGATATCAATATTTTTAGAATTTCTGATATTTTGCAATTAGCCTCATCACTGTTCCCATCCCTTAATTTGACATGCATAAACACACTTATTTGCAGATTACTAACATTGCACCTGATTCAAAGCATCTGTCACATGAATTCCACAGGTAGCTGATTATATGAACTATTTCAAGAAAACATATTCTTGTCATTCCTAGGAATTTAAAAGATAGGACCAGAAATCTTACCACAAAGTTATATTGAGAACGGAGTACAATGTTCACACAGATATTAATGATTAATTATGTGATTGTAGTAGATGCTTATTCTTTCTGAGTTATCTCAATTTGCATTGTCTGTTCTTTCTGTTAATGAAGCTTTATTCCTTTCCTTTTTGAGATGTGGGACTTTGGATGGCCCTTACCTGTGTGTTCAGTCTCCCAGGATCCCCAGGGGTCAATTACATGCTCAGACATGCATCCTTAAGTGAAGTAAAGGGCTCACCTCTCCCCCAAACCTACCCGTTGCACAGAGCAAACTTCAAGCTTTGGCAATGGCCGGGTAAATTCCCTTGGTCTGTTCCAGCTGATATTTCTACCAGCCTTCTCTCTACCACTTCTAGTCCTGCCATCCCATTGCTCAAGCCTTGATTTCACCTCTTTACCTTCTGGATCCTCAGATCGCGTGAAGTCATTAGCCTTCCTTCTTTCCCAAGGCCTTAGGTTGCTGAAGCCTCTCTAGCGTCACAACAGAAAAGAGGAACTTACTTGTTCTCACAATGATTGCTATTTTGTTTCTCTCTGTGGCTCTTCCTGTGCTAGTTGAGGAGTTGCTTTTCAGTCCCACTGAAACTCCTTTTGTCCAGGTGGACAGCCAACTGTGTCTCTGTCTAGTCGGTCCTCTAGCCCCTGTTTCTTTTTATAGTACAATTGGGCATCATGACCTTGTTCATTAGTGCTCTGTCCTCCTCAGAACTCACCAAAGATTCAGGTACTTCAGGTATTCTTAGTGTTAAGCAAATGGGGATATAGGCATGTAATGGTCACTATGAGAATATGTGACTCCTCAGTCCCATTTACCTTGTCTCATCATCTACAGAGTAGAATTCAAATTTCTTGGCACTGCAACCAATGCCCACCAAGACTCAGACTCATCCTGTCCTTCAAGCCTTACCTCTCAGAACATCCTACACACTGACTCCTCTACGTAGGCCTCCCAAACTCAGCATGTACTCAGGCATCTTGCAGACTTTGTTCCTGCTCTTTACTTAAGCCTGGGATTTTCTTACTTCCTTCTTTTTTTTTCTCCAATTCTTTTCTTATTGTGGTAACATACATAGAACATAAAATTTACTATCTTAACCGTTTTCAAATATACAATTCTGTGGTACTATGTACATTCAAATTGTGCAATCATCACCACCATCCACCTGTAGAACACTTTGTATTTTGTAAAATGGAAATGTTATACCCATTAAACAATAACTCCCCATTTGCCTCTTCCCCCAGCCCCTGGCAACCACCATCTACTTTCTGTCTCTATGATTTTGACTTCTCAAAGTACTTCTTCATATGAGTGGATTCATACAATATTTGTCTTTCCGTGACTGGCTTATTTCACTTAGCATAATGTCCTCAACATCCATGTTGTAGCATGTGTCAGAATTTCCTTCCTTTTAAAGGCTGGATAATAGTCCATAGTATGCATATACCACATTTTGTTTATCCACTCATCTGTCAGTGCACATTTGGGTCACCTCCACATTTTAGCTATTGTGAATAATGCTGCTATGAACATGGATGGATGTACAAACATCTATTTGAGATCCTCTCCCTCCTTTTTGCCCAATGAAATCCATTCATCATGCCAAGCCTAACTTACGCAGCACCTACTTCATGAAGCCTCAGTTTCCACCTGGAAGTAACCGCCTCTTCCTCTGCTCTTCTCCAACTCTTTTCTTGTATTGCTGTATCTACACTTATTCTACTGTGTCTTGAATAATTATTTTTACTTAACCATCTAATTCCCCATAAAATTACATTCTTTGTGGTCAAGAACCCCATCTTCCTATCTCAGTATTCCTTATATTACTCCCCACAATACTTTGTAATGTTTATTCAGTGAATGACTACATAAAGACAGAGAGTTTGTTTATAGTTAAACAAGTATCATAAGGGTAAATAGTAGACAGAAGGGTAAGTTGAATACCTAGCAACTCTTCCAATTTTGAATTATCTTAAATTAACTAGGAAATCTTGCTAGTAGCAAAAGAAGGCACACTGGTCTGGGAATTAAGAAACTTGAGTGTTTGTCTTGGTTCTGCCTTGTCTCTTCTCTGGCTTAGTTTCCTCACAGTTGAGATGAGGGGGTTGCTCTAGCTCAGTATTTCCCAGACCACCTTGATTTTTGCAATATCTGCACAATACCTGTGCTTTATTTGTTTATTAGTTATCTTTAAATCAACCCAGGCCTAACATTACTACCAATTTTAGCCTTATCCTAAATAAGGATATCCGTGAAATTGTGGTTTCATTGTATTAGCTATACTTTGTTTCTAACACAAATTAAAATAAACTATAAAAAAAAAACTGTGTACCATTAAAATAACTTCTTATGCCAGTAGTGGCACATGGACCACGCTTTACAAGGTATTGGCCTAAACTCTCCCTGAGGTCCCTCCGAGCTCTGTCTTCTCTGGGGATGTCATGCCCCTCTTGAGCCATTTAGCAAAATGCATTAAATGAACCTTTAGGAAGGATTCAGCATTAGCCCCAGGGAATGGAATGTAACTTAATAAGACTTCCAGCACCTCTAATGCCTGGGATTCCACCCTTTATGTCTCCCCTCTGAGCGGTGCTGTTTGCACATATTCTACCTTTTCTGCAGAGCCCTGTCTGTGTTTGCCTGCCCAGATCTCTCCTCTGAGGGCTGTTTATGTTTGTACACCCGGCTCCTCCTGTGGACTTGTCTAACTAAACTCCCCTTTGAGGGCTGTATATTTTGGCACAGTCTAGCTCTCTAAGGGATTCTTTTGTCCATTAACACCTCTTGTCTTGCAGATATACCAGTCTTTGCTGCTCTCGCCTCAGGCAAATAAGTCCTTACTATTCTGTTCTTAACGATTCTTCTGTGCATTTCCATTTATTTTCTATACTTTCTACAATGAGCTTGTATAAAGTTTATAATAAAAAACTATAAATTTTAGTTTTTAAAAATGTGAAGAGGGAAAAGTGAAGGGGACATCTGGTTGCAGATGATGTAATAAAGGCATTTTAACTTCATTACCCTCCTTCAAAACCCACCGACAAAAACAGAGTGAAAAGCAGCATTAAGAAAAAGGCCCATAATCAATGAAACAAGGAAACAATCACAATAATTCATCATTAGCACCATACACCATAATTAGCATCCTTACAAATGTTAGGCTGGTTTGCTTCAGGTAGAATAGAGTCACAGTCTTGAAAGTACATTCTTGTGAGCACTAAGAAATCTAAGGGCACAGTTGGGCCACCAGAGAAGTGGAGACTGTTCCTACTAGGGACTTAGCTCCCTAACCAGAAAAGACTGAGTGAATAATAAACCATGCTGACTTCTCACTTTTATTGTTTACCACATGTGCTTCTAGCCAAAAGAGACTGGTGATGATAATGGGAAGGGTGAGTTTACCAGATATTGACAGAGTCTAGATCTAAAGGAATTTACTGTGAGATACACTGACCCCTGGGATGCAGAGAACAGAGGAAGGAGCATACTTCCAGAGCAAAGGAACTATGAACTTGGCAGAAGGAGGTATGAACAACGAATCCCAATGGTAATGGTAGATCACCCCCAAAAACATACTTCTTCAGGAAAGAGATGGCCCCAATCAAAGATGAGTAATAATCAGAATAAGAGAAATAAAACTGTCATTATTTGCTGATAATATTATTGTGTATGTAGAAAAAATCCAAAAGAATCTACAAACTATTAGAATTAAGTGAATTTAGCAAGATCACTAGATATAAGGTCAACGTACAAAAATCAATTTGATTGCTATATACTAGCAACAACTACATAGAAAAAACTTTATAAAAGATATAACTTAAACAAATATCAAATATTTAGGAATATATCTAATGAAATATTAGGCCTCTACCCTGAAAACAGAATTATTGAGAGGAACTAAGAAATCTAAATAGATGAAGAGATATATCATAGTAACGGAATGCAAGACACACCGTTGAAAAGATGTTAATTCTCCCTAAATTAAACTACAGATATAATGCAACTTCTATCAAAACTTCAGCAGGTATAACTGAATCACTTTGCTGAGCACCTGAAACTAACACAACATTGTTAATCAACGATGCTCCAATATAAAATAAAAATTTTAAAAAATATTGATTTTATTAAATTTCAACCCTTGCATAGATGTTATTTTTAAAAAAACAAAAAACTAAAAAAAACCAAAAAAATCTTCAGGAGGTTCTTTTGCAGAAATTAACAAGCTGGCTTTAAAATTCACATGAAAAAGACCAAATGCAAGGGGCGAAAAATATCTAAAGTAAACTTGAGGAAGAAAAACAAAGCTGGAAGAGACTTATACCATTAGATATGAAGGCTTATTACAAACCTATAGTAATTAAGACACTGAGGTTTTGGTGCAAGAATAGACAAAGTAACAAATGAAATGTAATACAGAATCCAGAAACAGACCCTCACATATATGATAACCTGATTTATGACAAAGGCAACATTGCAGAGCATTGGGAAAAGGATGATCTTTCTTAGTAAATGGTGTTGAGACAATTGGATATCCATCTGGAAAAATACTTACTGACCCTACCTTATATCATACAATAAAACAATTCCAGATGGATTGCAGAGTTAAGTATGAAAGGTAAAACAATAAAGCTTTTAGAGGAAACATAGGATAACATTTTTTGTGACAGTGAAGTCTGCAAATATTTCTTAAACGAGACACAAACAATTCTGAACATAAAGAGAAAATTGATAAATTGGATGATGTTAAAGTTAAGAACTTGTGTTTATCAAAAGACACTCAGGAGTGAAAAGGCAGGTGACTGAGTAGGAGAAGATACTGAGAGTACATTTATCTCTCAAAGGATTCACATCCAGAATATAGAAAGAAAAGGATAGATAACTCAATAGAAAAATGAGAAAATAACTTGAACAGTCACCTCATAAAACAGGCTATCTAAATGGTCAGTGAACATAGGAAAATGTTTTCAACTTCAATAATCATCAGGGTGATATAAATAAAAACCACAATGCAATACCACTACACATGCATGAGAATGGCTAAAATGAAAAAAAAATCATGGTTGACAAGGTTGTGGAGAAACTGGAACTTTCATACATTGCTGGTGAGAATGTAAATCTATACAAACACTCTGGAAGTATCTACTAAAGCTGAACATATACCTATTTTATGACCGCTATACTTCACTCCTAGGTATATACTCAGTAGAAATGTGCTCATATGTTTACCAAAAGACATCTACTAGATGTTCCTAGTAGCACTGTGTGTAGTAGTTAAAACACTGAAACTAAATGTCCTTCAGTAGTAGAACAGACATATAAGTTGTGGCACACTCACACGGTGGGATATTATACAGCTGAGAATGAGCAATCTACAACTACACCCTCAAGCATAATGTTGAATGAAAGAACCTAGCCACACAAAAAATGAACTACATGATTCCATTTATATAGCATATAAAACTGGCAAAATTATTCTGTGATATTGGACGTTAAGCGACAGTAAGGACTGGAAGGGAGCATCTGAGGCATGTTTCTGATAATATTCTGATACTTGATCAGGGTACTGGTTACATGGATGTGTTTGGTTTGTGAAAATTCACTTAGGACATGTGTACATTTCTGTATATACATATATGTGTGTGTGTATATATATATATATATATTATGTTCCAGTAAAAAGTTTTAAGAACTCTAATTAGTTTCTAATGTTTCACAAATGGGAGATTTTACCAAAAATACATATTTCTGGCTTCTCTTGAAAACATTTCAAGATCTATCCATGGTGGCTCACCTGCAAGAACCCACTGTGGCTGAGCAGAGGCTGTGCCCATCACAGAAGGTTCGCATTGCTCCCCACTCACCTCACTCATCCATGCTCTCTGTCCAGCCCCTCTAGGCATCTGAGTTTATCCCTGAGATTAAAAGCCATTCTGTCAGTTGGTTCTTTAGCTCAAGTCTGAGTCCTAGGATAGAGCTCCCTCTTTGCCCTGAATACTCCCTTCTCCTCTGCCCACTTGCACTCTCCACCACCAATCTCCACTCCCAGCTGACTATACCTTAGCATACCTCTTGTCATCTCACCTGAAGCCTCCTTTCCTGGCCTGCACTGGCACTTATCTGATTATGTCCAGCTTCCCATCCCCCAACTCCCTTCTTGCTCCCCTTATCCACATCTCTATTTCATTGTCATCCATCCACTGATTCAACAAACATTTACTGAATACCTATTACATGCCAGACCCTGTGTCATGGACAGGTGAATTAGGAGACAGTTTTTGCCCCTGATAGGCCTACCCTCTGATGAGAAATAAAGACAACCTATTGGTGTCATTATGCAGGAAAAGCACTATATGTATCCTGGCAAGTTTGAGATTGATTCTGTCTGGGAAGCAGGGTGTGGAGATTTTGGAGAGTACTTGTGGAAAAGATAGTTTGTGAGCTGAGCTTTGAAGAACTGGCATTTATTTGGCTACACAGAGACTAAAGGAGATAATTCCAGACAAAGGCTAGATTCTGGTTTCATTTGGGAGAGAGTAAGTACCCTAGAGGTACTGAAGGGGAGCAATGGGAAGTAAGGTTGGAAAATAAAGCTGGGGTCAGACCTTCAAGGGTCATGGATGTCTCACTAAGGACTTCATTTTATAGGTAGTTCAGACTATTGAAAGGTTTTGAAAAATGGAATGCAGAGCTGGGGTTATAAAGAATCTGTTTCATCCATGCTCACTTCTCTCGTTCTCTCTAAATCCCTTGGCCACCATTGAAGCTCTACCTATCATTACTCCCAACTGCATCCCTAAATCTCCTTGAAAGTCTCTTCCCCCAACCACCACAGCAATCCTAGGTACTGGGAATGATGGTCACAACTTGCTTCTTTCTCCCTATGCCTTTGCTAGTGAGACTGCAGTCTCATGAGGTCATGTGCTACCTTCTTCTTCCAGACAGTTTTTATTGGGATAAAGAGCAGGCAGAGGAAGGGACGAAGCCACACAGGACTTGTCTCCGCCCTGAGATACACCTCACATGTGGTCCTGGGCCCTGCCCCTTTCTTTGGGGCCTCCTGATAAGCCCTGAGCAGCCTGAGACCAAACCCTAGTCCTGTCCCCATGTAGGGTCCACCTTCCTCTTTGCCTCTCAGGCCTTTTCTTCTCTACTGAGTGCATTTTCTTGGTCCACCTCAGGAGAACTTCACCTCCCTGAGAACACTCCTACTACAACTCCTTCACAACTGAACAGCCATTTACGGTATACTAAGCACCTGATCCCATTGGAGCCTCACAGACACCTTTCAAGAGAGCTTGGAAAGGCAGTGAGTAGATCTTTTAACTTCAAATCCATTGGTCTTTTCTTGTATATAATAGATACACACAAAAAAATTGCAATATGAACAAATTATTCAATGTATATTTCAATCTCTCAAGGATGAGTTTCATATTTTTTATTCTATTTTTCTCTTTATTATTCGATTTTATAAGAGGCTTGACATGGAACATATAATTTTAAGATAATTTTCTGTGCTCCAACTATCATATAAGTGGTTCTGGGGGTCCTGGCTTTTTAAAAAATTAAAAGGATACATGTGTTCCTCAAAAATTTACACATAGAGTTACCATATGACCCAGCAATTCCACTCCTATGTATATGCCTAAGAGAAACATGAAAACATATGTGCACACAAAAAACTTGTACAAAAATGTTCATAATAGACAAAAAATTGGACACAAATGTTCATCAACTGTTGGGTGGATAAGTAAAATGTGATATATCCATATAATGGAATATTATTTGGCAATAAAAAGAAATAAAGTACAAATACATGTTACAAATTTATGAACCTTGAAAACACTATGCTAAGTGAAAGAAGCAATTAACAAAAGGCCATATATTGTATGATCAAATCTATATGAAATGTCCATAATAGGTACTTGTCCATAATAGGTTCCTGAGTCAGAATCTTGCTTCTGCCTCTAACTTGCTATGAGGCCTGGGCAAACTCCTTAACCTCTCTAAGCCCTCACTTTCCTTAACTGTGAAATGTAAATGTGATATCTACTTTCCATGATGTCAGGAGGATTAAATGTCAGGAGGATTAAATACAATTTTTCTTCATTTATTCCTCAGCGAAGACCAGTCTGTTTCCCTCAGTTGCAAGGCAGTCCGATCTCACCAGTAACCAGCCCAGATAGACAAGAAGCTAACTGGTACTATTGTCCCCACTTCATTTAAACGGAAGCGTTCTATCTGTCCGGAAAGTTTGCAGTACAGTGGTGAAGAGCACAGCCTCTGGATCCAAACCACCTGGGACAAATTGTGACTCTGCCGTTAACTTGAGCAAGTTCCTTATCTCTCTGTGACTCAGTTTTCTTATCTGTAACTATGATTAATAGTAGTACTAAATTCATGGGGTTTTTTGAGGATGAAATGTGTTAATATCTGTACAGTACCTGGCACGTTGTTAATTATTACAATATTTTTACCCAAGTAGTTGTCTGCATTCTTATTTCAAATGTTTAGTTGTCCAAGAATTTGTAAATTTCCAAACCTACAGTATCTCTTTTCCACAATCTGAGGCAGAGTGTCACTGGCTCTAAACTCATAATGGTTGCTCATTCCACAGAAAAATTTTTGTTTGGCAAACTGAGTAGTTAAGAATGTTGTTTACATTAATTTTACTACCTACGTACCTCCTGGGGGCAGGGCAAGGCAGTTTAGTTAAACCAAACCAAACAAAGCATTTTAGGGGTTTATAAATGAGTACTTATTTGCAGTTGTTCTAAATCATCCCAGCCAGGCATGTTTTAAGTATTTCCAAGGAAGAGATTTCACAAGCTCTCTTAGTAACCTGTCTTAATGCTTCTAACCTACATTGAATATCTTTTGAAAATCTAATGTTTGGGGAGACTCAACAATTATCATCCAAACTGGGACATTTTTAAGGGTATTAATAATTACAACAGGAAAAAGTGGGGCAATTCTGGGCAAACTGCTGGGCATTCCAGTCACCCCACTAATGGCAATCCCTCCCGTTATGAGTGCTGCCCACATCATTTTACTCGATATTCAGTGGAACAGAACAACTGGTTCTCATGGTCTATGTAACAGCCTTATATTCATAAGCCTTTCCTTTTTTGTCAACTTGTGGAATGGAAAAATAGGAAGCAGAAAACCTAAGCAGGAAAACTGGAAGAATTTTTTTCCTTGTTGTCTTCCCACTTGATGATGATGATAATACTTATAGAGCACTTAATATATACCAGACTCTCTTGTGAGAGCTTTACATGTATTATTTTATTTAACCTTCATAAAACTTATAATATCATCATCATAATCCTTGTTTTTCAAGGTGAAGAAATGGGCCACAGAGAGAGGGAACGTCTTACCCAAGGGCATGCATCCAGGGTCTGCCCCTAGCAGGAGTCTAGAGGCTGGGCTTTTAACAAAGACACTCAGCTCCAAGCCTCTGCAAGACCCCGGAAGGTCAAAGAGTTTTGCTTCAGTGCCCTACCCTGACTGGCTATACCAGTCCAGTGAGTGGATTCAGTTCTCTCCTTCTTGAGCTGGGACTCAGAAGAGTCTAAGCTAGAGGCTCTCCCATGAAAGTGAGGTCACTTAGTCCCTGTGGCTCAAGAGGGAAGAGGAAAAATGGGAAGAAAAGTGGGTGACAATTATAGGAGGTCAAATTCAGCCCAATGAAAGAGATCTTTCCCCTCATTACAATTATCTTAGACTAGACTCAGCTGCCCAAGGAAGTAGTGAATTCTATTGTACATGACAAAATGCATGAAAGTGCATAGTGAATTCTATTGTACATAAGACAGGGGTAGATGGTCTGCTTCTTGTGGCCATTTCCCCATAATGATGATTCCCAGGAATCTGCATTTTTAACAAGCTTCCTTGCTGACTCTGACACAGGTAGCCAAGCAAAACTGCTGTAAAGGGGTCCTGTTTGGAGTGTGAGAGGAGATGAGGTGGAAGGCAGGGGTGAATGGAAAGAGTAGGGCTGATACACATCCCTTCTGAGCTGAACCATACGGTTTGGGTGAACTTTACTCTTTTAGTCTCTCTAATATTAATCTTCTTTTTGGATGTTTATTCTTTGGTTTCCTGACAGAGAATGCTTGAGTGACATATGAGGTGAGAGATCTGGGGTGTAATAATACCATGTCATGGAAACACTCATAAAGCCATGACCCCATGGCACATGAATTCTCTGTGGAGTTTGCACAGGTATTAAATGTTCTGTGGTTGGCTTTTGGAAGGCTGCTCTATCCTGACACCAGGATTTCTAAGCTGGCCTGGAGGGAAGCAGGCCTGCAGCTTCCTGGTGTTTGGAGCAGATGGGGAAAGAGTCTGAAATACTCCTTGTCATCACCTCCAGCTGACAGACCACAGGCAAAGGAGGCAACAGGGAGAAGTCAGACCAGTTGATCTGGGAGAAAAGAGAAATCAATGGTGATGCCTTGTGAATGTTTCCTTCTTTGTGTTCCTCTCCAAATGGATGGGGTGTGAGTGTGAGTGTGTGTGTGTGTACAAGCATGCACATGTGTGTGTGTACAAAATTGTGTAGCACTTGTGTCTGGTTGGAGACAGTAATAAATCAGGGGCTACAAAAGCACCACTGGCCACCTCCTGCAGGCCCTGTCAAAGAGACAGGCCGTCACGAGCACAGCTGAGCAGGCAGGATCCCCAGTACTATGGCCCCACCACATGGGATGAAAATCACACATCTGGGATCTAGCATGCCAGATGTGCAAAGGGCTAACGCAGAAAGGACACGGCTGGGAAGATCACGTCGCTCTCAAAAACGTGAGTGAGGGGTTCAAAGATTTTTCTAACCTTAGTCACCACAGTGCTTTTCTCAGTCTTGGGTAGTAGACTTTTTCTTATACCTTGGTTCTCTGTCCTGGGGAGTCAAGAGGGTTGCATAAGGACATTGACCCCACTGAGGCAGTGACAGTAAAGACATAGCAGCTAAATGAGTCCTGGTTGGAGTCCTGGGTTTGAAATACACTCTGGCACCTGTCAGGTATAAGATTCTAAGCAAGTTACTTTAACTCTATGAGCTTCAGTTTGTTAATCTCTCAAAAAGAGGGATAGCCATCTCAATTTCATAGGGCTGTTGTGAGGATTAATTACCTCTGGGAGATAACTCAGAGATGGTCCCTAGTTCAGGCCTGGCACTTAGCAGCACAAGGGCAGAAAAGTGGAGTTGAGCACGCTCAACGGCTCCAGGGAGGGGCCACAGCAATAGGGAAATAACTTCCTGTTCAGGTGAGCCCTGGAAGGTCTACGGGGCAAGAGCAGTTGCACGATTGTCCTATCAGATTCTTGCATTACCAGGGCTGCTGGGGAAGTGCTGCCTTGCTCTCTGCTCCACAGTCTTAACCCAAGTTGGCTTCTTCTTCCCTCGGGGCCCAACAGCTCCCTTTCTCTCCCCGGGTTCTCTTACCTGTCCCTCCTTTCTGGGCTCCAGTGCTCTAGGCCCTTTCCTCTTCATCCCTGCAGCCTGGTCACATCAGGATGTTTTTCCCTAGAGCAGCCATGACATGGGACTCAAAGATTAATGAGAGTCATTCGGGGTTTCTATCCAGCTAAGAAAGAGAGAATTCCTGGCAATCAGAACCTCCATTCTCATTGTGTTCCTGAGTTTTAAATAGGTCAGTCTACTGCTCATGGGTATGGGGTTTCTTTTTAGGGTAATGAAAATGTTCTAAAATTAGAGAGTGGTGATGGTTGCATAACTGTGAATATACTAAAACCACTGAATTGTACACTTTAAAGTGAATTTTCTGTTATGTGAGTTATATCTCAATAAAGCTGTTATAAATTAAATAGTTCAGACTATCTAGCTTTCCATTCTTCTTTCTCTAGTTTTAATTGAAATATAAATTATAATCTAATTATAAAATTAAATTATAAATTTAAATTATAAAATACAAATTTAATTAAATTATAAAGAGCCATAACATACCATGTAGCATTTTGAACCAAGATTAAAATACTACCTCCACTCTTGCAAGTATATATTCCTTCTCATTCTCTCTCTCTCCTCCTCCTCAAGTACCGTGTACCTGTCAAAATTCAATTCATCTTTCCAAATTTATCCCAGAAAGCCTTTCCTGGTCTCCACCAGCAAGTCTCCTCTCTCTAATCATGTTTAAAACCTGTGCTTGGTTACTCCTGTCTGGTCTGCATGGAACCAGGCTCTGGGTTGTAAAGATGACAAGGTGAAGGAGGATATTAACAGGACCACTCTTTTTTTTTTTTTTTTTTTTTGTGGTACGCAGGCCTCTCACTGTTGTTGTGGCCTCTCCCGCTGCGGAGCACAGGCTCCGGACGCGCAGGCTCAGCGGCCATGGCTCACGGGCCCAGCCGCTCCGCGGCATGTGGGATCTTCCCAGACCGGGGCACGAACCCGTGTTCCCGGCATCGGCAGGCGGACTCTCAACCACTGCGCCACCAGGGAAGCCCTGTTTTGCTTTTTAAAATAAACTGTTAATCAATAATTAGCTCTTAATTGTCCATGTGCTAAGAACAGGAATCCAGCAGTTAGTGGTCACCTGGTAGTTGGTTTCATTGCTTTGTCTGCTCAGCCCCCATCTACCAATTCATTAGATTTTTTCATTAAAACAGAGCCATCTGATGGTTACTAAATAGAAGCAGCCTTTTGTACAATGTGACCCTGTGGCCAGAGATGTGGGGTCCAGGGGTAGACAGCTAACCAGTATTGGTCAACTGGATCTTGACCAAACTGTACCTTGGATCTTCTGACTTGAAGTTTGAGGCTTGAAATAATCTATCCTGCATAATTTAATAAATACTATTCCTTCGCAGATTCTGTTTTCAGTTGTATAGTATTACTTACTGTATGTTTAAAGTCCTTGGTACTGTATAGTATAAAATCTCAAGAGTATAAATCTAATGAAATATGCTTAGTGTGGCCTCACTGAGGGCAGCAGGAATATACAACTCTCTTTTAAAAATATAATTCAGGCAAATAAAGGCATTAAGTTATCCTAGTGCAATGGAAGATTTATTATCTAAACTTGGAAAACTCAGGAAATACCAGAGGCGGACTCCAGGAGAAATATTTCTAGAAAAGAAAGTAGACGAGACCTAATGCATGTCACTGCTTGGCCCATTTGCTGCCTGATACAATAATCCTGTGGATTAAGCATGGGATCATGTTCCAGAGACTCTAGCCCTGTACCTTGCACAAAGGAGACCAATATTTAATGAATGATTGTTGAACGGGTTTCAAAGGAGTAAAATAATTTTACTTTTTTTTTTTTTGCGGTACGCGGGCCTCTCACTGTTGTGGCCTCTCCCGTTGCGGAGCACAGGCTCCGGACGCGCAGGCTCAGCGGCCATGGCTCACGGGCCCAGCTGCTCCGCGGCATGTGGGATCTTCCTGGACCGGGGCACGAACCTGTGTGCCCTGCATCGGCAGGCGGACTCCCAACCACTGCGCCACCAGGGAAGCCCAATTTTACATTTTTAAAAGCATTTATCTTGAGGTCACTGACCACTAAAACTACATTATCTCTGTTACAAAAGGAGACATTGAGGAACAATTGAGGAACTGACTCGTGTCTCCTAACATGTCCATAGTAGACCTAGGAGTGAATTCAAGATTTACTTTACTCCAGAGACCCGACTCCAGTTTTGAAGCTAAAATGTTCATGGACCGCTGACTTATTTCATGAGATGAAGAAATTACAAGCAGAATAGAGGGCATTCAAAAATCCCTCTAAAACAAAGTTATATAAAATATCTCACACAAAATAATTGGTAGGCAAGAGAGGGTCCTCAAGTCCAGCCTGATTCATTTCTGGCACTGGCAGTTAGGCCAGCCTTATTTTCAAAGCTGTCTGTCTCACAAGGACTTTTATCTATCTATTCTGAGCTCCAAGTCCTGAAGTTCTAATCCAGAGGAAGAAGATTCCTTTAATCCTTTTCTGTTCCTATCTGGCCTTACATCTAATTTCAAAACAAAACTACTTTCCAAATACAGTATTATCTCCCTTCCATTGAGGCAAGACACTCTAGTGGATGATTTTTCTTTTTGTCTTGAGATAGCATCTGCGTGTTCCAGAGGTCAGTTTTATTTGTTTCTATGAACATGTAACCATATCTCAATGTATATCATTCTGCTTTGGCCATCCTCTAATTTTCTCTCCTTCCTAATCTGATCCACACATGCTCATGTGCATTAGGGAGGACTGGGGTTGGGTTTCTTCCTTTTGAAGGTACTTTGTTAACTCCTGTATCTATCATTTGCATCCTGCCAACTGCATCTTCCCTATCTCTCCACTTTTCTGCTTTCTTGAGAGTGAATTTACCTTCCAATGGCTAATGCAATCCGTAGGCAGCCTTCATGCTGATTCCACAGATTTTAATTTCCTAAGATTTCCCTTTAGACTCTTCCTAACATCCTCTTTCTTAAAAAAAAATTCCCTTCTCAGAGTTAGTCAGAGGCTCCACCTGGCCTCCTGTGTGAACCCGATAGGGAGCTCATGCCTCAGGTAGTACATGGCCACGCTCAGACAAGGCCTGCACAGACAATGTAAGGCAGAAGGTACTAAGAGTACATTTCCACTGACATGTACCAGGAACCAACTGTGTGTGGAGCAGCCTGAGAGAGGTGGTGAATGAGACAGGGATTAATCGAGTAAGCCCTCTGACCTTGTGTTCCCAGGTCCTTAGCATGATATTCAAGGCTAAAATACACAGAAGACAGCATATGTAGTAGAAGGGGCATAGGCTTTGGGGCAATAGATCTGCATGACTTCAGGCTAGCTACTTAACCTTATTCTCCCCAATTGTGAAAGGAGATGATACCTTTGTCATAGGGTTTCTTGTGAGAATTTACTACTGTGAGTGGTATATACTAGGCATTCAACATATGGTGATTGATTATTTAATGTTTTCTAATATAATAGCAGTGTTTACTATTAGTGCCCAGAGTCAGCAATACAAAATCTGAAACCTACTTCTATTGTAGAAAAGCCTTCACAGAGAAGCTTTTAGTACAGAGGAGAGAGAAATTGCTCCAGCCTCATTGGTAAGCCTGACTGTTGAGTCTGGCATATAGAACATCTTTTTACTCCTAAGGAAAGGGCCCATTTTTACCATGAGGCATTGAAGAACTCTTTGGAGAGCCCACTCTGGGAAGTATTGTCTATTGCTCACGCCCACAAGGATGAAGAGGAGGACATTAAGTTTGCTGCCTTCCATTTTAGATTCACAAGGGATATGGGGTGAGAGCAAGTTTCCCACTTGACTCCTGCTCTTAGGGTAGATGATGGGAACCACCAGGAGCTCTGCACTGTTCAGTCCGTCTACCCCTCCTCACTTCTTGACAAAGGTCACAGGTCACAGGTCACATAGGTCATGGCTCAAACCTAAAAAGCTTTAACTGCTAAAGAGACTAGGCTTATCACAGAACATGCTACCTGCATAGATGAGGAGCTTTTAAATGTACAGACGTATTTAACTGGTGCACTTTGTAAATCCCCTGGGGAAAACTTGCAGCTAAGGGAAAAAATGTTGTTTGCTAGTATCAACTGTATGATACTTCTTCATTCTTTTTAACTTAATAGATTTTTCAGACTTCTCAAGTCTGTTTCCAAAAAATTAAAATGGATGCCTTGAATAATAAGCAGAATGTTGGCCACCAGGTGCCTTTCAAATTTAGAAGCTAATTGACTTTAGGAAGCTGACATTGCCAAAAAGGATACATAATGGGCTACTGGGATCTGTCAACAGTATTTATATAATTATTGAACAGGTGTTTTTTTCTACAGGTGCTGCAAATTGTAAATTTTTTTCATGGAAAAGTTATCAATGGCTTATAGCAAAAAAAAATTCCATTTTTAATTTAGTGGAAGTTATTTTATACTATACAATAAAAACATTGCCTTAGAATGTCATTTCTTTTGGTATGAAAATAAATTTATAGGAAAAAAAAAAAACCAAAACCACCAGCACCAGTAAGCAGTCCTTGGAGAGAGCCTCTGATTCAATCAGGCCTGAAGAAGCATATCTAATGAGATTATTAATATATTTCTTTTTCTTTTATATAGCTTTATTGAGATATAATGCATATACCATATAATTCATCAATTAATGTGTACAATTCAATGGCTTTTAGTATATTCATAGAGTTGTGTGTCCATCAACACAATCAATTTTAGAATATTTTCATTACCCTGAAAAGAAAGCCTGTACCCCTCAGCCATCACTTCCCAACGTTGCTCTCCTTCCCACCCCCAGCCAGGAAACCACTAATCTACTTTCTGCCTCTACAGATTTGCCTATTCTGGATATTTCATATAAACAGAATCATACAATACGTGGTCCTTTGTGACTGGTTTCTTTCATTTAGCACTACTTTATTTCTTGAAGGCAGAAGTAACGTCAAAGTCTGTCAGAAGGGAAATTGCTAAATAAAGCAGAGTGCAGCCATACTGTGGATTACTGTAGCACTTTAAAACATTAGGTAGATCTACATATATTAATAAAGGTCTCCAGGACATGCACATACATATTAAATCTGGAAAAATACACACCAAAATGATAAAAGTGGAAACTTCCAAGGAGAAAGAGATGGGAATAAGACTGGGGATGGAATACAAAGAAGGCTCTTCTTATTTAGAATATATTAATTTTTTTCAAGGATAGTTTATTCATGCATTACTTTTATAATTAAGAATTAATTTAAAAGAGAACATTAGATTTCTAGTTTCCAGTTCTACATGTAAGGAGCTTGGAAGTTGCCATCCCATCCTAACTATGAGTAAAAAGCTGAACAGGCTGAGAAATCAACAACTCTTCTTGGATCTATAAGAGAGGGGAGGACATAGTGCACACTACTTCTCCCAAGATTGGAGAGTCAGACAGGCAAATACAGGTCATTACTGCTAACTGGAGTAGAAACCTGGGAATGGAAACCATCTTGGGGACCAGTGCCTGGGCAGGGAGACCTGAACTGTGACTGACTCTGAGAGTTTAAAACTCTAGGGGGTAGCACTGACATATATACACTACCAAATGTAAAACAGATAGCTAGTGGGAAGCAGCCACATAGCACAGGGAGATCAACTCAGTGTTTTGTGACCACCTAGAGGGGTGGGATAGGGAGGGTGGGAGGGAGACGCAAGAGGGAGGAGATATGGGGATATATGTATACATATAGCTGATTCACTTTCGTATACAGCAGAAACTAACACGACATTGTGAAGCAACTATACTTCAATAAATATGTAAAAACAAAAATAAAAAAACAAAACCAAAACTCCGGGGGGTCCCAGTCACGGCTCCCCCCTCCCCAACCCCAATACTGTGTGATTTACCACCAGGAGCTCGACCAGGTTCCCACATTAATAATGGAGAAAAATCCCTAACGCTTCCAGCAGGAGGAGGAGAAAAGGAACCATACTGAAACAGAGCAGAGTTCACTGTTGTTCTTAACAAGGCCTACCCTCAGGGGAAACTAGTTAACCAGTGCCTAATCTACT
Organism: Aethalodelphis obliquidens; assembly: GCF_003676395.1. Lineage (NCBI taxonomy): Eukaryota > Metazoa > Chordata > Mammalia > Artiodactyla > Delphinidae > Aethalodelphis > Aethalodelphis obliquidens. The sequence goes on from NW_020837955.1 coordinate 16,490,042, forward strand.
GGGGTATTATCAGAGCCGAAATGACCTGGGGAAGGAAATACCCAACTCCAACCCACTCTGGGCATCCTGTCCCACCTAAGGGGAGGAGAAAAAAAATTGAGAAACATTGTGAAGTTCACAGTCCAGAAGCACACGCTCACTAAAAGACTGAGACCTAATAGTGGCACTATAGAATTTTTCCCCTCCACCCATACCTCACCACCACTTTGCTCAAGTCCTATATACAGCAATTCCTTTTACTCAGTACATCATGTCCAGCTATCAATAAAAAATTACAAGGAGTACCAAAAAGCAAAAAACACAAGAGACTGAGTAAGCATCAGAATCAGACACAGCAGGGATGCTGGAAATTATTAGGCCAGGAATTTCAAACAATTATGATTAATGTACTGAGGGCTCTAACGGACAAAGTAGACAGCATACAAGAATAGACAGCAATGTAAGTAGAGAGATGGAAATCCCAAAAAAGAACCAAAAAGAAATGCTAGGGATCAAAAACACTGTAACAAGAAATGAAGAATTCCATTGATGGGCTTGCTAGTAGACTGGACTTAGCTGAGGAAAGAATCTCTGAGCTAGAGGGTATCTCAACAGAATCCCCAAAAACTGAAAAGCAAAGAGAACAAAAACTGGGAAAGAGAATGTTAGAAATGAGAGAGAGAGAAGTGGGAGCTTTCCTTGGAAAGACTCAGAATCTGGACAGTAAGTCATAGGTGCGCTGATGCATTCTGAAGAACTTGGAACCATTCTGACGTCATAGACCCATTCAGTTGACCCAATGTGCAGACAACTCCTAGGATAAGATTCAGACCCAGAGCAAAGCCCAGAATGAGATGCTCTCCTTTGAGCTTGGGAGTCAGGAACAAGGTCTACTTCAACCTCAGGACAATCCCAAGTTGTCCTCAGTTTTCTACTAATTTAAAGGGAAGTGGGAGACTGGGGACTGTGAGCATTGAGAGAAACCACCAAGATCCAGGAAATACAAGGGGGGCAGGAACTCATTTCCCAGGACAATTACACAGAAACCAGGATCCAATTTCTAGAACCTCGGGAACTACCTCAACCTCAGGAGTCTCCACAGAGATTAGTGGAATCGCTCTTAAAACAAAAAGAGGAAGGGAACTTTTTTCTTTTCTTTTTTTTTTTTTTTAACTGTTTTCTGGGATAGCAGGAAAGAAAGAAGCTGGGCAGGTTAGTTCTCCAGCTAGTAATAGGGAAAAACAGGCTGAGCAGCCTTGACGAGGAAAAGACCTCAGATAGGATCCTGGGTTTAAGCAGCTAATTATGTATGGATCATGAAAAGAATTTAGGTTTGTTGTCAATAGACTCTGATGTTGCTTAAGACCTAAGCATAACTGAATCTGCTTATGTAATAACCTTAGAAGGGATGTCTGCTATCTCCCTACCTGTGGACAGAATACAGGTCACCACATGATGGGTGGTCCGTGGTGGGTCCTGGGCAGAAGAGAGCCGAATTGGAGTGTCACATAAAAACAGAGATAAGAGAGAACTCATCTATTGTAACAGACATCCAGATAGGTAAAATCATTTGCCTGAAGCGAAATGGTGAATTTGTAGCAGCAGCAGTCATAGTAACATTGATGATAGATTATTAATTATATTTATAGAACATAATTTTAATAAAATATTAAAATATATTAAATATAATATATAATCAGTTGACCCCTGAACAATGCAGGGGTTAAGGGTGTCAACCCTCCATGCAGTCAAAAATCCATGTGTAACTCATAGCTAGCTGGCCCTCCTTATATGCACTTTGTCCATATCAGTGGTTCTGCATCCACAGATTCAACCAACTGTGCATCATGAGGGTACTACTGTCGTACTTACTATTGAAAAACCACGTACAAGTGGATCCATTCAGTTCCAGCCCATGTTGTTCAAAGGTCACCATATATATACATAATATAAATATTATATATAATTATAAATATTATACATATATAATAATATATAAGTTAATATTTATTATGTACTTACTATGTGCCAAGCATTTCATATTCATTATTTCAATTAATCCTCACAATGGCTCTATGATGTAGATGGTATCATTATCCCCATTTCACAGATAAAGAAATAGATTCTCAGAGCGATTAAGTAGTTTGCTAGCCAGTAAGGTCACACAGCTCATAAGAGGCTAGATGTATACCTCATGTCTTTTGACTCCAGTCCAGGACCCTGCTGTGCCATGATGCCAATTCTTGACTTTCTTGCCCTAGGCCTCCTACAACCACTGAAATCTTTAATTCCTTAGAAGTTTTCAAATTGAATACAGGTTACTTAATCTTTTCTCATCATTTCTAACTGTATATTTGAGCTAAATTTATCTGATAAAGACAAAAGGTTATTTTAGTAAATAATTATCTGCTGGAATTTTGCTCATCCTGTGTAAACCTCCAGTTAATATTTTCATATGCTGACACTTAAAATCTAAGTGTTTATTATCACTATTTAATTAAAACTTGAAATTGACTCCTGAGTTTCTAAGTGGAATGAAACCCCTGCTTCACTTTTTTCCTGGGAAAATATATGTAAAGGTCAAAAGTAAGTTTAGAAATAATTTTAATATTATATACTAAACTATAAAGTGACCAACTTATGACCTCATAGATAAAACCTAGAGTAGGTTAAAATAATGAAAAGTGTCATAGAAGAGCACAAATCACCAGGGAAACAATAAAAATTCTGGCATATGAGAAGGCAGATTACATTTACCAAAGGGAATAGTGTAGGCTGGGGGGTGGGGGAGGGGCAAGGCTTTGAAGAATACTCACCCACAGAAGGAAGTCAACTGAAGACCACAGAGAAATAAAAAGTAACTCAATTTAGTTTGATTTTTTTTTTTCTCGTGAGAAACAGAAAATGTTTAACTCATCTGCTTTTTCAATTATGAACAGGAAACATAAAACTATAGTCAATAAATACACCAAAAATGTAATAAAAACTACTCCAGGCCCATGTTACAGCCAGTGAAAGAGGAAAAGGAGAAGTAAAGAGGAAGGGAGTGCAGGGGACAGAAAAGAGGACCCTCAGCTGGGTCCCAGCCACCTTTGCATCTGTCACAAGCAGACCTCCTTCCCTCTCTGAGTGCCCTCCTCCTGACTCTCCCATTTCTTTGTTTCCTTGCTGCCTAAACTTCTCAAGCACTCCCTTTGCTTCTACTTTCTTCCCCTCCCCCATGCTCTCCCTAACACTCCCCCCTCACCACTCTGAGCAAACTTGGAGAAGATATTCAATGACCCCTTGTCTAACCAAAACCCTTATTCTCTAGTCTTTCTACTGAACAATCAATTGCTAATTAGTCTTTCCTTCATTATTATTATTTTTTAATTACCAGAGTAATATCTATTCAGATAGTTAAAAAAACAAAAGGTTCATAATGAAGAGTACTGCCTCTTCCACCAAATATACTACCATTTCTTAATTATCAATTTTGGAAATTATCCCAGATTTCCTTGTATGAAAGGTAAGGGTTTAGCTCTTTATAAATTTATGTATTTATTTTATTTTTGGCTGTGTTGGGTCTTTGTTGCTGTGCGCGGGCTTTCTCTAGTTGCGGCGAGCGGGAGCTACTTTCTGTTGCAGTGTGCAGGCTTCTCATTGCGGTGGCTTCTCTTTTTGTGGGGCATGAACTCTAGGCGCATGGCCTTCAGTAGTTGCGGCACAAGGGCTCAACAGTTATGGCTTGAGGGCTCTAGAGTGCAGGCTCAGTAGTTGTGGTGCATGGGCTTAGTTGCTCCGCGGCATGTGGGATCTTCCCAGACCAGGGCTCGAACCTGTGACCCCTGCATTGGCAGGCAGATTCTTAGCCACTGCGCCACCAGGGAAGCCCAAGGATTTAGGTCTTTAAAAGCACCCCCACCACCATTCATTCCTTCCTCCTCTCAATAGGATTAAATTATATTTTGGCTTCCTCTTCTGTTCACCTCTGTAATTTCCAACAACACATTTAAGCGGATAATTCTTTTGTTAGCAACCACACACAGTTATCTGTTGATACCTCACTGAGAAAGGAAACCAACTACTCTCTTCATCAACATGACTTTACTACTCCAGGAAGCTCTTGCCCAGGCAGATACAACTTGAAAAAAGTTTATTGTTTGTTTCAGTAACTTTATGAAAACCCATTTAAAGGAACATCAGGTCAAATTTTCAATAGATAGTATAAAATGACTGTTAACTCTCCAAGACATTATGAAACCCTCGCCTCAAAACCCTTGTTTTGGGCTTCCCTGGTGGTGCAGTGGTTGAGAGTCCGCCTGCCGATGCAGGGGACACGGGTTCGTGCCCCGGTCCGGGAAGATCCCACATGCCGCGGAGCGGCTGCGCCCGTGAGCCATGACCGCTGAGCCTGCGCGTCTGGAGCCTGTGCTCCGCAACGGGAGAGGCCACAGCAGTGGAAGGCCCGCGTACCGCAAAAAAAAAAAAAATACCCTTGCTTTGCTGTATCCACCAATCCTAAACTATTATGTCATGATACCCAAACCTCAGCAAGCTCACACACCGAAAGACCTACTTTAAACCAGTCTTCACAATCTTCATAAACATCCTGACTTTGTCCTCGCTCTTCTGAGACGCTGCTAGACTTTGTAACGGTATTTTCTCTCTTATCACGATAACCAACAAACTCAGTTTTGCCTTACCAACAGGTCAGTTCGGTGGTATTTTGGAGTCAGCGTTCAATAATTTTGACACTCCCACTGAAATCCAATTGAGACGTCTTCATCAACAGGACCCAAGGCTCTCAATTCAAAAACAGTATTTCCCAGACCCCCTCAGCCTCCTGCTGTGGGCTCTTTGATATTAACACTGAAGTTTATAAGTCTTGCATTTGGACTGACTCTGACTTCTTTTTATTTCATTTCTTTAAGCTCCTCAAATGTTGAGTTTATTTCATATCCCAGGATTAAGAAATCCATTTTAAGAATCCTTTGATCATCTGATCAGATTGGCAAAACTTTTATACTTCGTGGAAATCTGCCTTATTAGTAAAAACACTACTATTTGTTTCTGTCCTTCCCACTTTTGTTTTTGAATTTTATTTAATTTATATTTTTATACAGCAGGTTCTCATTAGTTATCCATTTTATACACATCAGTGTATACATGTCAATCCCAATCTCCCAATTCATCCCACCACCACCACCACCCCCGCCACTTTCGCCCCTTGGTGTCCACACATTTGTTCTCTACATCTGTGTCTCAATTTCTGTCCTGCAAACTGGTTCTGTCCTGCAAACCGGTTCATCTGTACCATTTTTCTAGGTTCCACATATATGTGTTAATATATGATATCTGTTTTTCTCTTTCTGACTTACTTCACTCTGTATGACAGTCTCTAGATCCATCCACGTCTCTAAAAGTGACCCAATTTCGTTCCTTTTTATGACTGAGTAATATTCCATTGTATATATGTACCATCTTCTTTATCCATTCATCTGTTGATGGGCATTTAGGTTGCTTCCATGTCCTGGCTATTGTAAATAGTGCTGCAGTGAACATTGAGGTGCATGTGTCTTTTTGAATTATGGTTTTCTCTGAGTATATGCCCAGTAGTGGGATTGCTGGGTCATATGGTAATTCTATTTTTCGTTTTTTAAGGAACCTCCATACTGTTCTCCATAGTGGCTGTATCAATTTACATTCCCATCAACAGTGCAAGAGTGTTCCCTTTTCTCCACATCCTCTCCAGCATTTGTTGATTGTAGATTTTCTGATGATGCCTACTCTAACTGGTGTGAGGTGATTCCTCATTGTAGTTTTTATTTGCATTTCTCTAATAATTAGTGATGTTGAGCAGCTTTACATGTGCTTCTTGGCCATCTGTATATCTTCTTTGGAGGAATGTCTATTTAGGTCTTCTGCCCAATTTTGGATTGGGTTGTTTGTTTTTTTAATATTGAGCTGCATGAGCTGTTTATATATTTTGGAGATTAATGCTTTGTTTGTTGATTCATTTGCAAATATTTTCTCCCATTCTGAGGGTTGTCTTTTTGTCTTGTTTGTAGTTTCCTTTGCTGTGCAAAAGCTTTTAAGTTTCATTAGGTCCCATTTTTATTTTTGTTTTTATTTCCATTACTCTAGGAGGTGGATCAAAAAAGATCTTGCTGGGATTTAGGTTCAAGAGTGTTCTTCCTAAGTTTTCCTCTAAGAGTTTTGTAGTGTCCAGTCTTACATTTAGGTTTCTAATTTATTTTGAGTTTATTTTTGCATATGGTGTTAGGGAGTGTTCTAAATTCATTCTTTTACATGTAGCTGTCCAGCACCACTTATTGAAGAGACTCTCTTTTCTCCATTGTATATCTCTGCCTCCTTTGTCATAGATTAGTTGATCATAGGTGCATGGGTTTATCTCTGGGCTGTCTATCCTGTTCCATTGATCTATATTTCTGTTTTTGCACCAATACCATATTGTCTTGATTACTGTAGCTTTGTAATATAGTCTGAAGTCAGGGAGTCCGATTCCTCCAGCTCCGTTTTTCACCCTCAAGATCACTTTGGCTATTCGGGGTCTTTTTTTTTTTTTTGTGGTACGCAGACCTCTCACTGTTGTGGCCTCTCCTGTTGCGGAGCACAGGCTCCGGACATGCAGGCTCAGCGGCCATGGCTCATGGGCCTAGCCGCTCCGCGGCATGTGGGATCTTCCCAAACTGGGGCACGAACCTGTGTCCCCTGCTTTGGCAGGCGGACTCTCAACCACTGTGCCACCAGGGAAGCCCTATTCGGGGTCTTTTGTGTCTCCATACAAATTTTAAGATTTTTTGTTCTAGTTCTGTAAAAAATGCCATTGGTAATTTGATAGGGATTGCATTGAATTTGTAGATTGCTTTGGGTAGTATAGTCATTTTCACAATATTGATTCTTCCAATCCAAGAACACGGTATCTCTCTCCATCTGTTTGTATCATCTTTAATTACTTGCATCAATGTCTTATAGTTTTCAGCATACAAGTCTTTTACCTCCTTAGGTAGGTTTATTCCTAGGTATTGTATTCTTTTTGTTGCAATGGTAAATGGGAGTGTTTCCTTAATTTCTCTTTCAGATTTTTCATCATTAGTGTATAGGAATGCAAGAAATTTCTGTGCATTAATTTTGTATCATGCAACTTTACCTAATTCATTGATTAACTCTAGTAGTTTTCTGGTGGCATCTTTAGGATTCTCTATGTATAGTATCATGTCATTTGCAAACAGTAACAGTTTTACTTCTTCTTTTCCAATTTGTATTTCTTTTTCTTCTTGATTGCCGTGCCTAGGACCTCCAAAACTATGTTGAATAATAGTGGTGACAGTGGACATCCTTGTCTTGTTCCTGATCTTAGAGGAAATGCATTCAGTTTTTTACCATTGAGAATGATGTTTGCTGTGGGTTTGTCATATATGGCCTTTATTACGTTGAGGTAGGTTCCCTCTGTGCCCACTTTCTGGAGAGTTTTTATCATAAATCGGTGTTGAATTTTGTCAAAAGCTTTTTCTGTATCTACTGAGATGATCATATGGTTTTTATTCTTCAGTTTGTTAATATGGTGTATCACACTGATTGATTTGCATATATTGAATCCTTGCACCCTGGGATAAAGCCCACTTGATCATGGTGTATGATGCTTTTTTAAAGTGTTGTTGGGGGCTTCCCTGGTGGCGCAGTGGTTGAGAGTCCGCCTGCCGATGCAGGGGACACGGGTTCGTGCCCCGGTCCAGGAAGATCCCACATGCCATGGAGCGGTTAGGCCCGTGAGCCATGGCCGCTGAGCCTGCATGTCCGGAGCCTGTGCTCGACAATGGGAGAGGCCACAACAGTGAGAGGCCCGCATACCGCAAAAAAAATAAAAATAAAAGTGTTTTTGGATTCTGTTTCCTAGTATTTTGTTGAGGATTTTTGCATCTATATTCATCAGCGATATTGGCCTGTAATTTTCTTTTTTTGTAGTATCTTTGTCTGGTTTTGGTATTAGGGTGATGGTGGCCTCATAGAATGAGTTTGGGAGTGTTCCTTCCTTTGAAATTTTTTGGAAGAGTTTGAGAAGGATAGGTGTTAGCTCTTCTCTAAATGTTTGATAGAATTCACCTGTGAAGCCATCTGGTCCTGGGCTTTTCTTTGTTGGAAGATTTTTAATCACAGTTTCAATTTCATTACTTGTGATTGGCCTGTTCATATGTTCTATTTCTTCCTGGTTCAGTCTGGGAAGGTTATACCTTCCTAAGAATTTGTCCATTTCTTCCAGGTTGTCCATTTTATTGGCATAGAGTTGCTTGTAGTAGTCTCTTAGGATGCTTTGTATTTCTGCGGTGTCTGTTGTAACATCTCCTTTTTTATTCCTAATTTTATTGATTTGATTCCTCTCTCTCTTTTTCTTGATGAGTCTGGCTAATGGTTTATCAATTTTGTTTATCTTCTCAAAGAACCAGATTTTAGTTTTATTGATCTTTGCTATTGTTTTCTTTGTTTCTATTTCATTTATTTCTGCTCTGATCTTTATGATTTCTTTCCTTCTACTGACTTTGGGTTTTGTTTGTTCTTTTTTCTCTAGTTCCTTTAGGTGTAAGGTTAGACTGTTTATTTGAGATGTTTGTTGTTTCTTGAGGTACAATTGTATTGCTATAAACTTCCCCCTAGAACTGCTTTTGCTGCATCCCATAGGTTTTGGGCCATCGTCTTTTCATTGTCATTTGTCCCTAGGTATTTTTTGATTTCCTCTTTGATTTCTTCAGTGAACTCTTGGTTATTTAGTAACATATTGTTTAGCCTTCATGTGTTTGTGTTTTTTACGTTTTTTCCCCTGTAATTGATTTTTAATCTCATAGCGCTGTGGTCAGAAAAGATGCTTGATATGATTTCAATTTTCTTAAATTTACTGAGGCTTGATTTGCGACCCAAGATGTGATCTATCCTGGAGAACGTTCTGTGTGCACTTGAGGAGAAAGTGTAATCTGCTGTTTTTGGATGGAATGTCCTATAAATATCAATTCAATCTATCTGGTCTATTGTGTCATTTAAAGCTTGTGTTTCCTTATTAATTTTCCGTCTGGATGATCTGTCCATTGGTGTAAATGAGGTGTTAAAGTCCTCCACTATTACTGTGTTACTGTCAATTTCCTCTTTTATAGCTGTTAGCAGATGCTTTCTGTATTGAGGTGCTCCTATGTTGGGTGCATATATATTTATAATTGTTATAGCTTCTTCTTGGATTGACCCCTTGATCATTATGTAGTGTCCTTCTTTGTCTCTTGTAAGATTCTTTAGTTTAAAGTCTATTTTATCTGATATGAGTATTGCTACTCCAGCTTTCTTTTGATTTCCATTTGTGTGGTATATCTTTTTCCATCCCCTCACTTTCAGTCTGTATGTGTCCCTAGGTCTGAAGTAGGTCTCTTGTCAACAGCATATATATGGGTCTTGTTTTCATATCTATTCAGCAAGCTTGTGTCTTTTGGTTGGAGCATTTAATGCATTCATGCTTAAGGTAATTATCAATATGTATGTTCCTCTTACCATTTTCTTAATTGTTTTGGGTTTGTTTTCGTAGGTCCTTTTCTTCTCTTGTGTTTCCCAGTTAGAGAAGTTCCTTTAGCATTTGCTATAGAGCTGGTTTGGTGGTGCTGAATTCTCTTGGCTTTTGCTTGTCTGTAAAGCTTTTGATTTCTCCATTGAATCTGAATGAGATCCTTGCTGGGTAGAGTAATCTTGGTTGTATGTTCTTCCCTTTCATCACTTTAAATATGTCCTGCCACTCCCTTCTGGCTTGTAGAGTTTCTACTGAGAAATCAGCTGTTAACCTTATGGGAGTTCCCTTGTATGTTATTTGTCATTTTTCCCTTGCTGCTTTCAATAATTTTTCTTTGTCTTTAATTTTCGCCAATTTGACTACTAGGTGTCTCAGCGTGTTTCTCCTTGGGTTTATCCTATATGGGACTCTCTGCGCTTCCTGGACTTGGGTGGCTATTTCCTTTCCCATGTTAGGGAAGTTTTCGACTATAATCTCTTTTAATATTTTCTCGGGTCCTTTTTCTCTCTCTTCTCCTTCTGGGACCCCTATAATGCGAATGTTGTTGCATTTAATGTTGTCCCAGAGGTCTCTTAGGCTGTCTTCATTACTTTTCATTCCTTTTTCTTTATTCTGTTCCCCAGCAGCGAATTCCACCATTCTGTCTTCCAGGTCACTTATCCGTTCTTCTGCCTCAGTTATTCTGCTATTGATTCTTCCTAGTGTATTTTTCATTTCAGTTATTGTATTGTTCATCTCTGTTTGTTTGTTCTTTAATTCTTCTAGGTCTTTGTTAAACATTTCTTGCATCTACTCGATCTTTGCCTCCATTCTTTTTCCGAGGCCCTGGATCATCTTCACTATCATTAATCTGAATTCTTTTTCTGGAAGGTTGTCTATCTCCACTTCATTTAGTTGTTTTTCTGGGGTTTTATCTTGTTCCTTCATCTGATACATAGCCCTCTGCCTTTTCATCTTGTCTATCTTTCTGTGAATGTGGTTTTAGTTCCACAGGCTGCAGGACTGTAGTTCTTCTTGCTTCTGCTGTCTGCCTTCTGGTGGATGAAGCTATCTAAGAGGCTTGTGCAAGTTTCCTGATGGGAGGGACTGGTGGTGGGTAGAGATGACTATTGCTCTGGTGGGCAGAGCTCAGTAAAACTTTAATCTGCTTGTCTGCTGATGGGTGAGGCTGGGTTCCCTCCCTGTTGGTTGTTTGGCCTGAGGCGGCCCAACACTGGAGCCTACCCAGGCTCTTTGGTGGGGCTAATGGCGGACTCTGGGAGGGCTCACATCAAGGAGTACTTCCAGGAACTTCTGCTGCCAGTGTCCTTGTCTTCACGGTGAGACACAGCCACCCCCTGCCTCTGCAGGAGACCCTCCAACACTAGCAGGTAGGTCTGGTTCAGTCTTCCCTGGGGTCACTGCTCCTTCCCCTGGGTCCTGATGCACACACTACTTTGTATGTGCCCTCAAGAGTGGAGTCTCGGTTTCCTCCGGTCCTGTTGAAGTCCTGCAATCAAATCCTGCTAGGCTTCAAAGTCTGATTCTCTAGGCATTCCTCCTCCCGTTTCCGGACCCCCAGGTTGGGAAGCCTGACGTGGGGCTCAGAACCTTCACTCCAGTGGGTGGACTTCTGTGGTATAAGTGTTCTCCAGTTTGTGAGTCACCCACCCAGCAGTTATGGGATTTGATTTTATTGTGATTGCGCCCCTCCTACCGTCTCATTGTGGCTTCTCCTTTGTCTTTGGATGTGGGGTATCTTTTTTGGTGAGTTCCAGTGTCTTCCTGTCGATGATTGTTCAGCAGTTAGTTCTGTCCTTCCCATTTTTTTATTGGGCATCTTTAAGATGAAAGTTCAGAGGGGACAGGACAAAGACTCAGAGTCTGTTCCTGAAGCTGGCCCCAAGAACTAAGAAGTTCAGGAGGTTTTGTTAGGGTGGAAAAAGTTTTCCTCAACCCTCTGAGGGTCCCTGGTTGGGTCTAAAAGTTAAATCAACAAATACAGATTAACAGGAAAAAAGTAAATGAATATATTAATGTAAGTTTTTGCATGACACATGGGCCTTCATAAAGAAATGAAGACCCATGGAAACATTAAAACCTGAGTATTTTTATGTTGGGTGATGAAGAGTGGATAGTCATGGAGAAATGTGATCGGTCAAAGAGTATGAGATAAGTGTAGCAAAGTGGGGAAATCTAGCAAGTCCTGTTTGTTGAATTCTTCTTGGCTTCCCTGCTCCAGGAAAGAAGGAGAGAGGGAGAAAGGACAGAGTGACCTTTATGCTTCTATTGTGGTCTTCAACTCCTTCAGCTTAAAATATTCAACATGACAAGGTGCCGTATTTTGGGGTAATGTGTCCTGAACCCCAGCAGTTTCTTCTTGACCACCATCCTTTGGGTAAACTATGCTTCAGGTAAGTTTTCAAAACATTATAAGAAATTTTCTCACTCTTGCTATTTTGTCTGTGAGATTCTGATTCTGGGAGAGATCTTCTCTTCAAACTTTCTGTTTGGGAACTGGAAATCCATCAAATTTTCCAATGGCAATGGCCCAGCCATTTAGATGGGGACCTAGGTCATGAGGAGCACAGTGACACTTATAACCAACTGTTTCCAGCCTCTCATGTGTTTGTCTCAGTCTAAATCTAATGATTCAACCTTCCAGGCTCTACTCCTGCTTCTCACATGTACTTATACAAAGTCCAAATTCATGAACTTACTTTGTAAATGTCATAATTTCACCATAATTTCTTCCATTTACCTCTGTTTCTATCTCTTCTTCACCCACTCTACTTCTCTCCTTGCTGGCCGGAAACCCTCAACTCTCCTTAAAGTTAAACCCTTTTCAGAACAGGGAAAATCCCCAGCTTTTAGTTCCTGATCTCAACCTGAGCTGACAGCCATTGTAAAAAGACTTTGCAAAGTCTAGACAAGATATAGTGAAATTTGCAGAGGAATTTAGAGTAGTTTTGGTTGTGCATAATCTAGGGCTCCCAAATCCACACCGAATATTTAATTTGTTAGTGGGGACCTCAGCTGCAAACAAACAGATGGAGAAGGCAGAATGGGAAGACTCTGAGGATGACTTAAAAGATCTAGAACTGAAAAAAGGGAAGAGTAAATAAAAATAAAGTGGATTTAAATTAAAAAAAAAAAAGATCTAGAACTGCATCGGAAGCTCTGATTCAGTCCTATAAGTAAAGAAAGAATGAGTGCATCTGAAACTTCAAGGATAAGCTTTTCAGCACCTTTAGACAGCATTCAGGAGTCGATCCTGAAGCAGAGGTGACTCTAGCTCTCTCCTCACTTTTTGTGAATAGCCTTAAGCCAGAAATAGGGGATTTAATATGCAACCAAAATCTAGAATGGGAAAGAGTCCTGTTGCCAGATCATCAATACCTCACTGTATATTAAAAAAGAGTTTGAGAACAAAAACAGAATAAGATTTGCCATGTTAGTGTTCTCCATTTTCTCCATTACTGCAGTAAGCAATATACTCATCTTTCCACATCAACAGGTCATTTGGGTGGTATTTGCAGTACACTCAACTCCACTTTGTAAGAGAATGTCATTAGTTCTCTCATCTTTCCCTCCATCTCTCCTCTCACTTTCCACTTCCCAACTTCTATCAGCCACGCCTTTGTTTTTTACATTTTTCCATGGCCAACAATATTTACGGTCTTTTCTTTTCTTTTCTTTTCTTTTTTAACATCTTTATTGGAGTATAATTGCTTTACAATGGTATGTTAGTTTCAGCTTCACAACAAAATGAATCAGTTATATATATACATATATTCCCATATCTCTTCCCGCTTGCGTCTCCCTCCCTCCCACCCTCCCTATCCCACCCCTCCAGGTGGTCACAAAGCACCGAGCTGATCTCCCTGTGCTATGCGGCTGCTTCCCACTAGCTATCTACCTTACGTTTGGTAGTGTATATATGTCCATGCCTCTTTATCGCTTTGTCACCGTTTACACTTCCCCCTCCCCATAGCCTCAAGTCCATTCTCTAGTAAGTCTGTGTCTTTATTCCTGTTTCACCCCTAGGTTTTTCATGACATTTTTTTTTTTTTAAATTCCATATATATGTGTTAGCATACAGTATTTGTCTCTCTCTTTCTGACTTACTTCACTCTGTATGACAGACTCTAGGTCTATCCACCTCATTACAAATAGCTCAATTCGTCTCTTTTTATGGCTGAGTAATATTCCATTGTATATATATGCCACATCTTCTTTATCCATTCATCCGATGATGGACACTTAGGTTGTTTCCATCTCTGGGCTATTGTAAATAGAGCTGCAATGAACATTTTGGTACATGACTCTTTTTGAATTATGGTTTTCTCAGGGTATATGCCCAGTAGTGGGATTGCTGGGTCATATGGTAGTTCTATTTGTAGCTTTTTAAGGAACCTCCATACTGTTCTCCACAGTGGCTGTATCAATTTACATTCCCACCAACAGTGTAAGAGGGTTCCCTTTTCTCCACACCCTCTCCAGCATTTATTGTTTCTAGATTTTTTGATGATAGCCATTCTGACTGGTGTGAGATGATATCTCATTGTAGTTTTGATTTGCATTTCTCTCATGATTAGTGATGTTGAGCATTCTCTCATGTGTTTGTTGGCACTCTGTATATCTTCTTTGGAGAAATGTCTATTTAGGTCTTCTGCCCATTTTTGGATTGGGTTGTTTGTTTTTTTGTTATTAAGCTGCATGAGCTGCTTATAAATTTTGGAGATCAATCCTTTGTCAGTTGCTTCATTTGCAAATATTTTCTCCCATTCTGAGGGTTGTCTTTTGGTCTTGTTTATGGTTTCCTTTGCTGCGCAAAAGCTTTTAAGTTTCATTAGGTCCCATTTGTTTACTCTTGTTTTTATTTCCATTACTCTAGGAGGTGGGTCAGAAAGAATCTTGCTGTGATTTATGTCATAGAGTGTTCTGCCTATGTTTTCCTCTAAGAGTTTGATAGTTTCTGGCCTTACATTTAGGTCTTTAATCCATTTTGAGCTTATTTTTGTGTATGGTGTTAGGGAGTGATCTAACTTCATACTTTTATATGTAGCTGTCCAGTTTTCCCAGCACCACTTATTGAATAGGCTGTCCTTTCTCCACGGTACATTTCTGCCTCCTTTGTCAAAGATAAGGTGAACATATGTGCGTGGGTTTATCTCTGGGCTTTCTATCCTGTTCCATTGATCTATCTTTCTGTTTTTGTGCCAGTACCATACCGTTTTGATAACTGTAGCTTTGTAATATAGTCTGAAGTCTGGGAGCCTGATTCCTCCAGTTCCTTCTTTCGTTCTCAAGATTGCTTTGGCTATTCGGGGTCTTTTGTGTTTCCATACAAATTGCAAAATTTTTTGTTCTAGTTCTGTGAAAAATGCCAGTGGTAGTTTGATAGGGATTGCATTGAATCTATAGATTGCTTTCGGTAGTAGAGTCATTTTCACAATGTTGATTCTTCCAATCCAAGAACATGGTATATCTCTCCATCTATTTGTATCATCTTTAATTTCTTTCATCAGTGTCTTATAATTTTCTGCATACAGATCTTTTGTCTCCTTAGGTAGGTTTATTCCTAGATATTTTATTCTTTTTGTTGCAATGGTAAATGGGAGTGTTTTCTTGATTTCACTTTCAGATTTTTCATCATTAGTATATAGGAATGCCAGAGATTTCTGTGCATTAATTTTGTATCCTGTCACTTTACCAAATTCATTGATGAGCTCTAGTAGTTTTCTGGTAGCATCTTTAGGGTTCTCTATGTATAGGATCATGTCATCTGCAAACAGTGACAGCTTTACTTCTTCTTTTCCGATTTGGATTCCTTTTATTTCCTTTTCTTCTCTGATTGCTGTGGCTAAAACTTCCAAAACTATGTTGAATAAGAGTGGTGAGAGTGGGCAACCTTGTCTTGTTCCTGATCTTAGTGGAAATGCTTTCAGTTTTTCGCCATTGAGGATGATGTTTGCTGTGGGCTTGTCATATATGGCCTTTATTATGTTGAGGAAAGTTCCCTCTATGCCTACTTTCTGCAGGGTTTTTATCATAAATGGGTGTTGAATTTTGTCAAAAGCTTTCTCTGCATCTATTGAGATGATCATATGGTTTTTCTCCTTCAGTTTGTTAATATGGTGTATCACATTGATAGATTTGCGTATATTGAAGAATCCTTGCATTCCTGGAATAAACCCCACTTGATCATGGTGTATGATCCTTTTAATGTGCTGTTGGATTCTATTTGCTAGTATTTTGTTGAGGATTTTTGCATCTATGTTCATCAGTGATATTGGCCTGTAGTTTTCTTTCTTTGTGACATCCTTGTCTGGTTTTGGTATCAAGGTGATGGTGGCCTCGTAAAGGAGTTTGGGAGTGTTCCTCCCTCTGCTATATTTTGGAAGAGTTTGAGAAGGATAGGTGTTAGCTCTTCTCTAAATGTTTGATAGAATTCGCCTGTGAAGCCATCTGGTCCTGGGCTTTTCTTTGTTGGAAGATTTTTAATCACAGTTTCAATTTCAGTGCTTGTGATTGGTCTGTTCATATTTTCTATTTCTTCCTGATTCAGTCTTGGCAGGTTGTGCATTTCTAAGAATTTGTCCATTTCTTCCAGATTGTCCATTTTATTGGCATAGAGTTGCTTGTAGTAATCTCTCATGATCTCTTTTATTTCTGCAGTGTCAGTTGTTACCTCTCCTTTTTCATTTCTAATTCTATTGATTTGAGTCTTCTCCCTTTTTTTCTTGATGAGTCTGGCTAGTGGTTTATCTATTTTGTTTATCTTCTCAAAGAACCAGCTTTTAGTTTTATTGATCTTTGCTATTGTTTCCTTCATTTCTTTTTCATTTATTTCTGATCTGATTTTTATGATTTCTTTCCTTCTGCTAGCTTTGGGGTTTTTTTGTTCTTCTTTCTCTAATTGCTTGAGGTGCAAGGTTAGGTTGTTTATTCGAGATGTTTCCTGCTTCTTAAGGTGGGCTTGTATTGCTATAAACTTCCCTCTTAGTACTGCTTTTGCTGCATCCCACAGGTTTTGGGTCGTTGTGTCTCCATTGTCATTTGTTTCTAGGTATTTTTTGATTTCCTCTTTGATTTCTTCAGTGATCACTTCATTATTAAGTAGTGTATTGTTTAGCCTCCATGTGTTTGTATTTTTTACAGATCTTTTCCTGTAATTGATATCTAGTCTCATGGCGTTGTGGTCAGAAAAGATACTTGATACAATTTCAATTTTCTTAAATTTACCAAGGCTTGATTTGTGACCCAAGATATGATCTATCCTGGAGAATGTTCCATGAGCACTTGAGAAAAATGTGTATTCTGTTGTTTTTGGATGGAATGTCCTATAAATATCAATTAACTCCATCTCGTTTAATGTATCATTTAAAGCTTGTGTTTCCTTATTTATTTTCATTTTGGATGATCTGTCCATTGGTGAAAGTGGGGTGTTAAAGTCCCCTACTATGAATGTGTTACTGTCGATTTCCCCTTTTATGGTTGTCAGTATTTGCCTTATGTATTGAGGTGCACCTATGTTGGGTGCATAAATATTTACAATTGTTATATCTTCCTCTTGGATCGATCCCTTGATCATTATGTAGTGTCCTTCTTTGTCTCTTCTAATAGTCTTTGTTTTAAAGTCTATTTTGTCTGATATGAGAATTGCTACTCCAGCTTTCTTTTGGTTTCCATTTGCATGAAATACCTTTTTCCATACCCTTACTTTCAGTCTGTATGTGTCTCTAAGTCTGAAGTGGGTCTCTTGTAGACAGCAAATATATGGGTCTTGTTTTTGTATCCATTCAGCCAATCTGTGTCTTTTGGTGGGAGCATTTAGTCCATTTACATTTAAGGTAATTATCGATATGTGTGTTCCTATTCCCATTTTCTTAATTGTTTTGGGTTCGTTATTGTAGGTCCTTTCCTTCTTTTGTGTTTCTTGCCTAGAGAAGTTCCTTTAGCAGTTGTTGTAGAGCTGGTTTGGTGGTGCTGAACTCTCTCAGCTTTTGCTTGTCTGTAAAGGTTTTAATTTCTCCATCAAATCTGAATGAGATCCTTGCTGGGTAGAGTAATCTTGGTTGCAGGTTTTTCTCCTTCAACACTTTCAATATGTCCTGCCACTCCCTTCTGGCTTGCAGAGTTTCTGCTGAAAGATCAGCTGTTAACCTTATGGGGATTCCCTTGTGTGTTATTTGTTGTTTTTCCCTTGCTGCTTTTAATATGTTTTCTTTGTATTTAATTTTTGACAATTTGATTAATATGTGTCTTGGCGTATTTCTCCTTGGATTTATCCTGTATGGGACTCTCTGTGCTTCCTGGACTTGATTAATGATTTCTTTTCCCATATTAGGGAAGTTTTCAACTATAATCTCTTCAAATATTTTCTCAGTCCCTTTCTTTTTCTCTTCTTCTTCTGGAACCCCTATAATTTGAATGTTGGTGCGTTTAATGTTGTCCCAGAGGTCTCTGAGACTGTCCTCAGTTCTTTTCATTCTTTTTTCTTTATTCTGCTCTGCAGTAGTTATTTCCACTATTTTATCTTCCAGGTCACTTATCCGTTCTTCTGCCTCAGTTATTCTGCTATTGATCCCATCTAGAGTACTTTTAATTTCATTTATTGTGTTGTTCATCGTTGCTTGCTTCATCTTTAGTTCTTCTAGGTCCTTGTTAACTGATTCTTGCAATTTGTCCATTCTATTGTCCATTCTATCTCCAAGATTTCGGATCAACCTTACTATCATTATTCTGAATTCTTTTTCAGGTAGACTGCCTATTTCCTATTCATTTGTTAGGTCTGGTGGGTTTTTATCTTGCTCCTTCATCTGCTGTGTGTTTTTCTGTCTTTTCATTTTGCTTATCTTACTGTGTTTGGGGTCTCCTTTTTTGCAGGCTGAAGGTTCGTAGTTCCTGTTGTTTTTTGTGTCTGTCCCCAGTGGCTAAGGTTGGTTCAGTGGGTTGTGTAGGCTTCCTGGTGGAGGGTACTAGTGCCTGTGTTCTGGTGTATGAGGCTGGATCTTGTCTTTCTGGTGGGCAGGTCCACGTCTGGTGGTGTGTTTTGGGGTGTCTGTAGACTTACTATGATTTTGGGCAGCCTCTCTGCTAATGGGTGGGGTTGTGTTCCTGTCTTGCTAGTTGTTTGGCATAGGATGTCCAGCACTGTAGCTTGCTGGTCGTTGAGTGAAGCTGGGTGCTGGCGTTGAGATGGAGATCTCTCGGAGATTTTTGCTGTTTGATATTATGTGCAGCTGGGAGGCCTCTTGTGGACCAGTGTCCTGAAGTTGGCTCTCCCACCTCAGAGGCACAGCACTGAGTCCTGGCTGCAGCACCAAGAGCCTTTCATCCACAGGGCTCCTTAATTTGGGATGATTCGTTGTCTATTCAGGTATTCCACAGATGCAGGGTATATCAAGTTGATTGTGGAGCTTTAATCCACTGCTTCTGAGGCTGCTGGGAGAGATTTCCCTTTCTCTTCTTTGTTCTGACAGTTCCCAGGGGCTCAGCTTTGGATTTGGCCCCGCCTGTGTGTGTAGGTCGCCGGAGGGCGTCTGTTCTTTGCTCAGACAGGACGAGGTTAAAGGAGCTGCTGATTCGGAGGCTCTGGCTCACCCAGGCCGGGGGGTAGGGAGGGTCACGGAGTGCGGGGCGGGCCTGCAGCGGCAGAGGCCGGCGTGACGCTGCAGCCTGAGGCGCGCCGTGCGCTCTCCCGGGGAGCCGTCCCTGGATCCCGGGACCCTGGCAGTGGCGGGCTGCACAGGCTCCCCAGAAGGGCGTGTGGCTAGTGACCTGTGTTCGCACACAGGCCTCCTGGCGGCGGCAGCAGCGGCCTTAGCGTCCCATGTCCGTCTCTGGGCTCCGCACTCTTAGCCGCGGCTCACGCCCGTCCCTGGAGCTCTCTCAAGCAGCGTTCTTAATCCCCTCTCCTCGTGCACCAGGAAACAAAGAGGGACGTAAAAGTCTCTTGCCTCTTCGGCAGGTCCAGACCCCTCCCCGGACTCTCTCCCGGCCAGCCGCGGCGCACCAACGCCCTGCAGGCTGTGTTCACGCCGCGAACCTCAGTCCTCTCCCGGCGCTCCGACAAAAGCCGGAGCCTCAGCTCCCAGTCCCGCCCGCCCCGGCGGGCGAGCAGACAAGCCTCTCGGCTGGTGAGTGCCGGTCGGCCCGATCCTCTGTGCTGGAATCTGTCCGCTTTGCCCTCCGCACCCCCGTTGCTGTGCTCTCCTCCGCGGCTCCCAAGCTCCCCCACTCCGCCTCCCGAAGTCTCCACCCGCGAAGGGGCTTCCTAGTGTGTGGACACTTTTCCTCCTTCACAGCTCTCTCCCGCTGGTGCAGGACCCATCCCTATCCTTTTGTCTCTGTTTAGTTTTTTCTTTTGCCCTAACCAGGTACGTGGGGGGTTCCTTGCCTTTTGGGAGGTCTGAGGTCTTCTGCCAGCGTTCAGTAGGTGTTCTGTAGGAGTTGTTCCACGCGTAGATGTATTTCTGGTGTATCTGTGGAGAGGAAGGTGATCTCCGCGTCTTACTCTTCTGCCATCTTCCCGGAAGTCTCTACGAGTTTTGTCTATTTACGGTCTTTTCTATAACCATGACTGTCTTTTATTATTTGTCTATTGGTGTATTCTAAACACTGAATATCAACTGCTGAAGGTCATATCAACTCTTAGTTTGCTCGTATTTGAATCATGACTTTCTCATTTGGTTCACTCCTTTCTCCTCACTTTTCCTCTCCACCTTAGAGTTTCTAAAAGACCTTTCTTCAGTTTTTGCTAAAATCTCCACATTCTGCCTGTTTCATCAAATTGCCATTTTCTCCCCTGAAACTATCCTCTTGGAGTCCTCCATCTTCCAATGGCTCCAATCTGGACCACCTGCTCTGTAAATTTGCTACACAGCTCGTGCTTTTTGGAGTTTCATGTCTGAAAAAGCTTTTGAAAAAATTCAACATCCATTTATGATAAAAACTCTCAACAAAGTGGGTATAGAAAGAACATACCTCAACATAATAAAAGGTCATATATGACAAACCCACAGCTAACAATACTCAACAGTGAAAAGCTGAAAGCTTTTCCTCTAAGATCAAGAACAAGACAAGGATGCCCACTCTCACCTCTTCTATCCAACATAGTACTGAAAGTCCTAGCCACAGCAAGTAGACAAGAGAAAGAAATAAAAGGCATCTAAATCAGATGAGAAAAAGTAAAACTATTGCTATTTCCAGATGACATGATAATATATACAGAAAGTCCTAAAGATACCACCAAAAAACTATTAGAACTAATAAGTGAATTCAATAAAGTTGCAGGATACAAAATTAATCTACAGAAACCTGTTGCATTTCTATATACTAATAAACTGTCAGAAAGAGAAATGAAGAAAATAATCACATTTACAACTGCATCATAAAGAATAAAATACCTAGGAATAAATTTAACCAAGGAGGCAAAAGACCGATACTGGGAAAATTGTAAGACACTGATGAAAGAACATGAAAATGACACAAATAAATGCTCATGAATTGGAAGAATTAATATTGTCAAAATGTCCATACTACCCAAAGCAATCTACCAATGCAGTGCAATCCCTATCAAAATACCCATGGCATTTTCACAGAAGTAGGACAAATAATCCTAAAATTTGTATGAAGTTATATACATTTTGGATTAGCAACTTCTGTGTTCTTTTTTAAGTTGTATAAATACTGAGACTACAAAAATGATGGGCAAATACACTTTGACCTGCCATTTTGCAGAAAGAAACCCCAAATATTTTGAGATTTTCTATTTTTTAAGCCCTAAAGCTCCAAATATATCTAGTACAGTTTTTTTAAAAAGATCTTGAGTTCAATCTTAGTACTCAAATAGATAATTCATGTTCTTTTGGTTCTGTCATATTTCCACTCATATAAATAAGGAATTAATTTTACAGAGTTACAAATGGCCATTTCATAAAATGACACACTATCTAGTAAATTCAGATCGTTAAAACTTTCAACTGAATAAAGCATGAGAAGTTTACCTAATATAGCATTTGTGAAATAAGAACAGAAGCCTTAAGCTTCTGATCCTTAGAGCTAAGCTGGCTCTACTAAAACCTGAATGAAAGAGCACTGGAATTGGAATCAAAAGACCCAGTTCAAGAATCATCTTAGCCATGGGGCTTTAGGAAAGTCGAAACCTTTCTGAGACTCAGTTTCTTCATTTGTAAAATGGGGTGGGGATAAAGATAAAATGCTTGTATGTCTGAAAGGATTTTTAAGAGAGTGAGACAAAAACTCAGTTAAAATAATTTATTTTGAAATTATTAGAGATTCTTAGGAAGTTGTAAAGATAGTACAGATTGGTCTCATGTACCCTTCACCAAGTTTTCCTTAATGGTTACATCTTAATGTAATGATAATACAATATCAAAACAAGGAATTTGACATAAGTATAATGTGTATAGCTATATGTCATTCTATCTCATGTGTACAATACTGCAACCACCACCACAATCAAGAGATAGAACTGTTTCACCACAAAGATCTCCCTCATGCTACCTCTGCATAGTCTCACCCACCTCACAACCTCCCAGCATCTCTAGTCCCTGGGAGCCATGAATCTGTTCTCCATCTCTCTAATTTTGCTATTTCAAGGATGTTATATAAATAGAATCATATATTATTTGACCTCTTGACACTGGCTTTTCTCACTCAGCATATCGCCCTTGAAATCCATTCAAGTTGTTGGATGCATCAATAGTTCATTATTTATTTATTTATTTATTTTTATTGATGAGTAGTATTCCATGGTATGGCTGTCTCACAGTTTAACCATTCACCTATTGAGAGACATTTTGGTTGTTAACAGGTTGTTAACTATTACTAATGAAGCTGCTATGAACAACAGTATATAAGTTTTAAGTTTTCATTTCTCTGGGATAAACGCTTAGGAGTATGATTGCTGGGTTTCATGGGAAGTGTGTATTTAGTTTTCAAAAAAATTGCCAAATTTTTTTCCAGAGTGGCTGTACCATTTCACAGCAAGGTGTGAGAGATCCAGTTTCTCTGCATCCTCAGCAGCAATATAAAGCAATTGAAACTGTAATAGGTAGACAAATCTGAGGTAGCTTGTTAATATTCACAGAACTGCAGAAATACCAATTTTCTCTCTCTTCTAAGCTTCTGAAACTTCTATGTATTGGGCCATTCTCTTAGGCTAACCAACAGGAAAAACAGAATGATAGGAGACTGTGTGGTTACGTTGAAACCCGGTGGATAATGGGACGATATATCCTGCTGAGTAGAGCCACGAAGTGGGAGGTAGAGAAGAGTGCAATTCAAATCCTGGGCTGATAGTATGACAGGCAGGGTGACCTTAAATCATTCACATTAGATTCATTTGCAGCTCTCAGACTCCCAGCCATGATGAAAGCATTATAATCTCCGGTGGGGGCAGAAGAGCTAGACTAGCTTTTTGTTTTTGTTTTTTTCCCCCTCAGATGTGAACAGGAAAGGCATGAAGAAAATAATTTAGGTGACATTTCCCATTATAGTGTGTCCTACTTAAATTAACCCAACACAAACCTATAAGTATAATGTTTGTCATGGTAGATTCATACACTAGGCTATTTTAGCATACTAGGTCAAATGGATTTATAGGTTATTGGTATGAGGTTAATTTAGAAAATAAAATGTTAACAAAATAATTACAGGTACTTAGGCTGGGGACTAGAGCTATCTGGAGGCATTTTTAGTCACTAATCTGTTGACTGAGTTGGCTGTTGGCTGGGACCTCAGATGGACCAGTGGTTGGAGCACTTCCATGTGGCTTCTCCACGTGGTTTCTCTGTTTAGGCTAGCTTGGGCTTCCTCACAGCCTGGAGTCTGGGATACAAGAGTAAGTGTTCTAAGAAGTAATCAGAGCGCCTAGTATTTTAGTGATCTAGTCTTGTTAGTCACGTGGTGTATCTTCCACTGTACTCCATCAGTGGAGGCAGTCACAGTGGTGTGCCCAGATAAAAAGAGCGAACACAGTGCCCTCTACTCTATGGGTGGAATGTCAAGGTCACAGTATAAGAAGAACATGTGGGATGGGTGATATTGTGGTAGTTTAGAAAATAATAAGGCTCAAGCATACATTTAGGGTTTTAGTTGAGTGAATTTTCATCGACCTAAATCCACATGGGAGAAGCTGTATTTCTGAGTAGAAGTAGCTCTCTTTTTCTCGACTGTCTAATTTTGTTGTGGTTGGGAACTTCAGGGGCTGGAGAAAGTAGCCCTTAGATGGGCCTGATGGCACTTCCTCTAATAAGGTTGAGCAGGCCTCTCACCCTAAAACAGCTTTCTGAGGAAAGGAATTCTCAGGGCGAGGTGTAGTGGCTTCCCTAACCCTGTTCTCAAGGGAATCAACCAGTGTAAGCAGGTTTTGTTATGGACTATTAGAATTAATAGGACCTCTTAAACCTGAAAAATGGAGATGGGGAAAAGTTATAAAGTATTGCTTATCCCAAACTCACTCTTGTGTATAGAGCTGAGCAGAAAGAAAAGATTTTAGAGTAAAAATTCAAATTTGTAAAGGTCTTATTTAAGTGAGCTTGACAACCTGTTCTACAAAGTCAGTTAATGTCTTGTAAGCTGTCAATAATCCAGGAATTTCCCATTAATTGAATGTTGCCCATATGAGGTGCTCAGTAAAACACTGAGGATAAATTAGTTTTTAAACTACTTCAATATAAAATTGAGGAACATGAGAAGAAAGCAAAACAAGTCTTGAACTCTCACTGTAGAATGTCTTCCCTCTGCTCCACCACCACCAGCCACCACACATGTGTACACCACCTGGAGAACTCTTGAAGCCCTTAACACTCAGTTTGATGTCACCTCTTATAGAGTTTCTCTATGCCCATATAGGGCTAGTTAACCCTTCCTCAATGCTCCTGCAGCTCTCTGTACATTCTTATATTGCAGCACTAACCATACTGAATGATAATAAGTTGTTTGTCTGTCTGTCTTTGCCACCAG
This sequence comes from Aethalodelphis obliquidens, assembly GCF_003676395.1. Lineage (NCBI taxonomy): Eukaryota > Metazoa > Chordata > Mammalia > Artiodactyla > Delphinidae > Aethalodelphis > Aethalodelphis obliquidens. The sequence goes on from NW_020837955.1 coordinate 16,514,541, forward strand.
ACTGAGAGAGTTTTGAGGGCAGAAATTATAACATTCATCTTTGTAATTCATTACTTAGCATAGTGCCTGGAATATAAGAGGAACTGAATGAATGAAGAATTAAAAAAATGGAAAGTAAAAAGGTCGGAAAAGGGGGCTTCCCTGGTGGCGCAGTGGTTGAGAGTCCGCCTGCCAATGCAGGGGACACGGGTTCATGCCCCGGTCCGGGAAGATCCCACATGCCGCGGAGCAGCTGGGCCCGTGAGCCATGGCTGCTGAGCCTGTGCGTCCAGAGCCTGTGCTCCACAACGGGAGAGGCCACAACAGTGAGAGGCCCGCGTACCGCAAAAAAAAAAAAAGGGCGGAAAGGCAGGCAGCTAAAAAAAAGAATGGATGGATAGGTTGATGGGATATTTTAGCTCTCTAAACAAACTTTAGATCTCTAATATATGAGTAAATTATATAAGAAGTCTCTAGAAGTCTTAATGATTCAGGGTATAGGGTCAACTGGTTTTGTTTTACGTGTACATATTTATGTTATATTTCATACACCTTTCTGGTGAAAAAGAGGTAAATCCAGACAATATGTCATTACTATGTTAAATGCTCTTATACAGCATTGTTATAATTGTTTGCTTATTATTTTCTTCTTTTCATGTTCTAGCTATTTTTTATATTAAAATATTTTCAACATTTAAAAACAAAAAGTGTGTCGGGTGCCCCAAGATCTCAACAGTAGTTTGTAAAAGTCAGTCTTTTCTCATACAGATGGCCAGTAGGCACATGAAAAGATGCTCAACATCACTAATTATTAGAGAAATGCAAATCAAAACTACAATGAGGTACCACCTCACACTGGTCAGAATGGCCATCATTAACAAGTCTACAAATAAGAAATGCTGGAGAGGGTGTGGAGAAAAGGGAACCCTCCTGCACTGTTGGTGGGAATGTAAGTTGGTACAGCCACTATGGAGAAGAGTATGAAGGTTCCTCAGAAAACTAAAAATAGAATTACCATATAATCCAGCAATCCCACTTCTGGGAATATACGTGGACAAAACTATAATTCAAAAGGATACATGCACCCATATGTTCATAGCAGCACTGTTCACAGTAGCCAAAACATGGAAACAACCTAAATGTCCACTGACATATGAATGGATAAAGAAGATGTACATATATACAATGGAATACTACTCAGCCATAAAAAAGAATGAAATAGTGCCATTTGCAGTAACATGGATGCAACTAGAGATTATCATACTAAGTGAAATAAGTCAGAAAGAGAAAGACAAATACCACAATATCACTTATATGTGGAATCTAAAATATGGCACAAATGAACCTATCTATGAAACAGAAACAGACTCACAGACATAGAGAACAGACTTGTGATTGCCAAGGGGGAGGGAGGTGGGGGAGGGAAGGACTGGGAGTTTGGGATTAGCAGATATAGACTATTATATATAGGAGGGATAAATAACAAGGTCCTACTGTATAGCACAGGGAACTATATTCAATATCCTGTGATAAATCATAATAGAAAAGAATATTTAAAAAACGTCTATATGTGTATAACTGAGTCACTTTGCTGTGCAGCAGAGATTGGCACAGCATTGTAAATCAACTATACTTCAATAAAAAAATAAAATTTAAAAAATCAGTCTTATCTTCTTAATGAACAAAACCAATTTTTACCTTGGGAAATCCATTTTAACTTATTACAACTTAGTGTGGGCTTTAGAACCTCTGTGAGCTCAGAGGTTTGCTAAAAGTTAACCGTTTAATTCCAGTGCTAGGCTTATATAACAGTCTTATAGCAAATTTAGATTTAAAGGATACAATTTTTTACTCTTAGGTTTACATATTTTATTTACAGTAACTATAGTTGTTAGAATACATAAGCCATCACTTACCATGGATACAGTTACATCTACTCAGACTTACGCAAAAACATCAGTGGTGTTCCAGTGTAGGGTAGTGGGGGCAGTCTGCCCTGGTACAGGCATCCGGGGGGTGCATTATTTACAGAGATTTCAAAAACAGTGATAAAACCAACTAAAAGTCAGTCTGCTTTTTATTATCACCATGTGCCAACAGTTCTAAACATTGCCATTGATAAAGTACTCTTCCCTGAAGAGTTGAGACAACCACAATGGTTACTGCTGAATTTTAATAATGTACGTGTAAGCTTCAAATTATCACATTTTAATAATTTAACTGTCAGTAAACATTGTATTCTACATGGAAGTTATTCTGAGAGCCATCAGTTATTCAGTGGGTTCCCTACACACATGGAGTTGGCAACACATGTTCCTTTTGAGAATCAGTTCAGAACAGTGGGAGCTGTTCGGAATTGTGTAAACTCTTTTTCAGCCAGAACTTCACATCTCCAACCCCTGTGATACTACGTATTCCTACATTTAAACTAGAGATTCTAAATAAACAGCAATTGCATGGTGATCTTAAAGATGAAAAAAAACATAACTAGAGTTATTTCAATGCTGTTATTTTATGTGACCACTTGGAGATTTTTGTTTAAAATTTAAACAGTAAAACAAAATACAAGCTGTAAGGTGTACTATTCCTGTTTGATAAATGCAAATTTTAATTTATACTAAAATCTTTTCTGAATTTGAAATATCTATTTAAATAGAAATTTCTTTAAAATAGAACTATATTCACTCTTACATTGGCAACTTTTTAATACTAAAAAAAAGAATCAAGAAAATAATGCTATTACTGATTATCACTACTAATAACTGTCATATTGAGGAATGAGGATTTTAAAAAATGATCCTCCTCTGAGTGCCAAAGCACATGGAGCACGCTCCTGTGTGACTTGGCTGGCCGCTAGGGCAGTCCAGGCGGTGTTTGAAGCAAGAGAGGTTGGTGGTGCCAGTTCATTAGCTCCACGGGCGTTTCCTCTTTCAGGCCCTGTTCCTTTCCAGTCCCCATCCCATTTTTCACCAAATACAAGATTCCTTTTCTGAAATTTCACTCAGCACTCATGCTCTATTCTTTTACAGCATGGTTCTCTCTAAAGAATACTTACATTTTATGGGAACATTTTTTAACAACAGCTTTATTAAAATGTAATTCACATATTATAAAATTCACCCATTTAAAATGTACCATCTGATTCTTACTATGTTCACAGAGTTGCACAATCATCACCACAATTTTAGAACATTTTCATCACCCCAAATAGGAAACCCCATGACTATCAGTAGTCAGTCTTCATTCCCCCCAGCTCATCTTCTCCCTCCTACCTGCCAGCCCCAGGCAATCACTATTCTACTTTCTGTGTCAACAAATTTACCTATTCTGAACATTTTATATAAATGCAATGATACACTACGTGGTCTTTTGTGATTCGCTTCTTTTATTGAGAATAATGTTTTCAAGTTTCATCCATGTTGTAGCATATATAATAATTTTTTCCTTTTATTGCCAAATAATACTCCATTGCATGGACATATAACACTTTATTTATCCATTCAAATACTGATGGGCATTTGAGTTGTTTTCACTTTTTAGCTATTGTGAATAACACTGCTAAGAACATCCATGCACAAGCTTTTGTATAGACACATGTTTTTAATTCTCTTGGATAGATTCCTAGCAGTAGATTTGTTGGGCTGTAGAGTAAGTTTATGTTTATCTTTTAAGGAAACTGCAAAACTGTTTTCCCAAGTGGCTGCACCAATTTTCATTTCCATGAGAAATATATGAGCATTCCAGTTGGTCCACATCTTAACAGAAGCCTTTGGAAGCAGGAAGAGGAAAGGAAGGGTGGAGGAAAGGAACATTTGCTGAGCACTGGGCTATACAAAATATATTAACTCCTAAACCCCGGCAATTTTCAGTGTGCTACCCTGATGACCAAAAAGCCTCAATGAATCTTCAGCACTGTAAGGGCCAAAATAAGCACTTTAACACCCCACTTTCCCCAATGGACAGATCATCCAAAATGAAAATAAAAAAGGAAACACAAGCTTTAAATGACACATTAAACAAGAAGGACTTAATTGATAGTTATAGGACCTTCCATCCAAAAACAACAGAATACACGTTCTTCTCAAGTGCTCATGGAACATTCTCCAGGATAGATCATATCTTGGGTCACAAATCAAGCCTTGGTAAATTTAAGAAAATTGAAATTGTATCAAGTATCTTTTCTGACCACAACACTATGAGATTAGATATCAATTACACGAAAAAATCTGTAAAAAAATACAAACACATGGAGGCTAAACAATAAACTACTAAATAACCAAGAGATCACTGAAGAAATCAAAGAGAAAATCCAAAAATACCTAGAAACAAATGACAATGAAAACACGACAACCCAAAACCTATGGGATGCACCAAAAGCAGTTCTAAGAGGGAAGTTTACAGCAATACAATCCTACCTCAAGAAACAAGAAACATCTCAAATAAACAACCTAACATTACACCTAAAGCAATTAGAGAAAGAAGAACAAAAACCTCCCCAAAGTTAGCAGAAGGAAAGAAATCATAAAGATCACATCAGAAATAAATGAAAAAGAAATGAAGGAAACAATAGCAAAGATCAATAAAACTAAAAGCTGGTTCTCTGAGAAGATAAACAAAATTGATAAACCATTAGGCAGACTCATCAGGAAAAAAAGGAAGAAGACTCAAATCAACAGAATTAGAAATGAAAATGGGGAAGTAAAAACTGACGCTGCAGGGCTTCCCTGGTGGCGCGGTGGTTGAGAGTCCGCCTGCTGATGCAGGAGATGCGGGTTCGTGCCCCGGGTCTGGGAGGATCCCACATGCCACGGGGCGGCTGGGCCCGTGAGCCATGGCCGCTGAGCCTGCGCGTCCGGAGCCTGTGCTCCGCAGTAGGAGGGGCCACGGCAGTGAGAGGCCCGCGTACGGCAAAAAAAAAAAAACAAAAAAAACTGACGCTGCAGAAATACAAAGGATCATGAGAGATTACTACAAGCAACTATATGCCAATAATGGACAACCTGGAAGAAATGGACAAATTCTTAGAAAAGCACAACCTTCTGAGACTGAACCAGGAAGAAATAGCAAATATAAACAGACCAATCACAAGCACTGAAATTGAAACTGTGATTAAAAATCTTCCAACAAACAAAAGCCCAGGACCAGATGGATTCACAGGCATATTCCTTCAAACATTTAGAGAAGAGCTAACACCTATCCTTCTCAAACTCTTGCAAAATATAGCAGAGGGAGGAACACCCCCAAAATCATTCTACAAGGCCACCATCACCCTGATACCAAAACCAGACAAAGATGTCACAAAAAAAGAAAATTACAGGCAAACATCACTGATGAACAGGGATGTAAAAATCCTCAACAAAATACTAGCAAACAGAATCCAGCAGCACATTAAAAGGATCAGACACCATGATCAAGTGGGGTTTATCTGAGGAATGCAAGAACTCTTCAATATATGCAAATCAATCAATGTGATACACCATATTAACAAATTGAAGGACAAAAACCATATGACAATCTCAATAGATGCAGAAAAAGCTTTTGACAAAATTCAACACCGATTTATGATAAAAACTCTCCAGAAAGTGGGCACAGAGGGAACCTACCTCAACATAATAAAGGCCATATATGACAAACCCACAGCCAAATCGTTCTCAATGGTGAAAAACTGAAACAGTTTCCTCTAAGATCAGGAACAAGACAAGGTTGTCCACTCTCACCACTATTATTCAACATAGTTTGGAAGTTTTAGCCAGAGCAACCAGAGAAGAAAAAGAAATAAAAGGAATCCAAAACAGAAAAGAGGAAGTAAAGCTGTCACTGTTTACACATGACAGATACTATACATAGAGATTCCTAAAGATGCTACCGGAAAACTACTGGAGCTAATCAATTTATTTGGTAAAATAGCAGGATATAAAATTAATGCACAGAAATCTCTTGCATTCCTACACACTAATGATGAAAAATCTGAAAGAGAAGTTAAGGAAACTCTCCCATTTACCATTGCAACAAAAAGAATAAAATACCTAGGAATATACCTAAGGAGACTAAAGATCTGTACGCAGAAAACTATAAGACACTGATGAAAGAAATTAAAGATGATACAAACAGATGGAGAGATATACCATTTCTTTGGATTGGAAGAATCAATATTGTGAAAATGACTATACTATCCAAAGCAATCTACAGATTCAATGCAATCCCTATAAATTACCAATGGCATTTTTCACAGAACTAGAACAAAAAATTTCACAATGTATATGTAAACACAAAAGACCCCAAATAGCCAAAGCAATCTTGAGAAAGAAATACAGAGCTGGAGGAATCAGGCTCCCTGACTTGAGACTATACTACAAAGCTACAGTAATCAAGACAGGATGGTAGTGGCATAAAAACAGAAATATAGATCAATGGAACAGGATAGAAAGCCCAGAGGTAAACCCATGCATATATGGTCACCTTATCTTTGATAAAGGAGGCAAGAATATACAATGGAGAAAAGACAGCCTCTTCAATAAGTGTTGCTGGGAAAACTGGAGAGCTACATGTAAAAGAATGAAATTAGAACACTCCCTAACACCATACACGAAAATAAACTCAAAATGGATTAAAGACCTAAATGTAAGGCCAGACACTATAAAACTCTTAGAGGAAAACATAGACAGTACACTCTATGACATAAATCACAGCAAGATCCTTTCTGACCCACCTCCTAGAGAAATGGAAATAAAAACAAAAATAAAAAATGGGACCTAATGAAACTTAAAAGCTTTTGCACAGCACAGGAAAACATAAACAAGACAAAAAGACAACCCTCAGAATGGGAGAAAATATTTGCAAATGAAGCAATGACAAGAATTAATCTCCAAAATATACAAGCAGCTCATTTAGCTCAATATCAAAAAAACAAACAACCCAATCCAAAAATGGGCTGAAGACGTAAATAGACATTTCTCCAAAGAAGATATACAGATTGCCAACAAACACATGAAAGGATGCTCAACTTCACTAATTATCAGAGAAGTGCAAATCAAAACTACAATGAGGTATCACCTCACACTGGTCAGAACGGCCATCATCAAAAAGTCTACAAACAATAAATGCTGGAGAGGGTGTGGAGAAAAGGGAACCCTCTTGCATAGTTGGTGGAAATGTAAACTGATATAGCCACTAAGGAGAACAGTATGGAGGTTCCTTAAAAAACTAAAAATAGAACTACCATATGACCCAGCAATCCCACTACTGTGCATATACCCTGAGAAAACCATAATTCAAAAAGAGTCATGTACCTCAATGTTCACTGAAGCTGTATTTACAATAGCCAGGACATGGAAGCAACCTACGTGTCCATCGACAGATGAAAGGATAAAGAAGATGTGGTACATATATACAATGGAATATTATTCAACCATAAAAAAGAAACAAAACTGAGTTATTTGTAATGAGGTGGATGGACCTAGAGTCTGTCATACAGAGTGAAGTAAGCCAGAAAGAGAAAAACAAATACCGTATGCTAACATATATATGGAATCTAAAAAAAGGTTCTGAAGAACCTAAGGGCAGGACAGGAATAAAGACGCAGATGTAGAGAATGGACTTGAGGACAAGGGGAGTGGGAAGGGTAAGCTGGGATGAAGTGAGAGAGTGGCATGCACTTATAAATACTACCAAATGTAAAACAGATAGCTAGTGGGAAGCAGCCCCATAGCACAGGGAGATCAGCTCGGTGCTTTGTGACCACCTAGAGGGGTGGGAAAGGGAGGGTGGGAGGGAGACGGAAGAGGGAAGAGATATGGGGATATATGTATATGTATAGCTGATTCACTTTGTTTTAGAGCAGAAAGTAGCACACCACTGTAAAGCAATTATGCTCCAATAAAGATGTTAAAAAAAAAAGATTAAAGAGCTGTAAGGACATATTCCATCAAATTGAAATTCCTCCCAGACTTTAACAGAACAATGAAATGGGAATAATTCCCCCACTATGGGATTCAATGTGTTGTTTCTCCTATGCCTTGTTTCTCCTTGTTTCACAGCACACCTAGATTTATCTCCCTCATCACCACTGATTCTTGTTCCCCACTTTGGGAACATTGGTGCATTGAGAACAATGGTTGGCTTTGGAGCTAGATTGTTCTGGGCTTGAGTCTGAGCTCTGCCATTAGTAAATTTGGCTTTAGACAAGTCACTAAACCTCTGTGAGCTTCACGTTTTACTTCTTATTAAGACCTGCATATAAGATCTATCTCAGGGGTTGCTATAGACTGAATGTGTCCCACTCAGCAAAATTCATGTGTTGAAATCCTAATTTCCAAACGTGATAGTATTTGGAGGTGGGGCCTTTGAAAGTTTCCACCCTCATGAATGAATCAGGGTCCTTATAAAAGAGACCCCAGAGACATCCCTCACCCCTTCCTCTATGGGATGACACAGAGAAAAGGCAGCCATCTATGAACCAGAAAGCAGGTCTCACCAGACGTGGAATCTGCTGGTAACTTGATCTTGGACTTCCGACCCTCCAGAACTGTGAAAAATTAATTTATGTTGTTTGTAAACTAGCCAGTTTATGGGATTTTTGTTATAGCAGCCAAAATGAATGAAGAGAGTGGAATATTTTGAAGATTTGAGATAACGTATATATAGAGTGACTAGCACATGATTGGTCTAAATGAACAGTAGTTTATATTAATATTATTATCTTTATCATCATTATCACTACCATCCTTCAAGGTGTAAATCAAATGTCATTCGCTTGGCAAAAACGCCACTTTCTTCCTTGAAATCACAATACTCTGAATATTCTTTCATTTTGATAGAATAATTTGTTTACATCTGTCTCACTTGTTGTTTGGTGAGTTCTTCAAAGGCAGGGTCTCTTTTCAGCCCAGCAAAGCAGACATTGATTGAAAGTCTACTGTGTTCAAAGCTTTTTGAACCACAGCATTATCTGGAGAAATTTTGCAAATTTGGTTACTGAAAGACAGAGTACTCAGGGTGGGTTATGGTCACATCATTAGAACAGTTGCTCAGAAAACAGCCTTTTACATGCTGAAAAGAGCAACTAGTATATTTTTCCATTTTGTAAGTTAAGAGACACTTAAGTCCAGAGAATTTTCCACTATGACCCTAGCATGTCCTTGTCTCCCACAGCTGTTCCTCTCTACTCTTAATAAATTCAAATTGCCCAAACAATGGCTGCTAACTCACAAGTGCAATTCCTCCCTCTTCTGAGAACTCTCTTGATCCAACTATTCCTGAAATTAGCCGAACTTCAGCTAGCCCCTCTTGCTAAAGCCCTATGGAAAACTTCTGCCCTTCTTCCCTAAGATAGCTCCTGTGGAACATTTTCTGGCCTGGCATTTTTGAAAAAAGACTTATGCTAACAGGTTGTTGGGTTATTTTCTTTACTATAGAAGGCAGTAAAATATAATGACAATGATATTTTAAGATTAAACCAATGTATTTAAATTTTTTATTATAAAATATTTCTTGAAACAGAGGATACATAAAATAATCAATTTAGTTTTCATTCTCTATAACCAATTTTAGCTTTCATTCCCTATAAATCTTTATATATTGATTCAGCTCTTTGTATATTGAATCAAGGATATTCAAGTTTCTTTAGAAAGTTAGAAACCACTTAAATCAACAGGGTCAGTGCTCAGCTTTGAGTTTCAAATTAGCGTAAGAAAGCTTCATGAGGCAAAGTTTTGTAAAACAGATTTTGCTAATTTCTTTCCCCCCCCAAGTTCTTTTTTTTTTGGCTGTTTTTTTTCATTTGTACACATATATTTTCTGTCCTAAAATTATAACTATTACATATGCTCCATACAGTTCAAGTTGAACTTGGAGTATACATAGTGAAATTTATTTTTGACATTGCTTTCAATATGTTTTTTTTCCACACACACATGCACACACACACACACACACACACACACACACACACACACACACTGTATTTTATTTTTACAAGAGATAAATAAACTGACAAATGGATAAAGAAGTTGTGGTACATATATACAATGCAATATTACTCAGCCATAAAAAAGAACGAAATTGAGTCATTTGTTGAGATGTGGATGGATCTAGAGACTGTCATACAGAGTGAGGTAAGCCAGAAAGAGAAAAACAAATATCGTATATTAACGCATGTATGTGGAACCGAGAAAAATGGTACAGATGAACCGGTTTGCAGGGCAGAAGTTGAGACACAGATGTAGAGAACAAACATATGGACACCAAGGGGGGAAATCCCCCCCTAAGTTCTTAAAGCTAGTCTTAACATAGCAAAGCTCAGAGGTCTGAACATAAAAGTTTCACCGGAGCTCTTATTGTAGAGAGGATTGAGAATATGACATACGGAAATTTTGGAGGACCAGGGTTAGGAAGTTGCCTAGATCACAGAAAAGAGACTCTGTGTTCATCCCCTAGTTCTCAGGCCAGGAAGGAGAAACTGAAAGAAGATGGTAGTATGTTCCACTTTTCATATGGAACTCTGGAGGGAGGCTTCACATACCAACATGGGCAGCTACAGTGGCACAGAAACAGTGGCTTAGTGAGACTCCACGAAAAGAGAGGCTGAGTCAGTGCTTCCTGTCTGCTTTGGCTTCCATTTGGCTGCAGGAGACCCACAAGTTCCCCTGTGCTCTGTTAGGTCATGGAGAACTGCTGAGGGGACTGGTGTCTGGAAGAATCTTGGTGACAGTACAAGGAAGTCCCAAAGTATGGGGAACTTAGCATGGAGCAATGGTAATGCCCATGCTCAATGGCAAGTGCCAACATGAAGCCAATGGCAGCACCCCTACACCTCAGTAAATACCAGGGTAGTGAGCCATGTTATCGGGGGGATGACTGAGTAACCAGATGATAGCACATGAACCATGCTGCCCCTCCCCATTACCAGAACAAAATGTCAGCATCCCTTTGTATTCTGATGGCATCTAGGAGGAAGAAAGGAAGGAGGAGTAAGAGACAGAAACTATGAAAAGTCTGCAAAATTACCAGGAAGAAAAGACTGAGCTACCTTTAACTGGCAAGTTGATTTTTGGTTGTTGTTCTATTACTCCCAGGTAGCGGCTCAGAAGGATCAGTTAGTAAAATAAAGTTTGATTTTTTAAAATATCTGAGTTGTAGAGTATAAATTCAAGCCCTGCTATTAAAATAATATAGTGGTTAACATAGTGGTACATGCATACAACAGAACATTACTCAGCCATAAAAAAGAATGAATGCCATTTGCAGCAACATGGATGGACCTAGAGATTATTGTACTAAGTGAAGTAAGTCAGAGAAAGACAAATATATGATATCACTTATATGTGGAATCTTAAAAAATGATACAAATGAACTTATTTACAAAATAGAAACACAGACTTCAAAAACAAACTTATGATTACCAAAGGGGAAAGGCTGGGGGGAGGGATAAATTAGGAATTTGGGATTAACAAATACATACTACTATATATAAAACAGATAATCAACAAGGACCTACTGTATAGTACAGGGAACTCTACTCAATATTCTGTAATAACCTTTATGGGAAAAGAATCTGAAAAAGAATGGATATATGTATATGTATAACTGAATCACTTTCCTGTATACCTGAAGCTAACACAACATTGTAAATCAACTATACTCCAATGTAAAATAAAAATTAAATTAAAAAAAAAGATGAAGTGCTCTGGGGTCAGACTTGGGCTTCAAATCCTGGCTCATCACTTGCGGCAGGAGCTGAAATCCTTCTCTTTTTAGTTTCCACCCAAGGATGCAGTCCTGTGCATTACAAGAAATCTATGCCTTATAGAAGAAATCTAAATTCTCTTAAGTGACAGCCTTTCAGATGTTGGAAGACAACCGTCACATCACCTGTGAGTCTGCCCTTGTTTCACCTTCTTTCTCCAGGACTTTCAACCCATACTCATATTATACGACTTGGAGTCCCTTCACCATCCAGATGGCCCTGCCTAGAAGCCTTTGCAAGTCGTCTATATTCCCTTCACACTCATTCCACACTGCTGCATGTCACTGCTTGATAACACTGCATTTTTATCCTCAGCCTTGATTGGAATGGTTCTTTTCATTCCCTTTGAATCCTCATCTGTGACTTAAACCCCATATGGAATTACTGCAGAATTTACTCAGCCTGTTAGGAAAAGGCCTTCTGTCAGCTGTGAGTCAACTATCCAGATGTTCACGATTTTCCCTGCCTTGTCTCCATTAAGCTGGTAGATTTAAACAAGGAGGAGCTGAATTAGAAGGTCAGCTATTGGGTCCAAGTCCCCTGGTCACCATTTCTCTACAGAGCAAGAATAGAAAAATAAGAGAGTAAGGCAAGGGGTATCTGCATGTCCCAACATCAAATCCCAAAAGCTTATTCCCCTTTCTTCTAATGAAAAAAAAGAGAACTCCATTATCTCCATTCCCCATTAAGAAGGAAGAAGCAACCATCCTGCCAATGGGAATCTCTGATTATGCTTCCAGGGTCATATCATTTAAATATTGTACAATTTAAATATCACTACTTATTCTTTTTTTTTAACATCTTTATTGGAGTATAATTGCTTTACAATGGTGTGCTACTTTCTGCTCTATAACAAAGTGAATCAGCTATACGTATACATATATCTCCATATCTCTTCCCTCTTGCCTCTCACTCCCACCCTCTGTTTCCCACCTCTCCAGGTGGTCACAAAGCACCAAGCTGATCTCCCTGTACTATGCGGCTGCTTCCCACTAGCTATCGATTTTACAGTTGGTAGTATTTGTAAGTCCATGCCACTCTCTCACTTCGTCCCAGCTTACCCTTCCCCCTCCCCTTGTCCTTAAGTCCATACTCTATGCCTGTGTCTTTATTCCTGTCCTGCCCCTAGGTTCTTCAGAAACTTTTTTTTAGATTCCATATATATGTGTTAGCATATGGTATTTGTCTTTCTCTTTCTGACTTACTGCACTCTGTATGACAGAATCTAGGTCCATCCACCTCACTACAAATAACTGTTTTGTTTCTTTTCATGGCTGAGTAATATTCCATTGTATATATGTACCACATCTTCTTTATCCATTCATCTGTCGACGGACACGTAGGTTGCTTCCATGTCCTGTCTATTGTAAATAGGGCTTCAGTGAACATTGTGGTACATGACTATTCTTGAATTATGGTCTTCTCAGTGTATATGCCTAGGAGTGGGATTGCTGGGTCATATGGTAGTTCTATTTTTAGTTTTTTAAGGAACCTCCATACTGTTCTCCTTAGTGGCTGTATCAGTTTACATTTGCACCAACAGTGCAAGAGGGTTCCCTTTACTCCACAGCCTCTCCAGCATTTATTGTTTGTAGACTTTTTGATGATGGCCATTCTGACCAGTGTGAGGTGATACCTCATTGTAGTTTTGATTTGCATTTCTCTAATAATTAGTGAAGTTGAGCATCCTTTCATGTGTTTGTTTGCAATCTGTATATCTTCTTTGGAGAAATGTCTATTTAGGTCTTCTGCCAATTTTTGGATTGGGTTGTTTGTTTTTTTGATATTGAGCTGCATGAGCTCCTTGTATATTTTGGAGATTAATCCTTTGCTACTTCATTTGCAAATATTTTCTCCCATTCTGAGGGTTGTATTTTTGTCTTGTTTACGGTTTCCTTTTACTGTGCAAAAGCTTTTAAGTTTCATTAGGTCCCCTTTGTTTATTTTTGTTTTTATTTCCATTTCTCTAGGAGGTGGGTCAGAAAGGATCTTGCTGTGATTTATGTCATAGAGTGTACTGTCTATGTTTTCCTCTAAGAGTTTTATAGTGTCTGGCCTTACATTTAGGTCTTTAATCCATTTTGAGTTTATTTTCGTGTATGGTGTTAGGGAGTGTTCTAATTTCATTCTTTTACATGTAGCTCTCCAGTTTTCCCAGCAACACTTATTGAAGAGGCTGTCTTTTCTCCATTGTATATTCTTGCCTCCTTTATCAAAGATAAGGTGACCATATGTGTGTGGGTTTATCTCTGGGCTTTCTATCCTGTTCCATTGATCTATATTTCTGTTTTTGTGCCAGTATCATACTGTCTTGATTACTGTAGCTTTGTAGTATAGTCTGAAGTCAGGGAGCCTGATTCCTCCAGCTCTGTTTTTTTCTCAAGATTGCTTTGGCTATTTGGGGTCTTTAGTGTTTCCACACAAATTGTGAAATGTTTTGTTCTAGTTCTGTGAAAAATGCCACTGGTAGTTTGATAGGGGTTGCATTGAATCTGTAGGTTGCTTTGGGTAGTATAGTAAATTTCACAATGTTGATTCTTCCAATCCAAGAACATGGTATACCTCTCCATCTGTTTATATCACCTTTAATTTCTTTCATCAGTGCCTTATAGTTTTCTGCATACAGGTCTTTACCTCCTTTGGTAGGTTTATTCCTAGGTATTTTATTCTTTTTGTTGTAATGGTAAATGAGAGTGATTCCTTAATTTCTCTTTCAGATTTTTCATCATTAGTGTACAGGAATACAAGAGCTTTCTGTGCATTAATTTTGTATCCTGCTGCTTTACCAAATTCATTGATTAGCTCTAGTAGTTTTCTGGTAGCATCTTTAGGATTCTCTATGTATAGTATCATGTCATGTGCAAACAGTGACAGTTTTATTTCTTCTTTTCTGATTTCGATTCCTTTTATTTTTCTTCTCTGATTGCTCTGGCTAAAACTTCCCAAACTATGTTGAATAATAGTGGTGAGAGTGGGCAACCTTGTCTTGTTCCTGATCTTAGTGGAAATGCATTCAGTTTTTCACCATTGAGAACAATGTTAGCTGTGGGTTTGTCATATGTGGCCTTTATTATGTTGAGGTAAGTTCCCTCTATGCCTACTTTCTGGAGGGTATTTAGCATAAATTGGTCTTGAATTTTGTTGAAAGCTTTTTCTGCATTTATTGAGATGATCATATGGTTTTTCTCCTTCAATGTATTAATATGGTGTATCACATTGATTGATTTGCATATATTGAAGAATCCTTGCATTCCTGGGATAAACCCCACTTGATCATGGTGTATGATCCTTTTAATGTGCTGCTGGATTCTGTTTGCTAGTATTTTATTGAGGATCTTTGCATCTATGTTCATTAGTGATGTTTGCCTGTAATTTTCTTTTTTTGTGACATCTTTGGTTTTGGTATCAGGCTGATGGTGGCCTCGTAGAATGATTTTGGGAGTGTTCCTCCCTCTGATATATTTTGGAAGAGTTTGAGAAGGATAGGTGTTAGCTCTTCTCTAAATGTTTGATAGAATTCACCTGTGAATCCATCTGGTCCTGGGCTTTTGTTTGTTGGAAGATTTTTAATCACAGTTTCAATTTCAGTGCTTGTGATTGGTCTGTTTATATTTGCTATTTCTTCCTGGTTCAGTCTCGGAAGGTTGTGCTTTTCTAAGAATTTGTCCATTTCTTCCAGGTTGACCATTATTGGCATATAGTTGCTTGTAGTAATCTCACATGATCCTTTGTATTTCTGCAGTGTCAGTTTTTACTTCTCCAATTTCATTTCTAATTCTGTTGATTTGAGTCTTCTCCCTTTTTTCCTGATGAGTCTGCCTAATGGTTTATCAATTTTGTTTATCTTCTCAGAGAACCACCTTTTAGTTTTATTCATCTTTGCTATTGTTTCCTTCATTTCTTTTTCATTTATTTCTGATGTGATTTTATGATTTCTTTCTTTCTGCTAACTTTGGCGTTTTTTTTTTTTTTGTTCTTCTTTCTCTAATTGCTTTAGGTGTAAGGTTAGGTTGTTTATTTGAGATGTTTCTTGTTTCTTGAGGTAGGATTGTATTGCTATAAACTTCCCTCTTAGAACTGCTTTTACTGCATCACATAGGTTTTGGGTCATTGTGTTTTCATTGTCATTTGTTTCTAGGTATTTTTTGATTTCCTCAGTGATCTCTTGGTTATTTAGTAGTGTATTGTTTAGCCTCCACGTGTTTGTATTTTTTACAGTTTTGTTCCTGTAACTGATATCTAGTCCTATAGTGTTGTGGTCGGAAAAGATACTTGTTAAAATTTCAATTTTCTGAAATTTACTGAAGCTTGATTCGTGACCCAAGATATGATCTATCCTGGAGAATGTTCCATAAGCACTTGAGAAGAATGTGTATTCTGTTGTTTTTGGATGGAATGTCCTATAAATATCAATTAAGTCCATCTTGTTTAATGTGTCATTTAAAGCTTGTGTTTCCTTTTTTATTTTCATTTTGGATGATCTGTCCATTGGGGAAAGTGGGGTGTTAAAGTCTCCTATTACGATTGTGTTACTATCGATTTCCCCTTTTATGGTTGATAGCACTTGCCTTATGTATTGAGGTGCTCCTATGTTGGATGCATAAATATTTACAATTGTTATAATTTCTTCTTGGATTGATCCCTTGATCATTATGTAGTGTCCTTCTTTGTGTCTTGTAATAGTCTTTCTTTTAAAGTCTATTTTGTCTGATAGGAGAATTGCTACTCCAGCTTTCTTTTGATTTGCATTTGCGTGGATTATCTTTTTCCATCCCCTCACTTTCAGTCTGTATGTGTCCCTAGGTCTGAAGTGGGTCTCTGTAGAGAGCCTATATATATACGGCTCGTGTTTTTGTATCCATTCAGCCAGTCTATGTCTTTTGATTGGAGCATTTAATCCATTTAAATTTAAGGTGGTTATGGATATGTATGTTCTATTACCATTTTCTTAATTGTTTTGGGTTTGTTATTGTAGGTCTTTTCCTTCTCTTGTGTTTCCTGTGTAGAGAAGTTCCTTTAACATTTGTTGTAAAGCTGGTTTGGTGGTGCTGAATTCTCTTAGCTTTTCCTTGTCTGTAAAGGTTTTAATTTCTCCGTTGAATCTGAATGAGATCCTTGCTGGGTAGAGTAATCTTGGTTGTAGGTTTTTCCCTTTCATCACGTTATATATGTCCTGCCACTCCCTTCTGGCTTGCAGAGTTTCTGCTGAACGATCAGTTGCTAACCTTATGGGGATTCCCTTGTATGTTATTTGTTGACTTTCCCTTGTTGCTTTTAATATTTTTTCTTTGCATTTAATTTTTGATAGTTTGATTAATATGTGTCTTGGCATGTTTCTCCTTGGATTTATCCTCTATGGGACTCTGCGCTTCCTGGACTTGATTGACTATTTCCTTTCCCACATTAGGGAAGTTTTCAACTATAATCTCTTCAAATATTTTCAAGTCCTTTCTTTTTCTCTTCGTCTTCTGGGACCCCTATAATTCGAATGTTGGTGCATTTAATGTTGTCTCAGAAGTCTCTGAGACTGTCCTCAATTCTTTTCATTCTTTTTTCTTTATTCTTCTCTGCAGTAGTTATTTCCACTATTTTGTCTTCCATGTCACTTATTCGTTTTTCTGCCTCAGTTATTCTGCTATTGATTCCTACCAGAGAGTTTTTAATTTCATTTATTGTGTTGTTCATCATTGTTTGTTTGCTCTCTATTTCTTCTAGGTCCTTGTTAAACGTTTCTTCTATTTTCTCCATTCTATTTCCAAGATTTGGATCATCTTTACTCTCATTACTCTGAATTCTTTTTCAGGTAGACTGCCTATTTCCTCTTCATTTGTTTGGTCTGGTGTGTTTTCACCTTGCTCCTTCATCTGCTGTGTATTTTTCTGTCTTCTCATTTTGCTTAACTTACTGTGTTTGGGGTCTCCTTTTCACAGGCTGCAGGTTCGTAATTCTCATTGTTTTTGGTGTCTGACCCCAGTGGGTAAGTTGTTTCAGTGAGTTGTGTATGCTTCCTGGTGGAGGGGACTGGTGCCTGTGTTCTGATGGATGAGGCTGGATCTTATCTTTCTGGCGGGCAGGATCAGGTCCGATGGTGTGTTTTGTGGTGTCTATGAACTTATTATGATTTTAGGCATCCTCTCTGCTGATGGGTGTGGTTGTGTTCCTGTCTTGCTAGTTGTTTGGCAGGGGTGTCCAGCACTGGAACTTGCTGGTCGTTGAGTGGAGCTGAGTCTTAGCATTGAGACGGAGATCTCTGGGAGAGCTCTTGCCGATTGATATTACCAGGGGCTGGGAGGTCTCTGGTGGACCAATGTCCTGAACTCGGCTCTCTCACCTCCCAGGCTCAGGCCTGACACCCTGCCAGAGGACCAAGACCAGTTTAGAATTGCCTGGTCCTCGATGAATTCAGCTGGCTGATTGATATGGAACAATTTCTGCTAAAATCAGGAGTGCAGTCCAAATCTTCTGCAGATGTTAGCAGCAGCACCTGCTAGTGTTGGAGGGTCTCATGCAGAGATGGGGGTTGGTTGTGGCTCACCAGGTTACCAAACCAGTTCAGATCCTCTGGGCTTTATTGTCTCAGGGGCCTTTGGCTATTGCTTTGTCTCAGCCCGTTCTCTCAATGAGCTCGGACAGACTCTCACTCCTTATTCTTACACTTTGGAAATCTCTTTCCACCGAGGATTTAGCAGTCACAATAGTGGCTGAGACTAGAGCTACATGTCTAGGTTGGAGTCACAGTGTGTCATCTGCTGATAGGCATGTCACTTTAACTTTTCTCCAGTACAGAAACATGCAGTTAATTGAAATCTGTATTTCAGGATTAGATACACCCAGAATTAGATGCCAACTTCTTTTTGTTATGGATTTCCCCTCACCAGGAAAAATGATATTTATGATAAAGTAGCTTCTAAATTCAGCAAAATGTAGTAAAGAGTAAGTCCTTGAGCCAGACTGCCTGGATTTGAATTCCAGCCCCTCCACTTACTAACCAGTGGGCAAGTTAATTGCTCTTTACCTGTTTCTCTATCTTTAAAATGAGGGTAATAATAAGGTCTACCTCACAGTATTGCTGTGAATATTAAGTGAGTTAGTATAGTAAAATGCTTAGACCATCCAATCAATTCAATCAACAAGAGCTATGAACTATGTAAAGAAACTTTCAACAAGCTATAGTTATCTTCCCTACAGAGTTATACCAATAAGCTATAAAATTATCTAGATACAGAAAGAATACTGAATTAGGGCTCAGAAGAACCAGTCTTGAGTCCCTGACACTGCCACTAGCTAGCAAATTGGCATTTCTGTGCTTCAGTTTCTTACCCGTAAAAATGAAATAGTAATATTGCCTGGTGGTTACTGAGAAGATTATGGGGCAATGAGTAAGAAGCACCAGGTAAATGGTAACACATTGTACAAATGTAAAAGATTATAATTATCATTGATCATTATTATTTTTCTCATACTTGATTGGGCATCCAGAGATTTTTATAAGATCAAGATATCCTGCCTCCTAGAAAGCAATAGATTATTTTCTTCAACTCTCTTTTCTAGACTTGAAGAAAACATCTTTGTATTTCCTTGTCATTAGAGCATTTGGTCTTCACTTCAATGTACCTGTATAACACTGCATGGCCCAGTTTCCAAGGTCAGAACTTGCCTATCATGACTGGACTTTAGCTTGGCCTATTCAGATGTCTGATCTCTTCAAAAAGTGTTTTCAAATTATAAGGACGGATAAACACTTCTAGGAAGGTCTTCTGTTGATGGTCCATAATGTGTTCATGGCTTCAGACAAAGATTGTGTCCTTTCCTAGCAAAGGTATCTCATTTGAACTTGAACTTCAGTTTTCTCTTGCTTTGGATCTCAGACTCCATTTGCCTCTGGACTCTATGCTCAAAGAGTACAGTTTTGACTTTGTTCATTTATTTCCTTGAGTTATCTGGAAAAGTTAGTCCAATTTTAGCAAAAGCTTTCTTCTGCCAGGTAAATCTTGATATTACCAAAAGCACAATGGCCATGCCAACTAGAAATTACCCTGAATGCCTTGTACTCTCCATAACTTTATTGCATTCTCCCTCAAACAAAATTTTCTGTTTCTGATTATTTTGCCCCAGATGTACCTGGAGCATACTTTCAAGCTGAATCTCATTCTCTTATTTCCTGTCCATATTTCTACCTTCCCCAGACCCCCTGGATAATTTATCTGTTGCACTAATATTCATAGTTAAAGAAGTATAGACCTGCTCTCTCTTCATTTTTAGGCTCAGGAAATATCTCCAACTATTTTTCAATCATTTGTGGTCCACAGAGAGCCAAAACATGCCTTTTCTGTGGCATGTATTTATGACTAACTTATATGTAAGTCATTAAATTGGTGTTTCTAAGACATTTCACTTGGCAAGCTACCTCTCTCTCACCCTTCAAATCCCCTCTCAAGTCTTATTTGAGTTGGTATGGAACCACTGCACCCAGGTTCTTTTCAGAGCTAGCAAAACACTTAGAAAAGTTGTCCTAAATGTATCTGAGATCCATTCTGTCCATACTGTAGTTGATACACAACTGCCTGAATGGTTGGCGTCTTACAGTATAGAGACTGATTTAAGAATTTATAATCATTTTATAATCAATTCATAATCATAAATGTGTCCCTTTAGGCCACAGCTGTAATTGTTCCTCAAAATGGGGTATGGCTTCTAATGACTTATTCACCCCAAATTCAAGCTCATTTCAATTTAATTCAGCCAATTTAATAATCTTTCCTTATGCACCTATTATGTGCTAGGCACAGTAAGTCATAATATTCTCTGCCTTAAATTTGTTCATTGTCTAAAAGGAGAGACTGACCTGTGTATTTACAACTATGATAGACAGTATTGGAAAACCAGGTGTAACATAATTAAAGTGCGACTAGAGAACCAGAGTGAGGGATTCCTATTGTGGATATTAATCTGGGAGTAAATGGTTCAAAATAGGACTAGAAAGTGAGGGCAAGTCCAGGTTACAAAAATCCTTGAATGCCATGCTTAGGAGTTGAGGGCAATGGGAATCTAACAAAGGTTTTTGAAGAAGGTGAGTGACATGACTATGTCTATGTCTCTGTCTAATACTGTGGAAGACATACTGGAAGTAGAAGAAACTACAGGCAGGGGAACCATGAGAAGCCCCCTGTGATGACCCAGACAAGAGCTAAAGAGGGACTAAACAATGACAGAGAGACTGGAGTAATGATAGTGGATGTCTTGACTTTGAGAAATACTGCTGAGATGGACTTCAGAGAGCTTAGATATGAGCAGGATATGAAGATTAGGTAGGCTGTGAGTGATCTCTGGGTAAATTACCTAAAGTCCTTAGGCCTCCGTTTCCTCAACAGTAGATTAAAGATAGTATTTCCAGTTCTTTGGTGGTGAGTACACTGTATGGTACACAGAAGTAGAAATACAATAGGGTACACATGAAACTTATACAATGTTATAAACCAATGTTACCTTGATAAAAAATAAATCTAAAATTAAAAAGTAACAATTAAAGAAAAATTCCAGTTATTTTAAAGATTAAAAAACATGGTATGAAATGACCTAGTTCCTGGCATATAGCAGGCTCTCATTTTATGGTAGCTCAGAAGATGAAGATGATAATGAGATATATGAAGTAGGATTTCTAGAAAAATTCACCACCCATTCTACTGGGTCTCTGAACCTTTTGTGTATTCTCTTCACAGGTCTTTCACATGTATGCTCTCCATAAACATCTAGTTATTGGCTCATTTTAAAGGCAACCAGTCATTACAGAGATGTGTGGTAGTTAAAGTGATCATTAGCAAAAGGGCCGTGTTTCCTAAAGGGAAACTGAACTGCTAACTAATAATCAGAAACACCTTTAAGACCAGATGTGGATAATTAGCACATTTGTGTCACTGATTCCCTACTCTCATTTGAGACAGCCCAAGTCAGCAGACAATTTTTGACTGTTTATTAGGTACCAACTGTGTACTAGGTGCTAGAGGAGATGTAAGAATCAGTATACCAAGTCCCTACTCTCAAGGAACTTATACTCTAGGAAGGGAAATATGACAAGTTTGCAAAAGACTATGAATATTTATAGACAACATCATACCTACTAAATGCATAAAGGGATACAGATAAAATGTTAATGAAATTTAGAAGCAGGAGAGAAAACATTCACTTAGAAGAATTCAAGAACAGCTCTGAGAAAGAGTTGATTGGCGATATGAAGCTTGAAAGATAACTAGACATTTTTGCTGGATGGAGATGTTAGGGAAGCCAACCATAGGCAATAGAAGAACTCCAATCATGTACTCACACACTCAGTCCCTCTCATTCAACAAACCTTCATTGAATGCCTACTATAGTTGAGGAACAGAGAGATTACTAAAATAGAGTCTCTATACCCAAAGTTTCACAATCTCTTTCAACTCAAATGTTTCTCCTCTCCTGGGAAAGAAGAAGAAAGAAAGATGAACAGGTGAATTGTAATACAATATTGTCAGTATTTTATAAAGGTCCTTCTGATAGTAACCTTAATTAAATGCTATATGAATTAGAGTTCTCTAGAGAAACAGAACCAATAGGATGTTATGTGTGTATCTCTCTCTCTCTCTCTCTCTCTCTCTCTCTATCTACCTATCTACATACCTACCTACCTACCTGAGAGATTGATTTTAAGTAATTGGCTCACATGATTGTGGAAGCTAGCAAGTCTAAAATCTGTAGGGTAGGCCAGCAGATTGAAGACCTAGGGAAGAGTTATGTTGCAGTTAGAGTTGGAAGGCAGTCTGTTGGCAGAATTCCTTCTTGCTCAGGGGAGGTCAGTTTTGTTTCTATTAAGGTCTTCAACTGATTGGATGAGGCCCACCCACATTATGGAGGACAATCTGCTTTACTTAAAGTCTACTGATTTAAATGTTAATCTCATCTAAAAAAATACCTTAACTGAAATATCTAGAATGTTTGACTAAACATTTGGGTACCACGGCCTAGCCAACTTGACACATAAAATTAACCATCATACTGTATGAAACAAATTGAACAAATTTGGTCCCAGACTTCTGTCAGTCAGATTAACCAGACTGACTGACAGACTGTCACACTTAGATGTAAATTTGAGCTCAGCCAAGAACATATAGGGCCAAGGGGTAGAATTTTGGGAGAGGCCACCAATCTGGTGGCCACCAGCCCTGATTGTCTTGCATGTTCTTGGTGAGTGTGCCAGTCTACAAGGTTTATCTGTATTCTGATAAAGAGCAGTTTATGTAGCTACTCACATAGGCAATAAAATGGGTCAGTGACCACAGTATATAACTACCATGCATGCTTCTGGGGGGAGGAACATTGGTTTGTGTACTGCTTGCTACAATGTTTGCTGCTTGCTCAAAAAGTGCTGGGTCCTTGGTCCTGAATTCCTCAGCTGCAACTCAAACCCACTGCATGGGGAGCATACACATGGGCCCACTGCACTGCCCCTTTGGGACCTGGTGGCCAGAAGAACAAGTGCAAATATGCTAATGTTCATGATGCTTGCTGTGTATGAGTACATAGTCTTTTGTTGCTGACCCAGGAGTCTTGTGTCTTCTGCCTACATCTATGAAGCAGCAAAGGCTAACATACTAGTTTGCAAGCAGGGTAAAATCTCAGGCCCTTCACAGTTCTTGACAGCTGTAGTGATGAGGATGGGGTGCTGACAGTGGCATGATTTTATGGAAGAGGAAGGACAAGGGCTTTGTAGGCCAGGTTTAGGGATATATGAAGCCTTCCCAGGATCTGGTGGTGAATGCTCTCACCCAAGTGGTGGGTGAGGTTGAGGAGTAAGGGTCCCCCAGTGTCCTGCCTATTAATGAGCAAAAGTTGAATTAATATTTAGAGGCTGAGCAGTGAGAGGTAGGATTGAAACAAGCCACCAAAATTGTACCATGTCTATTGTTCACTCTCCCCAGCTGGGTGAGGGAAAGGATATTATCATGACAATGGGGGCAGTGAGTCCTGTTACCCCAACCTAAAGTCAATGTGGCTGAGGTTACTGAGCCAAGGGATTCCTAAAGCTGAAATAGGTGATGTCAGTAATGATGACCTTGCCACCCAATATGGGTCTTTGGGTGGACTGAACGTTGGCAGTTCATTTGGTTGAGCTATGAGCAGCTGACACAATGCTCAAAACTGAAAGTAGTTGCTAAGACAATTTTGTAACTGAAGAACATTTTCTTCATGGGACTCATACTCAATTTCAAAATTTACTACAAATCTGCAGTAATCAAGACAGTGTGGTACAGGCATAAAGATAGACATTTAGATTAATAGAATAGAATTAAAAGTACAGAAAAAAGCCCTTACATTTATGGTCAATTGATTTTCAACAAGGATGCCAAGACAATTTAATGAGGAAAAAAAATAGTCTTTTCAACAGATGGTGTTGGAACAACTGTATCCACATGCAAAAGGATGAAACTGAAAAAAACAAACAAACAAACAAAAAAAAGGATGAAACTGAATCCCTATCTCACATCATATACAAAAATTAACTCAAAATGGATCAGAGATCTACACGTAAGAGCCAACTATCAAACTCTTAGAAGAAAACATCAGAGTAAATCTTCGTGGCCTTGGATTAGACACCAAAAGCATAAGTGACAAAAAGAAAAATATATAAGTTGGATTTTATCAGAATTAGAAACTTTTGTGCTTAAAAGACACTATCAAGAGAATGAAAAGACAACACACAGAATTGGAAATATGTTTGCAAATCACATATCCAATAAAGCATTTGTATTATTAAGAACTCTTACAATCCAACAATAAAAGACAAATAGGCCCCCACTTAAAGAATGGCAAAGAATTTGAATAGACATTTATCCAAAGAAGATCCATAAATGGCCAATAAGCACAAGAAAAGATGCTCAACATCATTAGTCATTAGGGAAGAGCAAATCAAAACCATAATGAGATATAAGTCACACTCACTAGGATGGTTATAATCAAAAGACAGACAATAACAAGTGTTGGTGAGGAAGTGGAGAAATTAGAAACCTCACACATGGCTTGTGGGAATAAAAAATGGTGAAGTCACTTTGAAAACAGTTTGGCAGTTCCTCAAAAAGTTAAACACATGACCTAGCAATTTCACTCCAAGGTATATACCAAAGCAAAATGAAAACATATGCCACATAAAAACTTGTACACTTCTGTTTAATAGCAGGATTTTTCATAATAGCCAAAATGTAGAAATAGTTCTAATGTCTGTCAACTGACGAGTAGGTAAATAGAACATGGTATAGCCATACAACAGAATATTATTCAGCAATAGAAGGGAATGAAGTATCGATACATATTACAATACAGATGAGCCTTGAAAACATTATGTGAAAAAAGCCAGTCACAAAGCCACATTAAGTGAAAAAAGCCACATTAAGTGAAAAAAGCCAGTCACAAAGGGACACATACTGTATGATCATATTTATATGAAATATCTAGAATAGGCAAATCTACAGAGATAGAAAGTGGATTAGTGGTTGCCAGAGGCTGGGGGAAAAGGAGAATGGGGAGTAATTGCTAATAGGCATGGGGTTTCCTTTTTGGGTGATATTCTAAAATAGATTGTGGTGATGGTTGCACGACTCTATGAATATATTAGTACTAAAACAATTGAACTGTACACTTTTAGAGGGTGAATGTTCTGGTAGGTGAATTTTTACCTCAAAAAGCTGTTCTTTTTAAGATGCCTAAATTAATGTAAATGCAAAGCCTTGCTTACTGGTGTGGAGCTGCTCTCTTCCTCAGCATCCCTGATCCTTCCCTTCCCCTCGATCCCGGTTCTAGCTGTTTTAAGGAGAAAGATGACTAAAGGTAGAATTGAGGTCTCCCTTTCTCCATGAGGACCAAAGACCATATGCGTCCATTCAAGTAAGTTGGGAAACTTTGAGGAGGAAGGAACTCAAACTCTTATGGTTGTTTTAGATACAGGTGCCCAAGTCACCATTCTACCCGTTTCATTGGGGAGGAGGCTCCTGAATTCAACTAATAAGGTTTGGGCAGGGTTTCCAGTAGGAAAAATAAATCTAAAGTGATCTTGTGGGTGAGGCCCTTTGGACCAATTCAATGTCTTGTTTCTGTGGCTTCCAATGTATATTCCCTATAGAATGTGTATTGGCATTGATGTTTTACATGTTTGTGCTGTGAATGCTCATAATATCCAGAGGGGATTCTCCTGATCTAGAAGAGTCACATGTAGAGAAGTAATGAGACATGTATTAGGACATTTACATGTAGTGGGAATATTCACATCTAGTGGGACATGTTAATCACTCCCCAGCCCACCTCCCTATTCTATCTCCAGGTGGTCCCAGGAGGAGAAAGGGAAATCACAGTCTTGATTAAGGTCTAAAAGGCAGCAGGGATATTAAGAGATATAATATCTCAATACTATAGCTCTGTAGGTCCAGAGGAACAGGAACTGGAGACTTATGGTAGATTATCACCAACTGAATTAAGTTGTTACTCCTGCAGCCCCCGCTATTCCAGACATTGTAGCTGCAGCTGAATCCACTGCACAGACTGATGGCACTTGGTATGCTGTCCTGGATATTGACAACACCTTTCCTTTATTTGCCCACAAGGGCAAGGGTCCAGACCAGTTTGCATTCATGGCAAATCTTCAAATATATGTTTGCAGTACTTCTCAGGAGGTACGGTTAATGAAGGGACATTAATTATCTTTTGTCTTTCAGAGCCACCTTGGAACTTTCCTCAGGAAAATGCCCTGCTGTGGCTCTCCCAAACAATCTAATTGACTTCTGGAACTGGATCTGCCATCCATCATCAGATGGCTAAACGTCAGGGGAAGGCTCAGCTCTTGCATTGGTGGAAAGGTTTTAAAGCAGCCCCACTTTCAAGGAGGTAGACATATACATAAATAATAATGAGGAAAATGACAGCTGCCATAGGACAGGTAAACTCTGTATCTCTAAAATATAGTCACTATAAGCAGTGAAACTAACCTGCTGCTGCATGAAATTGAAAATTTGTTCCTTTCTTCCTTTGTTCTTTCATTATTCAGTAAAAATGTAAATCTGTAAGTCAGTCACTGTTAAATCCCAGGTTTTATCTCTTGAATCATTTTATTTTACCCTGAAGCCAGCTTTTTATTTTGCTTCCTCATTGCCATTTCTATCTGCCTTGACCGCTAGCAGATACGGTTAACCTGAATTCTTAACTTGACAAAGCTGTGGCAGAACCAACCAGAGGGAGGAGATGAAGTAGTAATGAAGAATCACAGAACTCAGAACAACTGGCTCCGTCTTGCTGTGTCCCCTTGAATAAGTTGCTGGACCTCTCTGAGCCTCAGTTTTCTTCTCTGCCAAACAGGATAAGTATATCTGTGCTATCTACCTGCCTTATCAGGGAGCTGGAAAAGCCAGATGATTTAGTGGGTGGAAATAAGCTGTGGAACTTATGGTGGAACATAAAGAATGAATTAAAAGAAGCCAAAGATGAAAGTTATTATACAAGATACTGAATATAGTTGCCTGTGCTATACAGTTAGTCCTTGTTATTTATTTATTTTATATATAGTGGTGTGTATCTGTTAATTCCATACTCCTAATTTATCCCTCCCCCTCCCTTTTCCCTTTTGGTAACGATAAATTGGTTTTTTATGTCTGTGAATCTGTTTCTGTTTTGTAATATGTTGATTTGTTTTTTTTGGATTCCACATATAAGTGATATAATGTTTGTCTTTGTCTGACTTACTTCACTTAGTATGATAATCTCTAGGTCCATCCATGTTGCTGCAAATGATAATATTTCATTCTTTTTTATGGCTGAGTAATATTCCATTGTATACATATACCACATCTTATCCATTCATCTGTTGATGGACACTTAGGTTGCTTCCATATCTTGGCTATTGTGAATAGTGCTGCTATGAACATTGGTGTGCATGTATCTTTTCAAATTAGTTTTCATCTTTTCCAGATATATGCCCAGGAATGGGATTACTGGATCATATGGTAGTTCTATTTTTAGTTTTTTAAGGAACCTCCATACTGTTTTCCATAGTGGCTGCACCAATTTACATTCCCACCAACAGTGTAGGAGGGTTCCCTTTTCTCCACAACCTGTCCAGCATTTATTATTTGTAGACTTTTTCATGATGGCCATTCTGACCAGTGTGAGGTAATATCTCATTGTAGTTTTTTAAAAAATATTTAAATATTTATTTATTTATTTTGGCTGCACTGGGTCTTAGTTGCAACAGGTGGGATCTTCACTGTGGCATGTGGGGTCTTTAGTTGCAGCATGTGGACTCTTAGTTGCAGCATGTGGGCTTCTTAGTTGCGGCATGTAGACTTCTTAGCTGTGGCATGTGCACTTCTTAGTTGTGACACGTGGGCTTCTTAGTTGCAGCATGCATGTGGGATCTAGTTCTCTGACCAGGGATTGAACCCAGGCCCCCTGCACTGGGAGCATGGAGTCTTACCCACTAGACCAGCAGGGAAGTTCCACCTCATTGTAGTTTTGATTTGCATTTCTCTAATAATTAGAGATGGGGAGCATCCTTTCATGTGCCTACTGGCCATCTGTATGTCTTCTTTGGAGAAATGTCTATTTAGGTCTTCTGCCCATTTTTTGATTGGGTTGTTTGCTTTTCTTTTTCTTTTAATATTAAGTTATATGAGGTATCTGTATACTTTGGAAATTAAGCCCTTGTCAGTAGCATCATTTGCAAATATTTTCTCCCAGTCCATAGGTTGTCTTTTTGTTTTGTTATGGTTTCCTTTGCAAAAGCTTATAAGTTTTATTGGGTCCCATTTATTTATTTTTGCTTCTATTTCTTTTGCCTGGGGAGACTGACCTAAGAAAATATTACTACAATTTATGTCCAAGGAATAATTTTCATATATTTAGAATAATGGTCACATTATTATATACTTACTGTCAGGCACTTTCTTAAGCATTCACAAGGACCCTGTGATGTACAAACTATAGGCATCCTCATTATACAGATGATGGAAGATGAGAAAATCTGCCCAATGTGACACAGCAAGTAGACAGTGGAGATGAATTCACATCCAGATCTGACTCCAGAGCCCAGTCTCTTAAGGACCAAGCTAACTATCTTCTTTTACACAGTGTGCATGCAACACCTGACAATAAACACCTGCCTTCCATATTTCCATTACTAAGTAGTGCTCTGCAGCCCCCAGATTCCCAGTCACTGAGCATCTTTAGAATTCAGTAAGGACTGACTATGATCAGGGAATTGTGAGAGATATAAAGATAAGAGAGATGGCTTGTGTTTTCAAGGAGCTTACCGTCAGAGAGAGGAAATTAGATGTACCCCAACAACTCTAATAACGAAAGTGATAACTGCTAAACAGGGTTACAAGAGCCTTGAGAAAAGAGGAATTACTCCCTGTGTGATTTAAAAGTAAAACAGTGTGGTTTAGTTTTATTTTTTAAAGTTTTATTAGTGTCAGTTCAGCTGGGAGGTATGTCTGAAGATACCGGTATAGAAATCTTGACAGTGAATAAGAAAACATCAGAGCTGAAGGGGACCTCAAATGGTCGAGTTCAACACCCACATCTGAGGTGAACCCAGAGTACCCAGTGCCCCAGGATGAATGAGCTGGTGGCAAAAACTGGGATCAGATACAGAACTCCTGGTCTTCCTTCCGTCCTAAGGCACTCCTTCCTTCCCACTGTCTAGCAGATGGTGCCCTGGGGCAAGGAGCTTTCTCAGGAACATGTATTCTTTGGGTAACTAATCTTACAAGTGTCCACTAATGACATCTTGTTGTACAAGCCTTCCCTGACTCTCCCCTCTAGCACTTTCTTTCCAGACAACAGTAATATCTCCTACTTGGAGGTCTGGCTTTGGAGATACTGAGCGAACAAGACAGACCTTAGGGCATCATCTATTAGCTCCCTCTCAAAGGCTCTATGTTCTGCCAACCCAAAGAGATTGTGAACATGGAGAGAAGGAATTTGACTTTTATGTTTTATGTCCCAGAACAACCAAAGCAGTGCTTGGCTTCATTGTATGTCACAACACACTAGCATGAAGACATTTAAAAAATGACTGAATTTTTAAACATACACAAAAACAGAATTGTATGACAAACTCCAAAATGTTCATCACCAGCTTCCACAAGTATTGTTATTCTGCCATTCTTGTTTCAGAGCCTGCTGAGAGGTGACAGAGGGTGCACATGGAAATGGCCAGGTCGGTGACAGGGAAATGCAGTAGGCATCAGGCTTGGTCAAGGACCCCAGACGTAGGGGCAGGCAGTGGGATACCATCATTCACACGAAGAGACAGGAAGCAAAGCAGTTTGCCAAGTGCTGGTGACATAGGTAGGGTCGGGAATCAGGTGTGGGAGCCCGAGATAAATTGTACCCGGCAGTTGGCTGGCTGCCTCTGTGCCTGGTGCATGCTTCAGGGTAGTCTTAGAGACACTGCGCAGCCTCTGATGTGTGACAGAGCCTCTCCCCACTGCAGCCTTTGCGGATGCTGCTTCCTCTGCTAGGACGCTCTGCTCTTCCACCAGCTTCTCCCATGGCTGCTTTCCCAGTGAAGACTTCCTCGGCCACACTTCCCAAAGAGGTATCCTCTCCTCATTATTCTTCAACTTCCTACATACCATTCTGAATTTTGTAATTAATTATGTTAGTGTTAGTTTACTTGTTTATTTTTAGTCTCCCCTGCTAGACTGTAATCTCCAATGAGGGCAGGGATCTTGTCTTCCTCCTTTACCTCTATCTCCTCAGAAACTAGAAAAGTGTCTGACACATAATAGATACTCAATAAATATTTGGCAAATGAATTAATGATAGACAGTTTTAAATTTCTGTTAATATCTTGACTGTTGAAGCACAAGTTGGGTACAAAAGAGTACAGGAAAACGAAAGGGTAATTTTTAATTTAATCAGGGTCAATGGCACCCTGTAACTAAGTGGTTCTCAATTCTGGCTGCACATTAGAATCACTCCGGGAGTTTTAAAAACTACAAACACCTGCCCTCCTCTATAGACAAACTGAATCAGAATCCCTGGGGGGTGGTTCCAAAGCATAGGTATTTTTTTTTAAGCCCTCTTGGTGACTATAATGTGCATAAACTTGAGAATCACTGCTCTAATGAAGAAACACTACAAGGATTTTGACATTAAGATGAAGGCAGTGAATTTGGAGCAGAAGGCAGGTCTGCTCAAGTCAGATTTAGAGTGCGTCAAAATGACGTGTTCTATTCAATCCTTTCAATGCTTAAAACCAAATCAGAGATGAAATAAACAGAGATTGATAATAGTTGAAAGTTAGTGAGTGAAGTACCTAATGACTGATAGATTTTTTAAACTTTATAAATAGTGTAGTGCATTTAAATAAGAATTAAAAACAATATTCTATTTCTATTTTTAAAGACTTCTGCTTTTATTTAAACAAACAAAAAATCAAAATTGAGCTAGAAAAGACCATGTATTATGTTTGGCTCTCATGGTCACTTCTATCAGAGGCCTATTTCTTGGTTCCTAAATGTCATAACCAGACATCATTGTGCCCTTAATGTTTGTAAATATAATGTTTAAGGTGAAATAACTACAAGTTTGTCATATTTTGGCACTCGCAAAAGATCTTTCCAACCTACCAAAGGCATTCCACTTTTCGTCTCCTTTCATTCTTTTTCTTCCTCCCTCCCTCCCTTCCTCTCTTCCTAGTCAGATTATTTTTAGATAATATTCTAGTGTTTTAGGCGAACCGATGAAGTTAGGTAAGGTGCAGCTTTTCGCATTTCCAGGGCTGGCCTTGCTCCTCCGTCATCTGAAGGTTGCTTCGAGGACGGCACGCGATGCTCCCAAGCTCAAGCACAGTGAGGCTGCAATTGCTTCCTCTCCCTCTCCCTGATTTATTTAGGTTGCTGCACAACTTACTGTAACTGTAACCGTAATCCCTCAGTATCGCAGTCTGGGAGCAGTATAAATGGTTGACGGTAGCGTGAGATTTTCAGTTGTTGCTTCTCAGTGATTCATATAATGTGCTGTCATTAGCACTTTTTATGTGACATATCATGGTTTCCAGGGCTTATTGGGCCATTTATAAATACCACATGAAGGTATTAGAGCTAGCGTTGCAGTGTGGTTACTGTCTTAATTGCCTTCAGTGGGAAAGGTTGGCAGCATCTTCTCTGGAGGAAAATAAAATGTAATTTTTAGTTTGTCTTTAACCATTTGCAGTCAATTTCCTTTCAAGTGCAGGAATCACAGCTTTCCTCTTTTGTTCTTCTAATTCTCCAGTCACTTAATTTTCGCAAAAAAATTTACTTTTCATACTTTAGCTATCATTACTTGGTTGATTTCCAGGTATCTGTACGAATATTCAAATGTATATTATCTTGCCACAGTTATATTCATTATTAATGATAATTACTGATATTACTGACTTACAGAATTTTACAAAGTGACTTTATAAAATAATAATAGCTGCTGACATTTGTTGAGTGCTTACTATGTGGTAAAAGATACATATACACTGGTTCATTCAGTCCTTTCCAACAACGCTCTGAGATAGACACTATTATTGTCTCCATTTTATGAAAGGAAATGGATGATTGCTGAGGTTTAGTAATCCGCCCAGGGACACAGTAGTAAATGACAGAGCTGGGTCTGAAACTCAGGTCAGTCTGATTCCAATGCCAATACTTTTAAGCATGACATTCAGATACTCCCCACTCCCTGACCCCAGCACAGTTAGCCCCATTTTACAAAGCAGGAAATGCAAACTCAAGCAACTGGAACACTGTGGTGCTGCCCTGGAGCCTACATCTTCTGATTCCAGGTGCAGAGCTCTTTCTACTTCCCGAGACATCTTCCACCAGGTGAGCTGTTCAACTGCTGACACGTGTCACTTACATCCCATGCGCACCACTCAGGTTGATAAGTAAGCAACGGATGAAGACTGGTAGTTAAAAATCAGAGGGGCTTCTCTTTAAAGCATCAGGAGCAAAAGAGCTGCGTGCCTGGTCACATGGTGCAGGTGCAGGCTCTGATCTGAGAGGCCAGGGTTCAGAGGCACAGAGGAGGAAAGAAGCAAGTCATGCCCACTGGGCATGCAGCCCAGGCGCTTCAGCCACTGACATGGAGCCGGCCTGAGTCCCAGTGATTGATCCTGCAGCTGAGGATGTCCTTCTCTCAGCAGCCGCAGGTTCCCACAAAGGAAGGTTGCACATGGAGAAGTCTTTGTCAGGGACTCTAATGAGAGGATTGGGTTTCACATCACAGCTACCCCTAAACAGGTACTCTCTGCTTCTTTCATCTTCCTGATGGCTCCCACGGGAAAGAAAAGAAAGAGAAAGGAAGCTACGCCAAGAAACAGGTCACAGGCTAATTTGGCAAGGTTCTGTACCACCCCTGCCCCACCACCTCCAGGTTTGTAACTTTGAGATTCCTTAGTTTTTACACAGCCTGTGTGGCCAACAGAGAGCGATGGGAAAAGCTTTCCTAAGTAATTTTTCATAATCCATCCACCATGACTCTCTGGAATATTAAAGCCTCTGACCCTTTGTACATGCCATTGCCTCTGTTTGGAAGATTCTCCCCAGACATCAAACTCTTCTTCCTGTGGCTAGCTTGCCCTTCTCCTTCAAGATCCAGCTCAGGTACTATCTCCTCCAGAAAGCTTTCCTTGATGCCCCATGCCTGCCCTCTACCCAGGCTGGCATCTGTTCCTCTTCTGTCCTGCTAAAGTACTTCTGCCACAGTCCCTGCTGACTGATCCATCTCCTATCCACACTGTAAGCTCCTTGAGGGCAGGGACACTGTCTCCAGGGTCCAGCACAGTATCGAGCACAAAGCACAAGTGTAATAAAGCACTTACTTCTTTCTAAACACTCTATTTTTTCTTTTAAAAATAGCCTTTTATTTTTCAGATTATGAAATCAATAATGCCGATTGCACCAATTTTTCATACAAAATCCACAAAGAAGAAAATAAAAACTATCTGTAATCCCACCACCCAAAGAAAACCACTTTTAACATTTAGATGTAGTCCCTTCCAGTAATTTTCTATGTGTACACGTACATATGAAATCAGAATCCTACTGTCATATCTAGTTTTCTCAAGGATTATAACAGTATCTTTTGGAGGCAGATAGAGGAGATATTTTTATCACAATTTGAGTGATGAGAAAACTGGAACCCAAAGACACACGTCTAATGGACGGCAGAGCCGGGACTGGAATCTGTGAACCTTGTCACAGTACCAGGCTCCTGCTGCTCCCCTGAGGCCTCCTCATTAGGTGGTGCTCTTCTTGCAAGAGAGTGTGCAACATCCAGCATCCATGGGACATGGGTTTGCAACTGGATGTTCTTACTCAGGAAAGGGACAGATTTAAGCTCATCCTGTTTCCACATCATGGTTGTGTAGTGCATAAGAATCTAATGTTTCAAAGGGAAACAAGGATGGAGCACCTAGGATCTCATCCCTGTGATAGGTTAAGAAGTGGAGCTACGCAGATATCATTAAGATGCACAGTTTCTTTCCAATAGCCAAATGACATCTGAACAGTGATGGCTTGGCTCAGAGCATGCTGCTACAGGAACCACAGCTATAGGTTCAATCCCGTCATAGACCAGTGAGTTTTCTATGACCACTGACTGTATTCCAGAACAACGTACACAGCAAGCGTTCAATAACTGTGCATTGGGCTGAATTGAATGTTTATAGTTATTCATAAGGGGTAGTCAGCAAAAAAGAATGTTGCCAGCAAATATAAATATCCCTACCACTATGCCCAGTATAGAAAAGGCTATCCAATGTGAACTACCTTTCTATTTTATTCTAAGCAAAGGACTAAATTGTAATCCCTCAGACACACACCAGATTGTTAGCTCTACAGATGAGAGAACCAAATCTTATTTATCTTCATGTCCCCAGAACACCTAGCCTAGAGCCAGACACATTTGAAGTGTCAATGTTTTTTGAATTGAATTGTATTTGCTAGGCTGGTGTGGGAGTTAAGAAGATGTTGGCTAGTAATTCACTATTCCTTTCCTTGAAAGCTCTGTAAATCAAGCTCTTAAAAAAAGCAGCAAGCTAAATTCCAAAACCGTCTCTTAGGAGAAATGCCCACGGCTGGTGGGGTCTGGACTATGTCCACTGAATGTGCAGATCTCTTCTGCACAAACATCCCTTACTCCCAAGAGAGCCCATGACTAGCCGACAGGCTGTGGAGACTCACAAGTTCCCTCCTTCCCAATGGCGAGCAGGTCAGGGGAAAGGGGTGGGAGTCGAGTGATGAAGCACTGCTGGACTAAATGTTCTCCTCTTCCCAGGAGAAGGAAAATCTCACAAGAGGAGGAGAGTTGGCACATTTCTAGAGGAACAGCCAGAAACAACATGGGCTGTAGTTGAAAATGATCTTTTCTCAAAACAAAAAGGATTACCTTCAATATCCTCTCTTACCTTAGATTGGAATGTCCTTGCCAGAGCTGGACTGGAATCCTACAAACTCGAATCAAAAGCTGACTGGGTAGGTGGAGGGGTAATATGGGATATGGGTTGAGGTGCCATTAGGCTAAGACCCGATAACGACAACAACAGAAAAAAAAACTAGTATCTGCCAATAGGATCTTTTCCTGAAATGCACTGAGCTGAATTTGAAGGGACTGTAATAGAAAATACTGATTTTTCTGGGAGGCAACTAAAACATAACTCACTAATGCCCTAAACTCTTAACACTCTTGAAGATTTAATCACAGTGTAAAACCCACAAGTTTTTATTGTCAGTGTTTGGATATCAACTGTACAACTCTCTGAAGCGGCAACAGTATGATCCTAGGTCTGTGACCATTGCACATCTCAGGGGCCTGCTGGCAAGGTCTGTCAGATTGGTGCCCAGGTCTAGCCTAGTAAATTCTTTCCGGGAGACTTAGGACATACTCTCCCAGCTGCAAAGTTCTCTGCTTATAAGGTACAGAATTTATTAGCCCAAAGAAAGAGAAAAAGAAAGCCTGCTACCTTTTAAAGTGCTTTTACATACAGTTTCTTTACTAGAGCTTGGCATTTCCAGAAATACAGCTGTGCAGAACATTTGAGCCTTTGTACTAAATCAATAGGACTAGTTTGAGCTTCCAATGAACCTCTGTGCTGCTACTACCTATCAAGCAAGGTGTCTCACGGTAGCTTTTAAAGAAAGTCACCTGTATTACCGCTCATTTGGGGAGAACGAAGCCATGAGAACTTGCATCTTTAACCTAACACATGGCCATGCGAAGGTACATAGAGAGCTGATACACAATCCAGGTTTGTCCACCTCTGGAAATCAAACCAGTCTAGTCACCCACAGACCATAGGTTTTCTTCTAGCCTAGGTTTTCTTCTCTCCAGTTCCTCAAGATGCCTGTTCCCATCTCCAGACTCAATTCTGAGACAAACAGTGGCATCAGACCACAGCACAGACACCAAAGAGAGTACTTCAAGAAACAGTGTGGCACGGTGAAAAGAAAATAGCATTTAGAACTGAAAAACTCTGAGTTCCAGCTCTTACTACTTGTCTGACCTTAGATAAGTCACTTAACAACTTGAAAGAACCCTAGTTTCTCTTCAGCAAAATAAGTATAAATGGTCATACTCATCTCACCAGGCTCTCTTCAGAGCAATTATGACAAATTTTTTTATCTTATTTATGTGTTTATATACTTTCCGTTTCTCAGTTCACTTCACTAGACTATAAGCTCCAGGAGTTCAAGGACCTTGTCTTTTTGGCTCGTCACAGTGGCTGTTTGCCAGGAATAGCGATCAGCATATAGTACATGATCAAGAGGAGTGAAAGAGATTTGAACGTGTGAAGGAAGGAATAAAGGAAAGACAGGAGGAAGGAAGGACAGAGTGTTTGGAGTTTTACTGATGTGTGGTATATGAAAGTGGTCTGTAAATTGTTAAGTATTATACACATTATTAAATATATAAATAATATTTGGTGCATTAATTATACCAGGGTGATCTTTTAAAAATGTAAGTTAGGTCATGTTACTGCCCTGTAGAAAACCCTCCAATGGCTTTTCATACTACTTACAATAAAAGTCAAACTCCTTTTAGCTTTCAAAGCCCTTCGTGATCTGACCTGGGCTGGCCTCATGTCCAGTCTCCCCCTTCCCTGCCAGGGCCCCAGCACTCTGGTGTTCTTATGTTTCCTCAAACATGCCAAGTCTGTTCCTGCCTCGGAGTCTTTGTGCTAGCCCCTCCCCCGGCCTGAAAGCTCTTCTGCAAAAATCTGCATGTCTGGCTCCTTCTTGTCACTGGGCTCTTGGCTTAAATGTCACCTTCTCAGAGAGGTCTTCCTTGTATATACTCTAAAGGAGCCCTCACTGACCCCCTCTTATAGTAATCCACTATCTACTTATTCAGGTATCTACTACTAGTCTCTTCCCCAGTGCCTGATGGTCAATAAATATTTACATTTGTGTGACATTATATTTGTTCAGTGCTTACATTTCATAGATGCTTTTCTAATTATTATTTATTTTATCACCACAAGTTTATGAGCTCAAAAGAAACAACAAACAAAGGAAACCCCCTATGGTTACAAACTGAAAATTCCCTCTCACTCCTCCATACCCCAGCCCCACATACACTGAGAGAGAGGTATCCTGGCCCTGTGAATAAAAGCAACTGTGCCAGTCAGCTTTAATATTTGTGACTTAATTGGAGTCATGTACAATCAGGGATACAATAATTACTTAGTACTCTAACTAGAGGGATTCTTTTGAGACATGGCAATGGTGCTGTTGGGTGCCAAGATGTTCTCTGTTCTGGGCTTGGAGGCCTGGGTAGTGAGAAGAATAGGGGGGTGGAAATGGGCAGGGGGAAGCAAATGGCAGGAACACTCACTGGTTCCAGTTGGGTTTGTTTACTGTGGACCCCAGGGCAGCAGTAATTCTGTAGGAAGATTACTGGACCAGGGCACAGAAGCAGGTTCTAGGGCTGGCTCTACATGCCCCTCCCCCCACCCCAGGCTATCATTCCCTCTGTTATATGAGGTGGAACTGGATCATCTCGAAGGGGAATGCCAGCTCTGACATTCTATGGGTTAATGAGAGGACTCTGACCTTTTATCATGACTAGGATGTCTGTGAGAAGGATAACTCACATAATATTTTTGATAAGCACAGCTTTTCTGGACTAAGTGGGATTTCTTTGATTGGTCAATAAAGTCACTGGACAAACCCAGATCTCTGCTTTTGCCATTCTTCTTTAGCCTTCCCTTTCCTTTGCTTTCCTAGAGAAGGTGATACCCTGGGCAAATCCCCTCATTGTCACATAGGGATCAGCATCTAGTGTAAGTGTACTTCAGCCACTTTCCAAGGGATGGGTTCCTACTGTATCTGATCCTGGCCAACACTCTCCCATCTGCTTTCAACATGATGCATCTAACATTAACTAAGTCTCCTATTAGCATTAAAAGAAAACAATCTGGAAAAATTCACTCAAGCAGAGTTCAAACAGGCCACAAGTAGATTTGGAATCTCAACAGCACAAGGTTTGTTGAAATAATAGTGGTAAGTATATAAATACATATAAATGTATATATGTGTATATGCATAAACCCATATGTACATACGTGTGTGTATATATTGGGGTATGTGTGGGAGGTGAAGCCAAGAGTCTGTAAAATGGGTCAAGAATTCTTCTGTTCAATTTATGAAATTAACTGGTAACAGAAGGAGGAGAAAAATTCTACCAGTGTGGAACAAAGCATGATCAAAAGAACGGAAGGACATGGAAAAGGAGTTGGGAACCTTTCTATTACACTTACTGGTAATGGGTTAAAATTCTGGTCCACGAGGTGATTGTATCCATGGTCAAAAAATGAGTGCCGAATCACAACATCAATGCCCCGATTGGCCAGCATTCCTAAAGTGTTCAACCATCTGAAAAGCAGGGGAAAAAACCTATATCAATACATTTTAAAAATAGCATAAAACAAGCTCTATAAAAACTGGCCAACATACACACATACACACCACCACCCACACCCATCAAATTTACCTAGTACTTTAGAGAAAACTATTTTAAGCACTAAATACACAGATGGAAGAGATCTATAGAGATGATCAAATCTAACCTCTTCATTTTATAAGAAAATAAAGAGGTCCAGAGGAGTAAAATGAATTGCCTTGGTCATAAAATAGCTTGTTGCTAATGACATCTCTTATTCCTATAATACTAACAAATAAAATGAACACCCTAGCCACTTGTAAGCCTAAAGTCATCCCCCTTGACCACAAAACACACAATCACAGAAGCACACACACTGTATCTTCCATCACTCAAACTCCCCTGCTTGCACCTATTCACTGTCCATGTACTTTGCATGTGACGCTAGCCCACATACTCCCGTGACCTATGGTCCAGTCATTTGCATCCCTCATATATCACTGTCAGTAGGCAATGCAGTAATAATTTCCCTTGGCACTATAGCTAACTATACAGGGACTGGAGTATGCTACCATCACACACATGTTGCAGTGGAGGACCTGCATTGCTCACACACTTATTACATACCCCATCATGCCAAATACCCACTCTCCAGGGCATGCTATCCTTCAAAAATACTGCCCTCATGGTTTTTCCAACACCTACTGCTAACTCTGCCTTCATCATTTACACATTTAACTCATTCATTCATTCATTCATTTGTGAATTGATTTCATTTTCTTTCTTTGTATTCTGAAATGCAAGGAAACTTCCAATTGTAATAATATATGTGTGTAAGAAAGGTGACTTAGAGCTTCAGTCTTCTCAGGGTAAAAGGTAAGGCATTTCACAATCTTTCCTAAGAATATATTGTCTGGCTTCACCTATCACCTCTTCTCTCGCCCTAAACTTTATTCCCCAGGCTCTAAGCCACATAAAACTACTTTTGGGGGCTTCCCTGGTGGCGCAGTGGTTGAGA
The DNA here is from genome assembly GCF_003676395.1 of Aethalodelphis obliquidens. NCBI lineage: Eukaryota > Metazoa > Chordata > Mammalia > Artiodactyla > Delphinidae > Aethalodelphis > Aethalodelphis obliquidens. Next base: position 16,554,215 of record NW_020837955.1, read on the forward strand.
ATCTGCCTGCTAATGCAGGGGACACGGGTTCGAACTCTGGTCTGGGAGGATCCCACATGCCGCGGAGCAACTAGGCCCATGAGCCACAACTACTGAGCCTGCGCATCTGGAGCCTGTGCTCCGCAACAAGAGAGGCCGCGACAGTGAGAGGCCCGCGCACCGCGATGAAGAGTGGCCCCCGCTTGCCACAACTAGAGAAAAGCCCATGCACAGAAACGAAGACCCAACACAGCAAAATATAAATAAATAAATTACTAAACTCCTACCCCCAACATCTTAAAAAAAAAAACAAAAAACAAACTACTTTTAGCTGCTCTCACATACTTACCTGAGCCTTTTTATATGTTTTAACTTCTCCTTAGAATTTCCTTCCTCTCTTCCACTAACCCACCTCACCTGGCAAATTTCTTCCCATCTGTTAATCTCCAAGTCAAGTGTCATTTCCTTCTGAACTCTGCTGCCCCAGCCAATAGTAGTATCTTTCTCCTCTGTACTTCCCTAGAACTCTTATTCATACCCTCTGCTGGCCCACTGAATGATAATTACTTACTTCTCTGTCTTCTCCCAGCTGGTATGAGCTCATCAAAAATAGACACATTTTAGCTTTGTACCCAAAACAACCATCACAGTTCCTGGCACACTATAGGTGCTCATTACTCTAAGTTGAAATTGATCTGGATAAAATTAGATTCTAGGACTTTGAGAATCACCATTCAGCATGCTAGGGACAAATAATGCATAGTTCTGATTTCCCAAATCTGAGACCGTATGGAGCCCCAAACCAGTGACCTTACTGACATGAAGACCATTGCTAATTAATGACTATGGCCAGAGCCCTTGTTTCCCCATGGCTTTTCAGAATAGATGGTTAGTTCTGGAGTTGTCTTTATCTTCCTCCTGTAATAATAAATCTCCTGAGTAGGGGAAATAAATGATGTTCAGGTCTCCCTTTTATGTTCAAGTAGAGAAAAGTGTCAAGGTAACTGGTATATCTCACCAAGGATGCTTCCGCAGCCATTATCTTTCATCCACAAAACTTATTGAATATCTACTACATGGCAGACATTACTAGGTGCTGCAGACACAGCAGTATGCCAAGGGTAGGGCATCAAAGAATCTCAAAGCCCTGATTGGGAAAACTACCCTTGAATACTTGGCAGCAGAGAATTCTCATTTGTGCATGCATTTGTATATGCCCTGGTAAGCTTATAGTTATGCCATGTATTGAAAAGGGCTGTAAAATGCCTTCTTTCCAACTCCTTGCTAGCCTTCTGGAGCTTCCTAGAATGCTTTACATTTTTTTTCCCAGGAAGCAATTTATGCCCCTTGGAGAACTGGACTCAAAGGGCATATATCTAGGTACTGCCAGTGGGGTTGAGAGGAAATGGGTGATAAAGAGGTAAGAGAGAAGACCAGGGGCAGAAGGAGCTGGTTGTCATTTGATCTGTCAACAAAGCATTGGACATCTGAACTACAACCAAAATCTAAACAACAATATTTATCTGTGTTTGCAAAGCGACTCAGAGATCTATGGATACCTGGCTGATGCTCATGAAAAGGCAGGTCTCTCTCTAGCTCTCTTCATGAAGGTCTGTGCTATTTCTCATTTCACATCATTCTCTAAAGGGAAGAATGTTCACGAAAACAGTACAAGAGGGCTGCTTGCTGGGCCCTGCAGAGGAGTCCTTCTGCGAAGGCTGAGCAAAGGCCATTCTTCTTCTGATTCCAGAGGCCTCCTGCAGTACGGACTGTCAACCTGTCTCTCACAGTGAAACCCCGTGAGGAGAGTATTTTTGAAAGAAGACCCTCAGCAACACTGTAGCAAATGCTGATTCACTCCATTTCCTTCACTGAACCATGCTCCCTGAACAACCTCTCTGTGCCTCTCATGTGAGGACACAGGGCTGGAAGACCCCAGCCATCATCATGTAGACATTGACTCATTATCTTCATCTGCATCTGCCAGGATGCCATCTTAAAGACAATCTACTTGACCAGCCTGATTTGTCCTTCACAACTGTATTGAAGAAGTTGCCTTCATGGAGATCTACAGCTATATAATTAGGAGCAGCTGTTAGTAGTGAAACGCATAGTTGAGGGCAGAGCTGCAGTTCTTAGGAGAACCTTGCTCAGACAAAAAACCAGGACCACAGACTAGACTGGACCAGGAACAGGTCACTTGGTTAATCTGCGGTCCATGACAATGGCAGGCCAGCCAGAGGTCCTCATGGCTTAAGTTGTTCTGGCTTAAGTTGTTCTCCAGACGACTGCAGTAGCCTTCAAGTTCATTTTCCTACCTCTTGCCTATCCAAACTCTTGTGCATACTATTACCAAAGCCAACGTTTTAAATACAGGTCAGATGGGTCTCTCTCTTCCTCCAAAATCATCAATGGTTTAGCCACTGAGTATAGAACAAGGCCTCATTTCCCCTGCCTGGTTTTCAAGGTCTTCCATGATTTGGTGGTAAAACTCTGTCCCTAATCAGAGCCCTCACTACACCCCTGAAGATACTGAGGCTTTCTCACACTAATCATTTCCCCTCATAATGTTCCTTCAGCCTCTATGCTCCCACTACCATCAGCAACAATCTTCACCTATAGAAATTAGAGAAATCTATGTTCCACTAAAATGCCTCTTCCTCCGCAAAGCCCTTCCTGATCCTCCCATTCAGAAACTCTTGATTCTTTTGCATGTCTACCCCTTTTGTGGATAGCCCACGTAAGGCAGAAAGAGAGATGGCATACTGTAGTGGCAAAGAGGCTGGACTCTGGAGCAAACTGCCTTGGCTTGAGTCCAAGCTCTGCCACTAACCAATAATCACATTTATCTCACTGGGTTCTTATAAGGGTATAAGGATATAATAAGGGTATCTAATACACTGGTTGTTAAAGTAGTAAATACATATAAAGCACATCAGATAGTCCTTAGCACATGGTAAGCACTATGCAGTTAAAATTATTAATATTATGACACTTGTCTCCTACAGCTTTTCTTATTCCCCATCTCCATTCCTCCGATCGTAAGTTTCTAAAGGGCAAAACTCCTGTCTTACTCTTACCTATCTCCCAGGACTCAGGTGAAAAGTAGAAGAGAAAATGTATGTTGTCTGTACTGCATTTTGCACTGAAGACATAAAATAAAGCTCTTATTACTATCATGATTACTACTATTATTACTTTTGCTCTAATGCTTGTACCTGAGATCTTAGTAACTAGACAAGTCCCTAATCGCTGTTTGTTGAGTGATTAAACACATTTACAAAGAAATGGATGAAGAATTTTCAGTGGGAAACGAACCCCGCCCCACCCCCCACCAATGGGCAGAATAATGAGCAATTTCACTGTCCTTTCCTTTCCTCAAAGCCCTTGGGAGTGAAATTGCAAGTGTTACTCACAAGAATCCTGCAGCATAGGAATCTGACAGATTGTTTGTGCCTCCAACTGAGGTGGTCACCACACCTTCAAGCCAAATCTTCTTTCCTGGGGTGTATGTGTTAACCACCTGTTCACACAACAAAAGCAGAAGGAGATGATGAGATTTTTAAAAGCTGTTCCCAAATGAGAAGGAACATACATTCCCTTAAAGAAGTTCCTCTCATCCCCTGCTCCCAGGTGGTCATGACCTGTGCTCTTTTCATGGTGATGCACCCCATACAGATAGCTGGCACACACACACAAAAGAATTAATATTGATACATGTCCACTCAAAGAAATGATCATTTTTTTCCCATAAGAAAACCCAAGTGACAATGTGACAGAAGAACAATGCATCCTTATCTAGGACATAAGTTGACTGAAACACCCTTCACTGGAAGATGCAGGTGGTATGACGTTTCCATATTAACAAGCATTGAGAAGCAAATTTTCTTAATACTCTGTTATGGCACATCCATGGATGAGTGTACCGTCCATGCATCAGCAGTTGCGAATCATGAGAGAGGGCAGAGATCAATGTTTGGGAGAGGTATATTATCATTACCAAGGCATGTATGTATATTACAACCACATTTTGAAACTAACTGCAGTAAGTGTAAAAAGAAAAACCACTGACTCACACGTGAAACATCCTACACAGGGAGCTGCCTTCTAAGCATACACAAAGCCTCTTGTCAAAAGGTGGCCCTCTGAAATTTTGAAATATCCTCGTCTCTGATCCACAAGATGGAGATTGGCCAGACTACTAGATGTGGTCTCAGATTCTCTGGAGAGCAATCTGGCAGTACTTAGGGATCATGTTGTATGCTGGGTAATCTCTGAGAGCAGAGTCTAAGACAAAGGCTTGTCTATACATAGTTCATTTGGGAAGAAATAACTGGGAGCAGGAATGAGGAACTGGGGACTGTGAAAAGGAAGAAGAAAAAAACAGTACAAGAATGAGTTTTCAAGTTGGTAACTACTGGCAACTTATACTCAATTCTACAGGGAACTTGGTAAAAGCCTTAAGAACTGTGTCTCAGAACGGTGCCCCAAGGCGGGGGGTGACCAGGGGAAGCGTTCATCATTTGGCTCCTGTTCTCCAAAGGTCAAGAGCAGCCTTGTGACTGTGATCACCCCATTTCACTGTGCAGGCATGAGTGCTGAGCAGGTTCCCACCATTCCACACTCTGCCTTAGAGAAGTCCCAGAGCAGAAAATGAGAGGTCCTCCCGCACCACACCAGCACCAAGCTGGTTGCAGCCTGTGCAGCTGCCTAGCTCTGGTCTCTGCAGGGATGGCTAGAGTAGGAGGTGGGACTGAGAGGATGCGGGTTGTGCACAAGAGGGGCTGGATAAAGACAGTAGTGTATTTAGGTCCTACGGCCCACCAATTCCTCTCCTAGACATATAGAACAAAGCAATTCTGCCTCAGGTCTCTAAGGGGACAAGTATGAAGATGTTTACTATGTCACTGTTTGTGGCAGGTGTCCATTGCTAGAGGAATGAAAAAGTAAAATACATACATGAAATATTATGCAGCAGTTATAGCAATACATTCTATGTAAGTCCAGCAACATGAACAGGCTTTAAAGATTTAGTGAGCTTTTAAAAAATAGAAACAGAATGAGGTTTATGGCACAATATTATTTATGTAATTACTCATTCATACCCAATAACACTAAAAGTATATAAAGATACATCTCTGTTAAGGACATATATCAAAGACATAAGAAAAAAAAAGGAAAACAAAAAGAAAAAAAATAAAAAAAGACATAAGGAAGGCATGTATAAAAGGGAGGTGAAAATAAGTGGGGATTAGAGATGAAGGTGAAAATTAAAACAAAAGGAGGGCTTTGCATGAACTGATGATAATAGTTTGCTGTAGTTGAGGAGGGTAATTAATTCTCTGCACCTCAGGTCTAAAAAAAAAAAAAAAAAACCATATGTATGTTGTAACATATATGCCAGAACTTTCCTTTTCCCAGACCCGTGGGCAGACATTAGCAAGCAATCATATTCCTCTTTTCATCTCTCCCTATGTATAGCTCCCTGCCCTCTGCTCTCTCCCCTGCATCTACTAGAGAATATGCATTATTTGAGACCTATTTTAAAATCAGGGTTGGTAAAGTACTTGACCCTTTCAGGGTTAAAGTTGTAAATATATTTTAAAAATTTGAGATGTAAGTAAGGATTATGATCAAGAATAGAAGAAAAAATTAATAGCGGAGGTCAAGCTGGAAACTGTTAAAGATTAAATAAGAATTTCCCCTTGCACCCAGAGTCATTGAGGACACCACAAGGTGGTCCTCTCCCCCTTCTTGACACTGCTCAGAGTGCCCAACCCAAGGGCAGCTGGAAATAGTATAAATAAGAAAGCGAGAAAAACACCTTAAATGATCAGAAGACAGAGTCATATGGTGAAATTAAAGGCCTACAGTGATGATTCCCCTTAAAACATCCATGCTTCTGATAAACTTTGTGCTTCCTTTATGACTAACTGGAACTATAGGAGCAGTTCCACGTGTAGCTGTATTTCTGATGTATCTGTGGGGAGGAAGGTAATCTCCGTGTCTTACTCTTCCTCCATCTTCTCCCTTGATCATGGTGATGGTTTCATGAGTGTTTGCATATGTCCAAATTCATCAAATTGTATACAGGCAGACCTCAAAGATATTGCTGGTTCAGTTCCAGGCCACTTTTTTTCTTTTCTTTTCTTTTGCACTTAGTCTAGTTTCACTGGCTCATAGGGTGCGGCGGGCAGAGGCCTCAAACCCAGCACTTTCAGACCAGAGTTTCTAGCGCAAAGTGGCTGCACAACTTCCCAACTCAAGATGGAGGTAGCAACGCAGGCCGTGTGCAGAGAGGCTGCGCCCGGACGGGATCTGGAGCTGTGACTAACTGGAACTGAGTAACATATCTGTGTTTTTATTTTTTGCCTTTGGCTTCCAGGATAGTCAAAGATTAATTTTTGCTCAAAGATATTGAAATGATTGAGGCAGTTAGAGAAAGGTGGTTTGGTTAAACAAAACAAAAAGGTAACTAGTATAAGATGATGAACCTTGAAATCATTGAGCTAAGTGAAAGAAGCCAGACACAAAAGGCCACATATTATATTCTTTCATTTATATGAAATGTCCAGAATAGTCAAATCCATAGAGACAGAAAGTAGATTAATGGTTTTCTAGGGTTGGAAAAAGTGAGGGAGAATGAGGGGGGAGGATGGGGAGTGACTACAAATAGGTATGGGGTTTCTCTGGAGGGTAATGAACATGTTCTAAAATTAAACAGTGATGATGGTTTCACAATTCTGTGAATATACTAAAAACCACTGAATTTCACACTTTTAAAGGGTGAATCTTACGCTACATGAATTATACCTCAATAAAGCCGTGTGTGTGTGTGTTTGTGTGTATGTATCATTAGCAAAAGGAGAGGTAGACGCTAATAGGCAGATAACTGATGTGGAAAGAGGAATACGTCCTGGAAGTCTGGGGTTCTACCACACACAGCAGCTGTGAGACTTCTGGCTCAGCATTATCTTGGAATTCAATTTCTTCACCAACATGTAAAGCCACAAATTTGAAGTAGATGAAATCTAAGTCCTTTCCAAATACAAAATGTTAAAATGTATTAGTATTTTGTAATGCTTATGCAGGTCCCCTTGGCTCCTATCCCTCAAAGGTCAAGAGTAAATTTGATTATGGAAATTAAAATTAGATAACAAATATGGGAGACAAAAAAAAAAAAAAAAAAAAAAAGCCAGAGCTGGTCAGAGCTGGTAATCTCAAAAACAAAGATCTGAAGATCTGGGCCAGAGGTAAGTATTGAGAGTGGTGGAAAAAGCCACAGGAGTAGGTGAAATTTCCTAAGGGGAATATTTTAAATTAGACTGAAAAAGGGCGAAGGATGTCCATCCAAAAACATTAAGGCATTATCGAATGCATTTATTCATTCACTCAACAAATACTGAGCATTTGCTCTATGCCAAGCAGAGTTCTAGGGGCAGACAGTGAATGAAACAGAAGTCTCTGCTCTCACTGGCTTATATTTTAGTCAAGGGGAGGAGACTGACAATAAACACACAAACATAAATTTAGAAATAGTAAGTGCTAGAAGGAAAATGAAACAGAGTAATCTGACAGAAAGTGCCTTGGCAGGAGGGGAGGGGTGATATTTTAGATGGTAGTCAGGAGAGATCCCCTAGCTCCTTATATAAGGACTTTAAAGTCTAGTTCCTTTAAATGAGGACTTGATTCCAGAAAATGGTTGGACTTATAAATTACTGTGTACACAGGACTCAGCAAGGACACAGACTCTGTGTAAATAAAGTTCATCTGAATTGTCTTCTGACTTGCAGGAAGATTTGGAAGGAAACAATCTAAAACTTCTTGTAATTGGTGAGGCAGAATTGATTAGTGGTTAGGGGCATGGACTCTACACACATTGCCTGTGTTTGAATACTGGTTTTATCATTGACTCACTGTTGACCTCACTGTGCCTTAATTTCCTCAGCTGTAAAATTAGAAAAGGAGAGCATTTTCTAATATTTAAGTGACCTAATATTTGTAAAGCACTTGGAAAGGTGTCTGGCATATGGTAAGCTCTTTTTTTTTTTTTAACATCTTTATTGGAGTATAACTGCTTTACAATGGTGTGTTAGTTTCTGCTTTATAACAAAGTGAATCAGCTATGCATATACATATATCCCCATATCTCCTCCCTCTTGCGCTTAAAGTAAAGCAAATGTTACCCAGACAACTCTCTTTGTCCAAAGCACATGAGATTGTGTCTGGATCAATCTAACATTACAGTTGGTTGCTTTTCTTTTGGATACGTTTGTGGTGGTAGGTAATAGACCAGATGTATGCTAAGTAGCAGGGAAAGGCCTATTTCGGACATGGTGAGAGGCTTAATGAACTGTGTGTCTACTATGAGCGGAGAAGACCATCATAGCAACGTGTAGGGGAGGTGCTGAGGCTGGGTGCTGGTTGGGACTGTAGAGGAAATTAGCATGGACAGAAGAGAAAAAAATCAGGAAAAGCAGATGGAACCAGCTGCAAAATTCCCTTAGAAAGCGAAACTCTAAGAAACTAAGGGCTATAGTTTAACACTGTGGTTTTCTGAGTAAATATGATCCCCCCTGTGCTGGAAGAGAGAAAACTGGAGGACTGGAAAGAACAAGGGTACAGTTCCTGGTGAGAAATGATGTGCCAATGAAGATTATTTTAAGGAACACATTGTCTGGGGAGGGAGAAGAAGTACAAATGCTGAGATTACTGAAGTGAAGGGAGAGCGGAGTTGAGTGGTTGTCTCCCTTTCAGCAGTTCTTTTGTCCCCATTAGACTTCAGGCCTTGGGCCCATGTGGACAAGGGAGCTTTGAGGCATCCACAGAACAGCTTAGCAAGTTGCCAGTGGCTGCTCAGAATCCTGGGGCCAGCTGGGGTCAGGGTGGTATGAAGGGAAACCCTCAAACTCCCTTTCCTCTCATTTCAGGGGTTGAGGACATCAGGACTGCTTCGTGTGGCTATACTGAGAGAGGAGGGGTGAGAGAGAAAAACAGTATTGATTTTTTTTCTTTTAAGTTTTATTTTCCCTACCACTTTGAATATTTTTTTAAAAAGAAAACAGTAAAAATAGGAAAATAACCTTTTTTGTGGCATATTTTCAAACCTGGGCTTCCTTTTCCTGTTTCTCTCAATCTGTGATCTGTTTAAAAAAGAATCCTGAGAGCCTGGTTTCAGTGTGCAAGCGATGGCAGACTTCTAACAGCAGACATGTCGCTTATGGTTATCCAAACCCAACACCTTCCTTAATGAGAAAGGAAGCAATAAAACAGGAATAGTGGACAGGCCAGTGGGGCTAATCAGCCCTGGCAAGAGGCCCACCCTCCAAAAGACGCTGGAATCCATTAATTCCAGCATCTCATATAGTTGGAAATCAACTTCCCCCAGGACTTCAGGAAGAGCAGTAGCTCTTTAAGCAGCCAGAACTGGTCCCCTATGTCACTGGTTAAAAGGAGCTGAATAGCTTTAGGGAGCTTCTTAAACCTTACCCATGCACATAGCTCTTCTTGGGGGTGCCCCTGCCTCTTTGTTCCTTATTATATTTATAAGAGGTCCAGGTGAGAGCTCTTGAGAGTAATGCTCCAATTATTTTTCCATCGTTCTTGTGTGTTTTTGACTCTAAGCTACCTACTATATTAGAAGAGGACAGGATCATTCCATTCTGCCCTCTCCTTTCTCACTCACTGTCCCTTCCTGAGTTCCGGATCTTATCATTTCTCCCTTGGTCTTCCTGAAAGTGTATCCTTCTCAAGACTATCCTCTACAGTGCTGCTGTCTGTTAACTTGACAAGTTCCTCCCTAGTTTCAGAACCTCTGTGGCTTTCCATTACCAGCAGCAGAACTCAATCATGTGCTCACAGAGTGTTCTGTGCGACTATCTGGCAGATGCGCTATGAGTGACTTGTTTCAGATAATATTGAAAGCAGTGATTTGGGAAATGATTTACTTAAGAATAAAAGAAAGTAGATTCAATGTTATCACAATAATATTCTTTTCATTCGTCAGAACTACAAAATGTTTCCTTAACATGGGAAAAAAAGCAAAGGAGCCAGTAAACTACACAGAGCCCCGTAGTCTATTTTATCCACTTGTCCATGGGAGCATGTTAAACATGGTGAAATCGTGGTGATAAACACGGATCCATGGGATATGATACCAACTCCTTTACTTGGTATGTAAGACCTTTCATAACTACCCCTTGGCTACCTTTTCTCCTCTCCGTCCCCACAAGATCTGAGGTTCACCACACAAAATGGACTCACCATTTTTCAACTACATGATTTTCTTTTAGGTTTTTGATGATCACTTTGTCCCTTACTCACTCCTCAGCCATGTTGTCTGATTTTTTTTTTTCATGGCTTATTTTAAATGTTACCTCCTCTGTGAAACTTTTCTCAAAACTTCAGAAAATTAATTCTCTCCTCTGGCCTCCAAAGTTCTTGGAACCTATTGCTATCCTTGACCTTATTATACTGAGTTGTAAATTTCTGTTTGCCTCACCCTCCTACACCATAAGCTACTTGAGAAAGCCACGTTTTTTTCCATTTTGCATGCCCTATAAAATACTTGTCAGCCACTTCGCTTATTAAAAACTTGTTAAATAATGAGACAGTGAAGTAGTTTACTTGTTAATAAGTGAGAGAGGTAATATTTTACCAATGGAAATGCTGAGTAGATATCAGAGAAGATAACTAATAACCTCAAAACCATAAGAGCAAACATCAAATCCTCACAGTTCCATTTCGGGACTCTGTTCACTTTCTAATTCAATTTTCCTGTTTGAGGAGAACTAGAAGCTTCTGGTTCACTAAACTGCCTCCATATTTAATATGTCCTTCTCAGGTTAGACAAGCCGAGCTATTCTGAGCTCAGCCAATTCCAATATCTCATCACATTCTTCCTGATTTATTTCTTCTGTCTAATGAACTTCCTGTCAGTTTCATTAATTTTTTCTGTATAATTTCTTTTTAACATCTTCCTGTTCCGGAGTGCCATATTTGCCCATTTTCTTTTGGTATCAGATCAATTTTTAATTTGTGGCTTCTGTTTCTGTGTCATTTTTAGGATTTAAAATTGTATTCTCTGCTCTTGTTATCTCAAACCGCGGAAAAGCAATCGAGTGTAATTGCAACTAAACATAAAATTAAAATAAGAAAATACACAAAAAAGAAAGTCACTGGGGAGGCAAGGAAATTATGATCATATGCAAGAAAATGAGGAAGAAAGTTTCACAGTCCCAAAGCAATGACTATGTTCAAGGATAAGTGCTGGTGGAGGGAAAGACTGGACAGCAGCTACCTGCACATAAAACACTCTTCTTCCCTTCTCCAGTCCTCTTCTATGACTAACCAATCCCTCAGGCTTACTGTCTACCTACTGACGAGTCATAGGCTCCACCAGCCTCAGAGGTAATTTCCTCTCGTTCAAGACAAACCCTGTAATCTCCCCACTTCCATGTGGAAATGTTAGAAGGTCACCCCAAGCTGCCTTTTCCTCCTGAAGAAGATTTTTGCCCCAAGTAGCAGTTTGTTCTCAGGGCCCTTCCCCCAATATGTCCTTCATATGGTCATTGCCTTCCACACAGCAGGGCCTCACTATACATGTGCACATGAAACATACGAATGGTGCCCAGTGAATGAATGCAAATCACTCCCTGAAAATCCTTGTCTGCTTCCACTATCTAACATTGTGATAATATTAGATATCACCTAAGATTGTGGCCTCCAACTTTCATTCAGCTTTCACTTCTAGGACACCCACCCCAGATTATATCAACTGACCAAGAGGTCAATTTGATATTCTTTCACCAGGAACATTCAGTATTCTTCTATTTAAAAAGGTTTCCTCATCCTGGATGGTCAGGAATATAAATATTCCATGGGCTACAAAATTAATGGTTAACTAGCATGGGAGATTCAGAACGGTGTATTGGATAGCGTGTGGGCCCTGGAGTTAGGAGTTCTAATTTTACTACTTAGTAAGTGTGGCCTTGAAAAAAATTACTGGTCTCTTCAATGGGTTAGCAATATATGATGCACTCAATAGATGGCATTTCTAGCCTAAAAGGTGATACAATTACTATATTTTTGTCAGTTGATGATGCATTTTCCACATTTTAATGGTTTTGAAATCAGAATGTTTTTCATCAAAAGAAATTTGCCAGCTGTTTACTCTCTCCCCTCAGCTGTTATTAAATTGATGTTACATTTTATAATTGTTTGTGTTTAAGAATCAAGGAAATGTGGTTCTTGGAAGGACACTGACCGAAACTTTGGAGCTCTTTTGTGGTAAACATACCTTTCCAGCTAGATTCCTCTATTTATCATTAGTGTCTTATATCTGAAAGAGAAGAGCCAAAGTTTCCCTTGGGACATATTCTCCCATTTTCAGATAGCCAAGTTGAGTCACAGAGGCTAATTTACTGGGAAGCTCGTCAACTTCCAGCTCCCCGTTTTCACAGGCCTCTACTAATGTCCTGGGAAGGGCCATGATAATGTGTTAATATGGTCAGATATATTTCTAAAACATGCAAATTTGTTTTGTTTTCTTTTTCTTAAAGAGGTCCCCATTGTATAAGCTTCCAGCCCCATAAAACTTAGACTCACACCTGGATGTCACCTAAGGTATTACTGTGGCACAGTTTGTGTTTAGGGTCCTCTGACTCTCTTAAGTATTTCTTTGCCCTGTGTTTCTCTTCCCCTCCATCAAAACCTGCTCTTGGAAAGGACAGATACCATATGATATCACTTATATATGGAATCTAAAATATGACACAAATGAACCTATCTATGAAACAGAAGCAGAAACATGGACATAGAGAATAGACTGGTGGTTGTCAAGGGGGAGGCAGGTGGGAGAGGGTTGGGTTGGGAATTTGGGATTAGCAGATGCAAACTGGTATATATAGAATGGATAAACAAGAAGGTCCTACTGTATAGCACAGGGAACTATATTCAATATCCTGTGATAAACCATAATAGAAAGGAATATGAAAAAGAATGCACAAATATGTATAACTGAGTCACTTTGCTGTACAGCAGTAATTAACATAACATGGCAATTCAATTATACTTCAATTAAAAAATTTTTTTTAAATAAACTAAAATTATTGCAAAGAAAAAAACCCTGCTCTTGGGAAAGGATTATTTGATATTAACACCTTAGTGTGATTTTAAATCAGTGTAGTTTGCCTCTTCTCAAGTTATTTACATTCTGCTTCCTCCCCCTAATGTAAAATGAAAAATTATTTTTCTAAAATGAAATACCTGGCATTAGCAAACTGACTGAAATGTTACTTTGAGCCACAAAGAGAACTTTCTTTCACCCTTAAGCATATTCCCAGAAGATACTCTCCTACTGTGCCTACATATAGGCATAGCCCATTTTTGGTTGCCTAAATCAATATCTATCTATTCAACACTATGTTACAAAGTTAGTAGCAGACTAGCTTCTTTTGCATGTGAACAGCTGAGATAGCAGATCCAAATGCGATTGAGACATACACATTACTTTGCTTCTTTTACATTTCTCCCACTATTTTACTCTGCTCATTCACCTTCCACTTCCTAACTGCCTCCCTCCAATATTGATTGAGCACCTGCCAAGTGACAGGCACTATGGCAGGCACTGGCACATTGAAATAAGCCGTCAACATTATTGAATGAATGAATGAATGAGTGAATGAATGAATCAACCAATGAAACAGTGATTTTTTTTCCAGTAGTGATACTACTGTTCTTACCCTACTAAGGTATTTTCATTTTCCACTTTTCTTCATTAGAGAAGGTTAACATTGTCATTGTCCTCATTTTCCTTTAGTTGTGCATCCAGTTATTCTATGATCCTCAAGAATAACTGTTATTCTTTTACCCTCTTCCCCTTTGATATACTTTGATATAAGTAGGTAAACCAGCAGTTGGCTGAGAAAAAAGTTTCCTTTTTAATCTATTCGTTACTTCCAAAGGATTAAATATTCCTCTGCCTTACCTACTTCCATGATATTGCAACTAGGATATATTGGAAAAAGGGGTATAATGTTACTGCATTTATTGAGATTTCAAAAGAATTAATCTTTATTAAGTATTATGAGCAATCATAAGCAATGATGATATTAACAAAAGAATGATCATGGTCATATTATAAATCATGTAAACCATTCCCTCCACCATATACATCTACCACCAGAAGTCCTCTGATCACACCCTAAGAAGAACTGTATAAATTAGAAGGTGTCTATCCTTTCAGAATTAGCCTAAATGTCACTTCCTCTGGGAAGACTTGCCCAATTTCCCTTCCTTTACAAACTAAGGTAGATACATCTCACCATGGGCTCCTGTAGCACCCGAAACATCCCCTGTTATGGGAATCATTGCATCTTACTGTCATTGCTTGCTTCATTAACTATTTTCCCATTAGACCATAAGGTCTTTGAGGATAACCACCACACCAGTCTTGTTCTCCATTTTATCCTCAGGAGTCTTGAAGATACAAGAATGTCATAAACAGTTGATAAATGAAGGAAGGAAGGGAAGAAAGAAGGAAGGGAGGAAGGAAGGACATTTTCAAATATTAGGGAAGCCAACTGTTCATTTTATTTAGTATTCAAAATGCAATCATAAGGACAGTACTTTTGGAAATACTTCCCTTATGACTGGGATTTCACCAACTCCTTCCTGTGCCTATTGAATTGCTGAAAATAATATCAAAAAGTGTTATTTCCTCCTCTGATTCCTCTAGGAGATGACACAAATCATAGAGTCCAAGTGACTTAAGCCGAAGTGGTTCATCTTGGTTCTTATGTTATTGTTTTGGAGTCAACCCAGCTATCCATGCTATACCATCTGCACTGTATCCTGAACATCTCTCACTTTCCCGTCTGACTCTTGCCTGCATTGAGAGATTCTCAACTCTTTCCCTTGACTCATCTCCCAAAGTACAGATGATTATCCTCATTTTAATGGAAGGGAGAGAGTGTGTGGATCATGCAAAGGAGTGGGTTGTCCAAACGTTGTCTCTGTTAGGCTTTCAAATGCATCACATAGATTTTCACATAATCAGAATTCACCCACTGCTCAGAAAACTGAAAATTCTTAAGTGGCAGTCCAAATTTGGAAACCACAACTGTTTTTAGCACTGCCTTTCAGGTGCCAAAAATATCACCTATCATATTCTCCAGGGTTCAAAGAAAGAGGAAAGAGGAAAAAAGCAAAGAACAAGTTGAGGATAAAGGTAACATGAAGCTTCTCCAGTTACGTAAATTATTATTAAAAATAACCACAATAGACAAAGCGAGAGAGAGGCATGGACATATATACACTACCAAACGTAAGGTAGATAGCTAGTGGGAAGCAGCCACATAGCACAGGGAGATCAGCTCGGTGCTTTGTGACCACCTGGAGGGGTGGGATAGGGAGGGTGGGAGGGAGGGAGACACAAGAGGGAAGAGATATGGGAACATATGTATATGTATAACTGATTCACTTTGTTATAAAGCAGAAACTAACACACCATTGTAAAGCAATTATACTCCAATAAAGATGTAAAAAAAAATAACCACAATAACTGAAATAACAATAATAATAGCAATAAGAACTAGCATTCACCAGCAGTTAACAAAACAGGGCCTCATGTGACCTTCCTAGTCTCCCTAAGAGGGAAGGAGGATAGTACAGTGGTCCCTATCTGTCGGGTACTCGTTCCAGGAACAATTGTGGATATCAAAATCTGCAGTTGCTCAAGTCCCGTATATAAAATGGCATGGTGTTTGTATTATAACCTATGCACATCCTTCCATGTACTTTAAATCATCTCTAGATTACTTACACTACCTAATACAATGTAAGTGCTATGTAAACAGTTGCTGGTACATGGCAAATTCAAGTTTTGCCTTTTGGAACCTTCTGAAAATTTTTTTCTTAAATATTTTCAGTCTGTGGTTGGTTGAATCCACAGATGCAGAACACATGGATACAGATACAGAGGGCTGACTGTATTCTTAGCATCCTCATTTTACAGATGAAGAAACAAAATCAGAGAAGTTACGTGAATGGCCCAAGGTCATACAACCCACTAGACTTTGAAGCCACTAGACTTCAAATCCTGTATCCTATCTCTTCTTCAAACAGCCTCACCACTGGTTTATCTAACCACGTGAATCTGTTTTGGTGGGAAATTTGCCCTTTTTTCCATTACTGTGGACCTAAGGAGAGGTCATTAGGACTTCTCTGAACTTCTCAAAATAGAGAAGAAACAAAGATTCCATTTCTAGCTTTTGGATGAGAGTTCCAGTTATATACATATTAAAATCTTACTTGGTCCATCTCCAAATTGGTTTTGGGGGCTCAAAAGAAGGAGTTTGATCACTCTGCCCCAGTTTGTACCCTGGAATCTAATTCCCCAAACCCCCACCCATCCACAGGGGACTTCAGGAACAGCCAAAGTAACTTTTCAACTGGAAAATCTTGGTGACCCTTCTCTGGTCTCCCAGCCCTCATCTCCCCAAGTCAGGCCAGTACCTGGCATATCCTGGGCTGTGGTAGAGACTCTCATCCTCGAGGCCCTAACAACTGGGTCCAGGCTGCTGTAGCCAATAGAAGGTCTATCCCATGGATCAAAGCTCAAGGAATCTGTGATCCAGCAACAGCCCTAGCAGATACCCATTTAAGGCAATATCTGGCAAGAGCTTTGCAAAAGAGAATTGGAAAAAGAAAACCAGTCAGAGAAATAACTGAATGAGCTACTAAATGAAACAAGGAGCATGGAACTTTGGCAGACAGTATTTTCCAAAAATGACTGAAAAAATATTTCTGGTCTTATATGCCCTTCCAGAACCTTGCCACTCCCCCATCCAGAGAAGTTTATTTCCTCTTGTCTTAAATCCCTATGGGTCTTGGTGACTGTCTCAATGTATAGACTGTGGTTGAAGTGATGCCCTATGACTTCTGAGGGTAGATAGAAAAGGTGACAGAGCTTCCCCTGGCTCTCTCTCTTGGGCATCTGACTTTAAAACCTTGGGAGGAAGCCCAGGCTACACAAAGAGGCATTCCCGTTATCAGCCCCACAAAGGTACTAGCTGACAACTGACATCAACCAACTGCCAGACACATGAGTGAACGAGCCTTCTGATAATTCCAGTCGCCAGCCTTTGAATTACCCCAGTCTTTGAGTTTTCCAGCTGAAGCTAATGGAGCAAAGACAAGTTATCCTTATGGGAATTCCTGACCCACAGGATTCATAGTCATAATAGATGACTGTTCTAAGCCGCTAAGTTTTGGGGTAATTTGTTGCATGGCAAGACATAACCGGAACAGGAACATAAGCCTGAGGGGACCTCTGAGCATGCTGTATTTGCAACAGCCAAAAGGTGACTCCAGGTCCTACTGCTAATTCTAGCCATCCCCTGCCAGGTGCCTTCTGTATATAGGTTATTTCTCTTGGAGACTCCACT
Organism: Aethalodelphis obliquidens; assembly: GCF_003676395.1. Lineage (NCBI taxonomy): Eukaryota > Metazoa > Chordata > Mammalia > Artiodactyla > Delphinidae > Aethalodelphis > Aethalodelphis obliquidens. The sequence continues at coordinate 16,571,641 of NW_020837955.1, forward strand.
GCTCCCCCCTGCAACCGCACTTAGCTCTCCCCTTCCAAGTCCATCAAACATGTTTTTAAAGGTCTGAATTTCAATTGAGCACAGGGTTTGAGTCCTTTACTCTAAGTTTCTTTGGCCTTGCCTGGCCAATTCAGGAGGTGAGTTTAGCCACTTATTTCAGTCTCTGAACATTCTGTGATGGTGAAGGTGTATGCAGTGGTGGAGAGTACTGGGTAGTGGGGAGAAAGGGAAGAACCTAACTCCTAATCCATTTGTCTTGGCTTTGACCTAGAGCTACCTATTCTACTTAAAGAATTACATGAACCTTCACTCACAGTGCCATGATACCACTGAATCATTTTACTTCCAATGACAATCCTTTGATCAGATCATTAGGCTCAAAACTGGAAAAGCCAAAAATATAAAGACTTGTTGTCTTGTACACTGTTGTAATACAGAAACTTAGTATAGTGCCTGGAACACAGTAAACACTCAATAAATATCTACTGAATGAAAGAATGAATGAATGAAAGAAATCTCCTCCTCTTTTTTTAGAGGCCAATAACTAATACTGGATTAGCATAATGCGCTAGAAAACTGTAGTGTTCAACAGGCTGACATTCTACTCCATTAGGTAATATGTTTTTCAACCTGCTCAAAGTAAGTATTAAACCTCAAAACTGTGAGTTCCTTGAGGGCAGAGACCATGTCTTATTACATTTTGTATCCTCAGCACCTGGCACTTTGCCTGGTACTTGCTAAAAGCTCAGTAAATACTAAATATTTAAATATTAAAAACTAAGTGAATGTCAAAGAGATTGACAGAGATATTTCAAATAATTTAGTTCTCCTAGGCTTTGCCTAGTAGGAGACAGTGACAGATAAGGGTGGTGGTCAGTGCACCTGATCCCCAGAGGGATCAGACTGGGATGTAGAAATTCAGAAGTCCTGAGGCCTCCCAGCCTTTAAAGACTCCAAAAGCTATTTTGTAATCTGAGTATGGCATTGTTATGAATATAGAAAAGTGTACAGACCTCCCCTTTAGCAATCAAAAGTGCTTTTCTATGATTGCTCCAAATAGTATTTTTTTCACAACTAATTTTATAATGAGCCATTCATTTATTTGCCCATTCATTTATTCATTCATCCCATATATATTTTGTGTTTTCGGCCGCACCTCACGGCTTGCAGGATCTTAGTTCCCGGACCGGGGATTGAACCCATGCCCTTGGCAGTGAAAGCATGCAGTCCTAACCACTGGACCACCGGGGGACTCTCCTCATTCATCCCATATCAATGGGGGCCTACCTGTTGCTATTTTTCTGCAAAGATGTGTTTAATTTGCTCAAAATAAAGTTGAATGTTCAAAAGGTCCTCATTCCCTGGAAAAGGACCTGACTAGGAAACTAAAGATGAGATATCACCATTTTGTAGAGGCAGATGGAAATTGTAGGCATAAGATCCTCACAGTTCAGAATTAACTAATCTAGTGTATTTCAAAACATGATCTGCATTGGGTGGAATCACTTGACAGATGACTATTAAAAATAGAGATGTCTGGGATCCACTCGAGACATACTAAATCAGAACATCAGAAGTGAGATTGGAAACTACAAGCAATCTCTGGTGATTTTGATTGTATTCAAGTTTGAGAACTACTAACCACAGGTGTCCTGCCAGTAGGACCTACATACAATTGCTTAATTTAACCTTGTCTTCTCCAACATCTCTACAAAAGTAAGATGTTACTTGGCTGATTCTAAGACACCTAGGAATAGTGTAAATGTGGCTCAGAATTGCCAATATCCCAGACCACAACTCCACTGAATGAATGTAATCATTCTCTCCTAAACTAACCCAAAATAAACTCCTGCAAAAAGAAAGTAAACCTATTCTTCCCTTAAGAAACTCACAATTTAGAAGCCATCTGTTACAAAATGTTTGTTATTAAAATAGAGAAGCTTTTAAACTTGGATATGGTACATTCAAACCCTTTTTAATCTGAAAAGCAATAAACAGCAATCATCAGCTGTGAGAGGCACCTCTTGGCCATGCAAATCCAGACTGCACTATTTTTCTACCCACAGTGCTAACACCCAGCTGGAACCCTGTGACATTTTCCTCACCTTACCCCCAAACTCACTCCTCTTCTTCCCCAGAGATTTTTACTCACTTTCTGAATTTTCCTAATCTGGTCAGAGAGTGTGTCTAATAGGCGAGTTTTCAGGAAGTCCATCACCTTGACCACCCGGCCATCAATGTAGCAACTGGAATAAAAATAAAATGAGAATCAGAGAAAATCTCGAGCAGGAGACTACAAATATATTTCTCTAGCCAGAGGTCTCTGTTGCCTGAGGAAAGAGCCCAGGGTTCGCTTGGGCTCTTACATTCTAAAGAAGTTTTGATCCTGGGTACTTTTCAAACAAATAATATACTTTTTAACCTCTTCATTTTCACCTCCATTTGTGGGCTAATATTGTGATTTTTTTCAGCCTTTGTCCATTGAAACTGCATTTATTGCTCTATAGGAACTGACAGGACTCTGTAACACAATTGGGTAATGGGGAAAAGCTTACTTGTTTTCCCCATAGGGAAAGTAATTTAACACCCCTCCCGTACCATCCCTACCCCCACCTTAAAGTAATAAAGGTATGTGAGAGGTTTGAAAGACTACTCAAACATTTTGAAAGGTTTCCACACCTTTAAATAAGAAAACACCAACCACAAAAATCTGATTTAGTGCAGTGAGCAGGTCTCAAAGAGTTCATCTCCAGTTCACTTCCCTGGGCAAAATACCTTGTAGTCAACCTCCTTCCACCTCCAGAATAAATGAACAGATAAATGAATAAACAAATAAGTCAGACAGATTAAAGTTCAGGTGCCCTCTCCTAAAATAGCAACAAGTTTGGCACACATCAGTGTGGTGGTGTCTCCAGTTTTGTTAGGTAGCTTAAGTGAAACATCAAGTTGTGCCGATACTACATTGTTAACATTCAACCAAAACAGGTCCATCTGGCTTTGTGGGGACTCTGTGTGAATCTTTACTCTGAAGGCTAAGCCCAGGATTAGGTGACCTTCATTATCTCAAACCTCCCAGCACTCATCTTTGCAAAATTCCAAATTAAATCGATTTAATTAAAATCAATGCTTATGACTCCTGGGTGCCTTTTCCAATCCACTTAGGTCTCCTTGGCTGATGGATAATGATAGATTATGTCATTTTTAGTAAGAAACCAACCTCTCAGTACGTATTATAGAACTATAATTCTAATTCTAGTACTAAAAAATTCCTTTTAATGTTAAATTCCCATACTAATATGTGATGTAGTGGAATGGTTAAAATTCTTTTGTAATTGCACTTTCAACCAGGTGCTCTGGTTGAAGTGAGGGTGGGAGATGAGCTCCTCCCACTCAGCCTTCCCCTTGGCCTCCCTCACCACCTCACACATTTCCACAGAATCCAATGTTTAAATCATTTGTATATTGAAAAGAGTATGGGTTTTGGAGCCAGAGATATCTGAGATCAAATTCCAAGGCAGGTATTTACTACCTATGTGATCTTGGGCAAGATGCTTGGCCTTTATGGGCCTCAGTTTTCTTATTCTTAAGAGAGAGGTAACATATCTACTACTCAGGATTGTTTGAAGATCAAGCAGATAAACCTAAAGTGTCTGGCATATAGTAGGCACTCAACAACTGTTAGTTCTTTTCTGATTTCTCTAATTTTCAGCTCACGAAGATGGGGTCATAAACAATAGGGGCCTGACTGTGTGTACCGAATTCTAAAAGTGAGATGACTGTGTCAAAGGGTACATGCTTTTGAAAATCTGGGTGGTTACTTATATTAGGGAATAAAACAAACCAATGACATGACCTTTCACCTCATTCCTGGTACAGATGCTAGACTTAGATCCAATAAACATTTATTATGTGCAACACACAGAGCTGGTAATGTCCATGTCCATTACCTCACAAACCTCCTTCTATTAGTGCTCCACTGTCAGCACCTCCAATTTTTTTAAAGTTGTGATTAGATAGTATACTACCTGAAAGCTAGGCATATTAAAACACTGTAGTGTTCAAATTAAAAATAATTCATGAAATGTTAATGTAACACACATTGAAGGACATGAACATTTGTACTATATTACATGATGATTACGCATATGATAAAAATGGGGTTCTTTTATGTTCTAGTCAAATATATTATAGTTTCCTCTTTTTTCTTTGTTAGCTCCCAATAACTATTTTAAACAGCAGAGTTTATAAGTTTTGCTGGCAACACATATAGTTTAATGCTCATTGAGATAAAAGTGCCAGATGTACTTTTTCAATATGTAGGATTCCCTGTGAACATGCTTCCTATCCCACAAAATCCACGGCCCACGGTTGAGGGACCTCCACTCTTCCCCTCCTTCCTTTGGTCTCTTTTCTCAAGTACACGAAACTTGGAGTTAGAAAACCTTGGTTCAGTCCCAGCTTTGCCACATACTACCTACATGATACTGGGTTTCCCCTTCTTTAAAATCAGTTAAAAAAGAACCCCAACCCTACAGTATTTTCACAGGGTTACTGTACCGATAAAAATGAGAAGAAATTCTGGGCACAGAACCTGGCACATAAAAGGTATTCAATAACCAAAACTACCCTCCAGGTTACTTAAGTACCCAAGGTGGCAGCAACCTAGACTGAAAAGCCATGGGATGGGGTGAGCAGGGGAACATCTGTCTGGAGAAAGACAGTATGTTCATCCACCATAGGATTTGGAATTAGGGAATTATGGAGGAGCAAAAATGGACTCTGGATTTCCAGTAGGTGGGAGGCAGAGAGAAAGAGAGAGGTGGAGAGGGCTGTGATTATGTTGCAAAAATCTGGAGTTTGAAAAGACCTTAGTGGTCGTGTGGTCTGAAGTAGGTGCGCCTGTGACAACACCCCTGAGAAGTGATTATCTAGGACAGGGAACTCACTCTCATACACTACTAGTACTGTTCCACTGTGCCACAGCTCGGATCCAGGGAAGGCTCTTCTACCATGGGTCTAAAATTGGCTCCCTCTTACTGTTCACTCAATGGCTGTTTTCTTGGACCCGGGAATAGTCCAATTCCTCCTTCATGTGACATGTGGGGGAGGAATTCCAGTAAAAACTTTGGTTTAAGCTTTTTAGAGCCTATTTTTGTCCCCAATTTTAACCTAACAAGCTGGATTCAATCATTCTCAGTTGGTCTCAGGCTATTCCTGTGGGCTATGAATTAGACTGGAGCAGGGAAAGCTCCAGGCAGGAAAGCAGTGTGACAAGGTTATCTTATCTCAACAGTGCAGGCAAGAAGAAATCTGGGTCTAAGTAAGGCAGATCATGGAAAAAGTAAAAGTGAGAGCCTGTGAAAAAAGAACTAATAAAATAAAGCTTCTGTAGAACATAAGAGAGACAGGAAGGGAGTCAATGATGACCACGAGCTAATGAGAGAGAATGTCTTTGAGAACACTGGTGCCAAGGACACGTAGGCTAGTCAGACTGGGTTTTAGGTTTGTCAAAGGAGATAAATTATTCTGTTTGAGATATCAAAGACCCAGAGAATATCAAAGAGAAAATATGCAACAGGTACTTGGAGATGTGAGAAGTCAGCACAGAGAAAAATTGAGACAGAAAATGTTGACCCGGTTGTTTTCTTCAGTTTGTAAGTAATGAATGGAGCCACGGCCGTAGATGAGCTCTCTAGGAGAATCAGAGAAGTTAACAGATATGGCAGAGACCCTCTAAAATTCTCAAATACGGCCCTGGACATTGCCTCTATCTTTGGCCCAAATAAGAGTCCCTTCCTTCCCCAGTCCCTTCCTTCCCCCCAACACAGTGTCTTTTTAATAATTTCGGTCTGAGTCAGATTCACACTTGGATGCCAAAGGAATTCCCATATTATACTGTGAAGTTTCAGCAACTTTATTTGCAAACATAAACCCACATTTATATTGCACTATGGAAATAAGAACTTTGGTCCTCCAGAATTTAGTATTCCTTTTTAAGAGAGGGGATAATTTAACCATAGGTGTGAGTTGATAAATACCTGAGCCTTTTTCATGGGTAACCCTGGACAATCAGCTTGCTGCACTTACCCTTCATAAATGTGAAGCTTCTAAGAAAACACTCAATGTCAACAATCTGTGGTTATCTGAAAAACTCCTGCCTGTTACAGAGCTTTGATTCTCTGATAGTGGCTGCCTATAGTAAAGGGCTCAATACATCATTTAGATTTGGACATGATAGCCTGTGATGACACTTGGTAAGAATAAATTGTTAAAAATGGTAAAGATGGTGATTTCTAACCAAGACTGGGTAAGTGGAAGTAGGACTGGATTCCACCAGACTGTCCAGTGACCTGGGGGCAAGTCTCCCTGCTTTCCTCTGTCTTCTTCACTGGGAAGATAAAGATGATTCTGAGCTACCAACTGGTCTCTCCTGAAGAGTTAACTAGTTTAGTAATGGATACAAAGGCACCAGAAGACCAAACAAATGAGAGAGGAAAGGAAGGATTGAGGGAAGGAAAGAGAGGGAAGGAAATTTGCCAATTAGAGGTGCTTTGGCATCTTCCATGTAAACCCTGATAATTTTAGGTAAATCATAGTCCTCCTCTAAGCTCTCTTGAAATTTCAGCATCTCCTAGGATCACACCACAAATGGCTGAGCTGTTCAACTAAAAGCTGAAGCCAGGAGAGGCTGTGCAGAAATAACCTTTCTGTGAACTATTACTACAAATGCAATGAGCTTGAAACCTTTGTGTGTGGACAAACAGCCTATGCTCAGTCCTGGCAACCATCATTCCTTCCTCGGCTGGCCTCTAGATTAGCAGGTCATATCAAGCACATACCTGGGGAGGTGGCAAAGATGGCAGAGTATACAAGGTAAATAGAACTACATACCAATTCATTCACCAACTCTCTTGCTCTTCTTAGTTTTAAATTTTATTTCTAGTTTAATACCTTTCATCTTACAGTAAGTCCGCTACATATGAACCTTCAAGTTGCGAACTTTCAAAGATGTGACTGTGCATTCGCATGTCCAATCACGTAAGTTAGTTCACGTGAAATTGCAGCTTGCCCTCCGTCTTCTATTGCTGACAATCCTTCAGCTCTACCATCTCCCACCTCCTCTCCCTCCTCCAGTCAGTAACTCTTCTTGCCTGTTCACTCGATGCCAGCCCCTGTATGCCAGCTGTTGTACTGTACTACTGTACTTTTCAAGGTATTGTACATAAGATTAAAAATGTTTTCTTTATTTTTTGTATTTGTTTATTTTTTATGTATTATTTGTGTGAAAAGTATTATAAACCTATTACAGTACAGTACTCTATACTCGATTGTGTTAGTTGGGTACCTCGTCTAACTTTGTTGGCCTTACGAACAAATTGGACTTATGAACATGCTCTTGGAACGGAACTCTTTTGTATGGTGGGGACTTACTGTATTTAAAATTTTGCCCTTTATCTGTTGATTATAAAAGAAACAAGTGCTCATTATAGACAAATTAGAAAATGCACATAAACAAGATTAAAATATGAAAATGAAAAATCATTGATGAACCCAACACCTAGAGAAACTTTGTTAACATTTTGCCTTGTACCCTTTCAGACTTCCCATAGTAAATACACATAAAATTTCCCATAATTAGTTATTTTAAAAACTTACTTCAGATCCTATTCCACTAGCGTATAAATTTAAAACTGTCCCAGCTGAGATTCCCAAGCCCCTATCGCAGAGATACTGCCAGAAATATTAGAGACTCCAGGTGAAATCATCTCACTCGTATTTTAATTCCATTCTGGCCAGTTAGGGATCTTCTGCCAGGGGCAGGTCTCATCTCCTTTCTTCTCTGCCAGCCAGGTTTTAACCCTGATTCCCCTCCCCCCTTTCTCTAGGCCCCTAGATTTAGTCTTCAGGATTGTACTCCAAATTAGCCACTTATGCCCATTAGCCTCTTAAAACATTTAATGAGGAGAGTTTGTTGTCCAGGGGCAGCTGGTTTTGTTTACCGGGCTCTTTACTTTAAAAGGAAAAACCTTTGCCCCTTATTATCTGACCTCTTCTTTTATTTCAGGTAATTGCATTAGTGCTGGCTTCCCAATGCTCAGGAATTTCCGGACCTATTTTGCTGCCTGCTGCTTTCAGGGAGGAGGGGCAGTCTGCTCAGAATTCTTACACCCAACCTCCTGCCTGGGTAGGTAATTCCATAAAACTGGGGCCTTCCCCACTGGATGAGGAGAAGCTTGGATAATCATTAGAACAACTGTTGACCTATAAAAGCTATCTGACACCTTGAAATCAGTCAGACTAGAGGCTGACTCTAGTCTCTCCAAAGCTTTATAAGTTGTATCTGCCCCTCCTCCAAAGGCCTCACTCTGGGTTCCTACTGAGCACATTCTTCTCACATATGCCTTTAGGTTTTCTTTCTGAGGCTACACTATTCTTCATCTTCTTTGCTATGGGTCAGTCTTCCCATCTTGTGTTCAGAACTACTTTGAGCAGGTGGAGCTTGAATGAAATGAATACTGTTAGAAAAAAAAATCCTACAAAATATAGGCTTTCTTTGGCTTTCTTCAACCAGTTCCTATATAATCCATACAGGAGCCACCCAGCTGACTAAAGGGTTGCGGTTCAGGAATTTCAAAGAGTTTGTACCCTGGAAAAATGTTATCATTGAAAAATCATACAAGTAAAGGTCAGGGTGGTGGGCAATCCCTCAGGCACATAATGGGTACTCAAAATATATTTAATGAAAGCATGAGTATCTGTATAATCTAACCCACAATGAGTCAAAAGGGTGGCCCTAAGGCTCAAGTACTGTCCCAAGGGCCCCATTTTCTTGAACTTTTCTCTCTCCTAATTCCTTGCACACTTTGGGTCCTGAGCTTCAGGCCCTAATCATTCTCCCCAGTGAACACAGTGCATGTGGAGAGATGCTTTGTCTTGGCAGGGGCTGGAGCAGCCGGCCCTTGATCCTAGCAGTGATGAGAAGAGCTCTAGGGGAGCAGGGAAGGAGAGGGATAGGAAAGCCATCTGCAGCTCCAGCTATCAGAGTGGGCTCTGAGCAGGGCACCTCTGGGAATTTTCAGGGTAGCAGCACGTGATGGCACCAAAAGTGTGAGCAGGAGTGGCTCCGTGTGTTTCAAGTCTGAAATGTAAACAATTTGTGAGACCCTCTTTAAGAAAAGGAAATCAAAAGTACAAAACACAAAATTAGGTACAAAAATAAATATTTATTTAGAATGACAAAATAAATCACAACAAATTCCCAGAAAAATTTTTTCAAGTCCCTTTTTTCTCAGAGCTCTTTAGGCAGTTTACCAGAAATGTTTACACAGCAAGGCTTGCCCCTCACCACCTAGAACATTCTGCAATTCTCATCAACTCCCAGCACTCCTAGGAACCAATGCAAGTGAAGGGCTTGAAGCTTAAGTCATTAGCTTCATGGTCAATCTAATTGTGGGTCATCAATAATAGGAATGGCAGGGTCTAAGTCACTGGAATCTAACCATCTATGTGCAGTATTTATTTTAATTCAGGGTTTGTAAATTGGGAGCTTATACAGTTACCACATCCTTTCCCTGACCTCTTTTCATATAATTGTCATTGTAGCTGAACAGCACAACTAACTTAACTATAATTAGGTTAGTGCGTTAATAACTAGGAGAACACAGAAAGGAGAATGAGGAAGGGAGGAGCCGTATATGTATTAAGTTCCTTCTTATTTGCTAGCTGTTTCACACATAGTGTCTCGTGAACACTCCCTGTTTGCAGATTATAAACTGTGGCTCCTACAGTAACTAGGAAACCAGAGACCAAGTAGGTACTAGGCGACAGATACCAAAAACTTTCCTCTCTGTTCTGCCAAGTGGGAGAGCTATGCAGACTACTGCGCTTAGTTCATTTGTCCTGTAATCAAGTACAGGTGCTTTTCAACTTCCTTTAGTCCTGCCTACTTCAACTATCTCGACCACTTAAACAATATTGAGCTAAACTCAAATTTCTCAAGGAAACAAAACAATTACAACAAATAAAAACAAAAGCAAAACAACAACAAAAGCAAAAACCTGGGGAGATAAGTAAAGGAATGGAGGTGGTATAACTTTACTCTTTTCCTTGCAAAAATGGTTTTCAAAGTATTTTATTAGTAATTGTTACATGAAGAAAAGGGGCTCCATGGTCACATAAGTTTAAGAAATGCTAGGTTAAAACCAAGTTAAGTAGTACTTCCTGTTCTAGCCATCATGGAATAGATCAGAATTACCCTCCTGTCATAGACAACCTGCAATCCAACACAAAATATATAAAACAACTGTTTGAAGGAATCGGACAGCAGCCAACTCAAGCTGTGATCCTTGAGAGGGGAGAGGTACATGAGGTAAGCCCCGCATTCACCTGGGCTTGCTGCTCTAGATAGGGTGGAGACAATTTATTGACCACCAAAATTTTGTGCCCCTCTTCCACATTGCAGAGCTGTTGCCAAGAAGCAGCTGCCTAGCTAGAACCTACTATATCTCTGCCTCCATCACAAGAGGGGTGCCCATAAGACTAAACAGGTCAAAGCATTGTGAGCAGAAGTAATGTGTCACGTTAGGCTGAAGTAGTTGGAGATGTGTATCACTTCTGAGCAGAAATTAAGAAGTCATGTCCTTCCTTATAGTCTCTTTTCTCCATTGCCAGATGAATGGAAGAGTCTCCAAGGAGAAGCCCAAGACAGAAAAAACCTGGGTCCTGGAATATCACATAAAAGGCCATCCACCAGGTACCTCAGCATTGGATGTGACATTAGTGAGAAACAAACTTCTATTGTTAAGCCACTGAGATTTGGGGGTTTATTTATTAAAGCAATTAGTGTTAGATTTCCTAGTGCATAGGTATTCATTATAACAAAACTCCATTCAACAAGCTGATCTGTTTGACCAACAGTGCATAATAAAAATGTTGTCCTTTGAGAGGAAATGGTCCCTGGTGTGAAAATAAAAAGATTAACCCAGAGAACTCTAATTCTAGTTTGAATTGACTGGGTAACTCTCAACAATGGGCTGAATTCTAATATCATGCAAGGACAGCTGAGGAGGGGAGAGATCATATTCTTCTATATCTAGGCAAACTGAGTCCAGGGTGAAAACAATGACTAAGGTGATTACTAATGACCAGAGAGGACATGAAATCTAGAATACTGGAAGGGAGGTCAATTAATGGAAGTCACATATCAGTGGGTGGCGGCCTTTTGACTCTACATCCAGTATTCTCCACTAGGCCTCTGGTGAAAATTTGAGTATTAACTCTGAGGGATAGCCATAGTTTGAGGTAGATTCATTTAGGCATCATCATTGTCAATGAAATCATACGTACTAACTAGCATATATCAGACAAGCAGGAAAACCAGAGGTTCAATTCTCCCCTGCATGATGTTGCTTACTTCTAGGCACCCAGCACTCATAACTGTGCATGTGTGTGTGACACACACACCCCAAACTGCTCCTCTAGCTACATTCACCAATACGCTGTATATTTTTGTTCCTGCATCTAACTTTTATTCCCAGCAAACTCAATGTCGTAGAGCTACACCTCCTTGAAGTACACTCACTGTGTAGAATATTTCACCTGGAGAAAAACCTTACATCAAAATAATTCTTTTCACAACAATTGCCATGTCTTTGTTTTAAAAGAAAGGCTAGCTCTCACCATATAAAGCATTAAAAGGAACTATTTATCAATATCATGATTATATGTGTACGTACACACAAGCATGTGTGTGTATATACATGTTAAGAGAGACAGATAGAGATTGAGATGGAGAGAGGTATCCATCTACTAGTTAGATTTCAAGATCAGAGTAAATATAATGTTGCTTCTTGTGTTGTATGGTATGTGAATTGAGCCCCCAAAGAAACCATTTCTGGTAGGATATTTTAAATTTCAGTATTTGCATTTTTCTGTAATTTAATTTGAGTATCATTAATATTTTACAGTTTTCCTTTAAACAGATTATTTTTAATTGCTATATTCTTTTGATTCATAATTTAAAAATACAATAAAAATAATTCTGTTACAAAAATACATACTCATTTTAAAACTTAAACATGATAACAAATAGTACAAAGAATTTAGTAATTAAACCAAATCTCAATGCACCACCTTTATCAACATTCAGAGAAAATCATGCCATTCAGCTCTGTATGTCTGTATACATATATCTCTATATACATACATACACATGTATACTACATATATGCATAATAAAGTCTGATATCAATAATTTTAGAGCAATGTTATCTGATATATCAGATACTAGTTCCTTAAAATGTTTTTTATAAAAAATTTTAAAAGATGGAGTCATAATGCTTTTGCTTTAATTATGTTCAACTTTAGACAGTATATATCAACGGCCTCTGTGAAAGATAAGGGTATTACTCCTATTCTTCTACAACATTGACAGCCACATCAGCCAGTGTGATAATTTTGCTTCAACCATCAATCATAATTTAGAAAACTCAAGAGGAGAAAGAAAGTCTATTGCCTTTTTCTGCCTTTTGCCTTTTTGTTTGTTTTTTCTCCTAAATGATGTTCCAAGTTTCCATCTTTTATCATTTCCTTTCTTTTTAGAAAACTTACTTTACCCATTCTTTTAGGTAGGTCTTTGTCAACAAATTCTTAGTTTTCCATCATCTGAAAATGTCTTGATTCCCCTTTCATTCCCAAAAGATATTTTTGCTGGATACAGAATACTAGGTAGACAATTCTTTCCTTCAGCCCTTAAAACTTGTTGTGCCACTTTCTTCTGGCCTCCGTGATTTCTGATGAAAAAAATCTGCTGTCATTTGAATTGCTTTTTACCTATAATTAAGCTGCCATTTCTCTTACTGGTTTCAAGATTTTACAGAGCTTTCAGCAGTTTGAGTATGGTGTATCTTGGTATGGATTTCTTTGAGTTTATCTGTTTGGGGTTTACTCAGTTTGTTGAATTTATAGGTTTATGTCTTTTGCCAAATATGGGAAGTTTTCAGCCATTATTTCTTTAGGTAATTTTTTAGTCTCACCTGCTTTCATTCTGGGGCTCAAACAACATAAATGTTAGATCTTTTGTTTTGGTCCTGCAGATCCCTGAGGATCATTCTTTTTTTTTTTTTTAAATACAGTCTATGTTTTTCTCTGTTGTTAAGATTGGGTAATTTCTGTTATTGTATCTTCAAGTTCACTGACTTTTTTTCATCTGTCTCCTCCATTCTGCTGTTGAGCCTATCCACTGAATTTTTTATTTCGCTTTTTGTACTTTCAATTCTAAAATTTCAATTTGGTTCTTTATATCATTTATTTCTTTGTTGAGACTTCCTCTTTCTTTGCTATCTTTCTATTTTTTTCATTTGTTTCAAGAGTATTTGTAATTGCTCATTGAAATATTTTTATGACAGCTGCTTTAACATCCTCGTAATTTAAACATCTCTGTTATCTCAATGTTGGCATCTATTGATTACCTTTTCTCATTGAAGTTGATATTTCTCTGGTTCTTGGTATGACAAGTGATTTTCACATGACATCTGGTTATTTGGGGTATTGCATTATATGACTCTGGATCTTAAATCTTGTTTTGGTTGGCCTCCTATGACACCACTCCGGCAGGGTAAGGAAGGAATACTGCCTCGTTACTGCCTGGTTTGACAGGCCTGGTTTACTTGGCCTCCGTTGACACTCATGGATTAGGGAGCCTCCTTACTGCTGTATGGGTGTAGGAGTTTCAGCTCCCCACTAGGCCTCCATTGATATACTAACCTGACTTCAAGGGTAGGAGTACCTTGTTACTTCTCCCCATGTGGCCTCCACTCACGTGGGTGGGGAGTAACCTCATTACTTCTGGGTGGTGGTAAAAGTCCTGAGTCTCCACTAGGTATCCTCTGACAGCATCCCAGGGGGGAGGGGAAGAGGCACTTCATTTCTAACAGCTGGGGGTGGGAATCCCAGCTCTCCATTCGGTCTCCACTAACAATGAGTGGGGATGGTGGGGAGGGTCTTTGTTATAACCTAGCAGGAATGAAAGTCCCGGCACTCCTCACTAGGTCTTCACCAATGGGAGCACTGAGATACCTTATTATAGCCTGGCCAGGGGGACAGTCTCAGCTCCCTGCTTGGCTTTTGCTGGAAGGGGTAGGGGTGGGGATGGTACCACAGTTTTTTTTTCAGTGGTTGTGTGACTGGAAGAGAATGGTTATTGTATAAAATTTTCTGTTTTGCTAGGTTGTTCCTTTTCTGGTCCTCCGGCTATAGAGAACTGGCTTTTGTTGGGGCATTTTTTGTTTGTATCCGTTGGTGCTTCTGGGTTGCCAGCTTTTCTAGAACGAACTCTGGGATATATGAGGCAAAAAAAACCCCAAACCAGGAAGCTCTCCACTGTACTGTTTATTCCCTGGTTCCCAATCTACCTTATTCTCTCCACCTTTCAGAATTTTTTCATGTTTGTTTTATAAATAATGGCTAGGGCTTTTAGTTGTACTTAATCAGAGGAATAAGGAAAAGTATGTATACTCCATCATTCTTGAAGTGAAAGTTTTTATGTTTATCTTTAACTGTAATTCCAACAATTTGAATTGTAATTTTTAATCTTAATATTTAAATATAGAAAATTCATTGGATATTTACAACCAATCTTTTTATCATAATTTCTCCATCATGACTCCTTTTTTGTTTGGCTGCTTCATCTTCAAGTAGACTTTTCTACAAATCCTCATGCATAACTAAATTTTCCCTAAGTTTCTGTGTGCTTGAAAACTGCTATCTGCTCCCTTTGACAAATCAAGTGCATAGAATTGGATGATATAAGAGTCTTCCACAATAAATGAGGGAGCTTAAGTATCAGATTTTCAATTTTAAGTATCTCTGACTACATTAAAGGTTATAACCAGAAGACAGCTAGTTATGATTGCTTAGGAGAAATGCTTAGATATCACTCTCCTAGAAACAATAAAATTCCATCTACCATTTGAACAGAATGTCCCCCTTCAAATAGAGAAATTAATGATAAGGATGATGATGATAGTGTAAAACTAACAGCTATTGAATGCTTAGTATGTATCATGCATCACATACATTATATAATCTTCACATAGTATTATGAGATAATTATTTATCCAGTAAACACTTATGGAGTGCATACTATATGCTAGCTATGCTCTAGACTCTAGGTAGAGTTCTATTAGTGTTCATGTTTTACATACAGAGAAACTGAGTCTCAGAGAAGTTAAATACCTTGCTAGTAAAATGGCACCGGCCAGTATTTGAAATGAGATTTGTATGATGTTTAATCACAACATATACTTACTTTATAGCTGAGTAGATATGATAAATATATCAGTACCATGAAAAAAAATTCAAATTCCTTGGACTAGAGCTCAGAATGTATAATTATATCATTTGTAACTGACAGAGGATTTGATTAGATTTATTTAGCTAATAGAAATTTTAATGTCATAATTTCAAGGTAAAATTCCACATATCTCTCCACAAAGGAATGTTTTCTTACCATCTTTCCCTTTAAAAAATTTCAAATAATTAAAATTTTCATGGTACCCTAAAATATCCTATTTTTTCCCCCGGAATCTCCTACAAATTCAGTTTGAATATTGACCTCAAAAGGGCCTGAGAGTCAGGGAAAACATTAGCGTGTTGTCTTCCCTGTGGTTAAGAACATGTGTTTGAACATGAAGAATAAGCAAACTGACTGCTATCAATGCAAAGATTTTTAGAAGAACAGCCCCCTTTTAAAGAATTATTTAGATTTTAAAGAGTTAATCAATCATGAGTGAAACAAGACAGAAATAAAAAGCAAATAAGTTCTGTTTCTTTTTTTTCTTGAGAGAATAAATGATAGTTGGCTTTCTAAATTAAGAATGAAAACGGTAAATTTTCATTTAATATATTCTGTTTACATATTTGGACAATTAGAGTAGAAGGAAGTATACAGTCATCCCTTGGTATCTGGGCGGGGACTGGTTCCAGAACCCTCCTCCTTACCCCCTGCCCCTGAGGGGTACCAAAATCTGTGGATGCCCAAGTCCCTTATATAAAAGGGTGCAGTATTTACACATAACCACGTACATTCTCCCTTATACTTTAAATCATCTCTAGATTACTTATAATACCTAATACAATGTAAATGCTGTGTAAATAGTTGCCAGTCAATGACAATTCAAGTTTTGCTTTTTGGAACTTCCTGGAATTTTTTTTCAAATATTTTCAATCTACAGTGGGTTGAATCCACAGATACAGAACAAACGGATATGGAGAGCCAACTGTATAAAGAAAATAAAAACAGGAAAATAGGGGGAAAGAATGAGCAAGAGCTGGATCTCCCTGTCAGGGATCTTTCGGTTTCCCCAAAACTCAACTCACCCTCCTTCTCTGTTCTTTATCTCTGCACAGCCTACCAAGCCTCACCACTCAACAACTAGCCCCACATACACACTTCTAGACACCTGCTTCTTCCTATCATTAGTTCCTAAATCCACCTCTCCTGCTCCTTTAACTCTAAACATCACCTGTCCAATTCCACCTCTATCAATGAACCACAACAGAGCAGTTTTTAGCAACCCCCTGCCCTTCCCCAGTCACCTGCTATCTAGTCCCTACTCCTAACTTCCTGAATGATCTATCACTTGGACCAGCAAACCAAGCTTCAACCTCTGATTTTTTCCCTATCTTGTGCAAACATTCTTGACAAAACTGCAATGTTTACCTACACAATTGATCTTTGGAGGCCTTTACCTGATCAGCCTTCTCCACACAAAGCCCAGGCTTAACTGAATGTTGTCTTGGGCTAATGTGTCACCTGGACTCTATCCCTTATCCCAGTGGTTCTTAATCCTGTCTACATTTGTATTAACTAAGTGAAGATAATAGCTCCTCAAACAAAATTTTCACTTATTAGATAGTGATCTGGACAAGGAACTAGGAGTCCCCTGTTCTGCCAATCACTAGTCTTGTGACCATAAGCAAGTCACTTAACCTCTTTTATCATCTTATCTATCAAGGTAGTTGGTTGGCCTAAATCAAGGATAGCTAACAGCACTCTTGTCAGTTTTTGCCTCATGTATTTTGATGCTCTGATATTAGGTACATACACATTTAGAATTGTTATAACTTGGAGAATTGACCCCTTTATTATTATGTGTTGCCCCTCCTTATTCCTAATAATTTTCCTTGTTCTAAAGTTGGCCTTGACTGAAAGTAATATAGTTGTTCAAGCTTTCTTTTGATTCATGTTAGCATGGTATATCTTTCTCCATCTCTTTACTTTTAACCTATCTGAGTCTTTATATTTGAATTGGGTTTCTTGTAGACAATATATAGTTGGGTTTTGTTTTTGTATCCTCTCTGCCAGTCTCTGTCTTTTAATTGGTGTATTTAAACCATTCACATTTAAAGTGATGATGGATATAGTTGGGAATAATATTTGCTGTGTAAGTATTTTCTATTTCATGCATCTGTTCTTTTCTCTTTTGTCTCCTTTTTTTCTGTTTCTCTGGTTTTAACTAAACATTGTACATAATTCCATTTTATCTCCTTTCTTAGCAAGCAATTAAACTTCTTTCTAAAAAATTTTAAGTAGTTGTCCTAGAGTTTCCAATATATGTTTTAAACTACTCTAACACTATACCCCTTCACATGCAGTACAAGTACTATAAAATTATATTATATTATATATATTATATTATATAATATTACATTGTATAATATATAATTATATTATATTATAAAATATTATCCTCAAATATAAATTATATTTAAATATAATTTAAATAAATTATATTTAAATAATTTAAATATAATTTAAATAAAATTATATTATATTATATATATAATATTATATTATATATATAATATAAAATTATATTATAAAATATTATCCTCAATTCCTCACTCACATCTCTTACGATATTGCTGTCATTCATTTCCTTTATCCATATGCTATGATCACCCAATACATTGTTGTTATTATTACTTTAAACAAACAGCTGTCTTTTAGATCAATTAAAAATAAGAAAAATAAAAGATATTGTTTTACCTTCATTTATTCCTTCCCTGACACTCTTCCTTTCTTTATGCAAATTTGAATTTCTGGTCTATATCCTGTTCCTTCTCTCTAAAACACTTCTTTCAATCTTTATTGCAGAGCAAGTCTGCTGGTGATGAATTCCCTCAGTTTTTGTCTGAGAAAGTCTTTATTTCCCCTTCACGTTTCAAGGATAATTTTGCTGTATATAAAACTCTACTTCGGTGAGTTTTTTTCTTTCAACTTTATTCCATTCAATTCTCTTCATGCTTGCATGGTTTCTTATCTTTGTTTATATTGCTTCATATCACTGTACTTCATATCTTTGTCCCCTATAAGCAATGCTGTTTTCCCCTGGCTTCTTTCAAGGTTTTCTCTTTCTCTTTGATTTTCTGTAGTTTGAATAAGATAGTATTCCTAGGTGTAGTTTTCTTGGTATTTATCCTGCTTGGTATTCTCTGAGATTCCTGGACCGGTGGTTTTTGTGTATATCATTAGTCTTGGAATGCTTTTTTTTTTTTTTTTTTTTTGCGGTATGCAGGCCTCTCACTGTTGTGGCCTCTCCCATTGCAGAGCACAGGTTCCGGACACACAGGCTCAGCAGCCATGGCTCATGGGTCCAGCTGCTCCGTGGCATGTGGGATCTTCCCGGACTGGGGCACGAACCCACGTCCCCTGCATTGGCAGGTGGACTCTCAACCACTGCGCCACCAGGGAAGCCCCTTGGAATGCTTTTTAGCCAATATTACTTCAATACTTGAATTAGTTCATGCCATTATTATTTCATTACGCTTCTGCTCTATTCCCTCTTTCTTCTCTTTCAGGTATTCCAATTATGTGTATGTTATACACTTTGAAACTGTCTTACAGTTCTTGCATACTCTGCTTTTTTCATTCTTCATTTCCATTTGGGAAATTTGTATTGACCTATCCTCAAGCTCACTGATTCCTTAGATGTGTCCAGTCTACTGCTGAGTGCACCAAAGGCATTCTTCATTTCTGTTATAGTATTTTTCATTTCTAGTATTTCCTTTTGATTCTTTTGTAGAGTATCCATCTCTATGATTACATTACCCATCTATTCTTGCATGTTGTGTACTTTTTACATTAGAGCCCTTAACATATTAATCATAGTTATTTTAAAATCCCTGTCTAATGATCCCAACATCTGTGTCATATCTGAATCTAGCTTTTATGATTGCTTTGTTTTTTTCAGACTGTGTTTTTTTTCTTGCCTTTCAGTAAACTTTGCAATTTTTTCTTGAAAACCAATATGCTGAATCAGGTAATGAAACTGACATAACTATACCACTAGTGTGAACATTTGGGCTAGAAGTTGGGATATGTTTCAGGTTTGCTAAAGCTTTAAGTACCAGAGACTTCAAATTTTTCTAATGTCTTTATGTTTCCTCTCTTAACATTAGGCTTCCTTACTTACTCTTCCTCAGAGAGAGGGTCTGTGTCTTGCATCTCTTTCAGCTGTAATTCACTGTTATTATATTAGAACCCTGTAGGTGTAGTCATTGTTTATAGAGGAAGAGAAGTGTTCCATAACTTTATGACTGAATTTCAGTCTTTTAGTTGGTCTATACCTCTGGGTTATAAGCTTCACAATTTTTTCCCAATGCTATAGCTTTTACCGCCCTAGGTGAGATAGGAAGTCTGGAGGGGGTTAGAGTGGGAGGAATGCCTTTCCCCAGATGGGATAAGGCTCTGATTATGTCTTTTCCCTTGGAGAGTTGGCCTTTGTTATAGAGAATGCTTAGGTCATATTTTACAATGATTACTCTAAGCCTCTCCCTGCAAGGGCTGCTAGGGGATTTTTCTTGGATTCTACAAAAGTGTGTGTAGGGAGGGCCTAAGACTGCAGCCTCCAGGAGTTTCTCGCTCTCAAGCTAGTCCACACTAAGTCTCTAGTAATTCATCAAAATTACCACTTAAATGTTCCTATCAGTTTATAGCTTCAATATTTTCTGTTCCAGGTATGCAAATTTTGGTGGTGACTCTCTGGGTTCACCTGTCTTTCCAGATTTCTTGGTGATGGTTTACCCTGCAATCTTAATTCTCTGACAGGTCTAAGAAAATTCATTCATTATCAAATTGTTCAGCTTTTTCTAGTTGAATGAATGAGAGTAACAACTTCCAAGCTCTTTACATGTTGGAACTAAAATCAGAAATCCATTAAAAGCATTCTTATTGGGCATGCCAGCACTGATCTTTTGGTAATACTTGTATTAAGGGTTGTGTTGAGAAATAGCTTTATCTCCACTTTGTATTATCCATCCGTGTATTAATGTAATCAATTAGTAATGTCTGCCATGGTAATGAGAGTAAGGAATGTAGCCACATATACCACACATTTGCCATTTTTGACCAAGATGATTTCTAAGGCCCTTTCCAGATCCAAGGCTCAAGGTCTCCTCTTTGACACAAAGTGAAATGATACCACTGGGTGTCCTGTCAATATGTGTGAAACTACACTTCAGATGGTATTAATGAAATTGTATTTGCGTATTATGTCATCCAACAGATGCACACAGGAGTAAATCCAACATATGAGGAAAGCAAAACAAAATGACTTGCCCAAAGGTCTCATGTAAGTTTCCTGTTTGAGTTTAATTTTCCACACTGTCATTTATTTATGAGATCTAGAAATTACTGCTATTTTGCACTCAGACCCTATACCATGCCTTTTCCTTAATGTGAGCTTTGTATCCATGCTTTTGAAAGAATAGGATAGACAAAAAGTGTCTGTGTATGCATGTCTGTGTGTAAAAGGTCATCCATGTCATCACATAGGAAGCCTTTTTATGAGGACCTACCAGAAACGTTTATCTCAAGATTTAGTAACAGGAAAATGATGTTTCTCATGAAAAATTAGTTTGGTTTTTGACTCATGGACACTAAATTTTATTTTCCACTTTGCTTTGGCTACTTGAAACAAAGAATCAAATTTGTAGCCTATCTCTAACAAGAGAATAAAACCAGCTGATATACATTAGAGTGTTAATCTTTCCCACTGCTTTATTATTCTTCTAACCCTGTTTTCCATTTACTCTTACTTCCTCATTTATTTATTTTTATCATTTTGCTATTGGACAGAAAAGTGATCAGAAAGAAGGTTGAGAGAAACTGTGGAAAAAAAGGCACTCAGTAATTCACAGACTATATATCTGTCCCTTTATATACACAAAGAAAAGAAAAGCTCCTTAGTTTTAATTCCTGCTTTATTTTCTTTTCTCCAAAATTTATCTTTTATCTTATCAAACATTTGGGAAAGCTCAGGAAGCCCTATTCTCTTATCAAGTTTAAAAACACTCTTTTCTTTGTTACATCAAATCATTTGTTTGATACAATGCAGTTTGAGGTTGAATAATGAATCCATTAACCTTTAGCTTGTCGTAAATGGATTTCCCCTTTTAAGACTTTTTAGACATTTTTTATGTTTTCCTGGGGCTAGAATTGGCCCTTCTAAGTGGCACCAAGAATTAGTAAGAGTTGAATTAATATAATGAGAGTTACTGATATTTCCAGAACAGATTTCCCAAAGATCACAGAATACTTCAAAGGTAAACTTAAAGAATCTTTCTGAATGAGAACAGGGCCGTTTTGCTTTCTTCTTTCACAATGAAAAAGACAGTCTGGGTCTTCACTTCTGGACATTCAGTCAGGGTGTGTGTGTGTGTGTGTGTGTGTGTGTGTGTGTGTGTGTGTGTGTG